>NC_137463.1:228015046-228315046 GCF_964235325.1 Thermobia domestica
GTGGTATCTTCCCAAAAAGGGCGGATACTCGTGTGCAATGAAATTAGTCTTTACGTTTAGATTGGGTATTGATAATCTAAACGACTATTTAGGGTGTTAACTAGAATAGTCACGCATGCGCGTTATTACAAACAGTATAAGGCTTTAGCGTCATCTGGTACATAATATCCAAATTAAAAGTCAAAGGTTAATTTGATATTACAAAGAAAATCAAGCTTTATCCAGATTTTACAGGTTTCTTAATCGTTTCACAATGATACCAAAAATACAAGTGTTCCCAAGACACTTATTTTATACGGTGTCAAAATAGACATATTTAGTATTTTCGAAGTGTCAACTTCGGCGCCAAAATGTTAATTATACGTCTACCATGTTTTTGAGAACATCTGGGCTTAAACAGAGGACAATGAGAGTATTCAGAAAATAACATCAGACTCTCAGATAAGACACAAGGGTTAGATATTCCCTTGCACGTGCAGCGAATCGAAGGTTATAGGTTACCAATTCAGATCTGTTTCTCAAGATGCAAAGAGGGGAGAAAAAGATATGAGTTTCCTCTTACGAGAAAACAGCTAACTTTAAGTATTCGTCTGGCTTAGTTATTCCACAGAAAGAACAAAATATAAAGAGAGAAATTTAACATTGACTAATACCTGCAATAATTACATGGCAATAAAGCAATTAAAAGGTTTTTAAATAGTAATTATGAATTTAATAACAGTAAGAAAAGCAAAAAAATTAGGTCGGCCCGAAGGCGCCTCAGGTCGGCCGCTACAGTCCTCCCGCGTAAAATAAAAAAAATAGACGAGGGAACTGAGGAATATTTTTTTTTTGACTACTTGGGCTTAAATTTTTTTGAAAAAAAAAATATTAAGTGGCAATATTGTTTTTAAACTTTAGAGTTGGCAACACTTTTTAATCTTTAGGATTGGCAACACTGCTTAATACTCATACATAGATATATTCAATTAAAATTTCTTAGTCCTAGTTGGCAACACTTACTAATTCTTTAAGTAAAGTTCATAAAGGTAAAACATTTTTGTTGCTTATACCAGCGAATATTATTTTATACACAATTATAGCTAAATAATCGAAGTACTTAAATCCATAAAGTAAAAACCCATTGAAATAATTATATAGCATTAGGTAACACCATAATAAAATAATATGACACAAAAGTAATTATATCAGTAGTACCGAAGTATTCACTAGAATCCCAAAATAGCTTAAGTATATATATATATATTTTTTTTTATATAAGAAGATATACGATTATCTAAAGGTCTAATACCTAGGTCATACCCAAACAATTAAAAAGTTAAAGAAATGTTTATATATATACCTCTATAACTAGAATTAAATATGAGAACCCAAAATCATTATTAAACTACGTTAATAAACAAAGTTATCATTAGACTACCAATTATTTAGATATAAAATCTCGATTGTGAGTGACTCACAAATTTAAGAAATTACTACATGGCTCTACCAATGGTTATATACGTATAATACAGAGTTCCTAGTTGATACGATTTGTTCCTACATATTTACAAAACTAAGCTTTGTCTATAAAAATATACAAAGACTAACAAGGCCAATACAACCTGATTTCGTATAAATACACTATACCTATTAAAACACTATAGCGAGGGATAACACAAATGACTTCAATTATGTACAGTACACATTTAAAATAATTTTTTTTTTTTACTCAGTTTTTATAGTTATTATTATTATAATACGAGTTCCTATATATACAAAGGATATACCTATATGTAAAGGATATGGATGACCCATACTAAAATAATATAGTTAGATATTAAACTCAAGTAACATGCAATTATGCTTTACAAATCAATTATAACTACAAAGGAAGTATATATAGATAGCAAATATTTACACGCATTTTTTTTTTTTTTACTAATTTGCAATCATTTACGGTAGTTGGAGTCTTAATCTCTCTACACATTCAAGGACTGCACATGTCCTAAACGAAATTTCCACTAGGTATATATATAGAATTACTAAATTTAACAAAAGATTTGAATGACTTCTATATTATTAAAAGTACAAGAATCAACTACCTAAAAATTCTAGAGATTATAAACATTACATAGAATCGCAAGACTACCGTATACAGAGTATAACTACATTAGTTAATGAGGTATTTAATTCATTTTTATTATTATTATTATTATTATTATTATTACTATATGCAAATTTTCTTTTTTTTCTACGTTTTGTTTTCTGATACATTAATTAAAAATTTACACTTTATCACTTACTCCAAAATTGTCAAAACAAACCATTAGTTACACGATAAGAAAGGGAGCCAGTTTGTTTTTATGCTCTTCTAGTCTTTACCAAAATTGGGTTACTGGGACTCCCTGAGGTCGAAGGTTATCCACTACCGGAGGGTAGTTGGGAATTGACGCTCAGATGTTTTCTATTCTTTTTTTTTTTTTGCTACTACACTCCACGCTGAGGTCAGGGTGGTGTGAAGAAAAAGATTTTATACTACAGCCCTGTCTGGTAAGGGTCTGGTTTTTCTTTTAAACAGAGAACGGCCAAAAGAAGAATTTCTATGTTTTCATACAATCTTTCGAATGAAATGAAGGCTGATTTCTTTTAGCGCGAAAGGGATAACTAGAACATATATATATATATATTTTTTTTTAAACACTTTATAACATTCATCCCTTAAACAATTAGAATTCAGTACGGGACAGCGTATGAATGTTTCAAAATGAACCCTTTTTAAATAGCATTTATATGGAACACGACTCAATACCGGGTGTTCATAAACTAAATGGCAATTTTATAGTTACGTCTAAAAAATACCTAAATTACAATATGGCGCAAACGACCAATATACAAGATCAATTATTGTCTAGACTTTCAACATTTTCATTTAACAATATGCCAATTAACGCGTGGTTCAATATTATTGTTTAGTGACTATTGTCACGCAGTTGAACAGACGCTTAACAAAAATCAATCAAATAAATCATCTCAATTTATAGAATGAACTACCACAAATAATTAATCAACGCAGTTGAACAGACGCTTAATAAAAATCAATCAAATAAATCATCTCAATTTATAGAATGAACTACCACAAATAATTAATCAACGCAGTTGAACAGACGCTTAATAAAAATCAATCAAATAAATCGTCTCAATTTATAAAATGAACTGCTACAAATAGTTAATCGATAAGAGAGGTAGAGTTACAATATAGAATTTTAAATCAACATATATTTAATTGTACTCTTTGCACAGAGGTACTTCGCTTTTACGTCATTTTATTAACAAAGGAACCAATATAACTGAAGTACTGACGTTTAGAAATTAACAATGAATTTAAATTATAACTTCAGGCAATTATCTTGTTGCCTTACTATGATAACAACTACCTTTTACAGTAAAATATTAATATCATTCAATTGGTAGATCTTAATTTTTGAACCTGGATATTCACCAAAATTCATATTAATTATAACATATAGAAGATATCAGAATACAATTATCATATGCATTATAACGCATAATATATCAAATACCATTATCATATTTATTATAATGTATATTCACGTTAGAATATTATTAGAATTACAGCTTAAAATGTCTATTCCTGGTAAATACAATAATCAATATATCCAAATGATAAAAATAGAATGTGCCGCAACCTTATAGAAATACAATCAAACGGGAATAGACTATAATTACTTAAATACATTTAAGAACAATTAATACAATTCAACGAGAATTCCTTACAGGAGACATGATGTCGACTCTTAGGTACAAATTAAGTTGGCACTCGGACGGCAGGAGGCAAGAGAGGTATAATAAGGATTACTTTTAGCCTATCATCTAATATTAACTCATATGACCCTGGGACTTACATTTACTGCGCATTTATTCATAACTTTAACTTTGAGGAATTTTAACCGCGTATTTACATTTTAGAGACCTTTTCGAATATCTATACGCACAAAAGAACGATTTATCATTTCAAATAGGAGACAAGAAAGAGTTTATATGCAATTACAAAGTGATCAATAATGCACTTATTTACTAAACAGGGCGGCTGTATTTGACATTTAGGCCCGATAAGAATTTTATTCTAGAAAATAACTCGATTCCTGGACTTGCAAAAGCATTTCTTTTACTCATGATATTATAACATCACTAATTTACGCGGAAGCTAGAAAACATAACAATACTTGATACATTGGACAAGCGAATTTAATTATCTCTTCGGACAACCTTAGATTTTCTTAAGGACTCGTGCTTGGACTCATTAGGGAGCAAGAGTGCTCAAAAGGATTAGGTCTACACAAACGCACCTTTGATTAGATTAGGCACTCGCGAGCAAGAATATTTATGACCATTTAAATACAACATTAGCTTCCATACATATCATTACCATCTCGAAAAGCACATAGTTAAAACTTTAACACCATAGGGTGTCTTTCGAACGAAACACTGGGCTTCCTTCCGAAAGAACCAAACATTCTCTGGTCGTTCGTTAGTAAACTGAACGATAATAAACAGCTGCGGGACCTAGGGGGTCCATAGCGACCTGGGATGTAATAGGAGGGTCCCGTACCTTTAAGGGGGTAAGCCTTCTCAAAGATCCGGCTTAACTTCCTTACAATTACGCGGACGCACCATTATACAATAAGGTCGATATAACAGAGGATCAACATTAGAGATTGCGCGATTCTCAGCTAATACAAGCGATAGAAACAAGCGGCAATTCTCTGAAACGACCAATTTACGCTTTGGGGCTGATAATTGTAGTTAATTATCACGTTTGATGGAATTGGTACAATAAGATCGATTCAACGGAGTATAAACATCAGAGATTGCACGATTCTCAGCTAATACAAGCGATAGAAACAGGTGACAATTCTCTGAACGACCAATGTACGCTTTGGGGCTGATAATTATAGTTAATTATCACGTTTGATGGAATTGGTACTCTTTTTAGGAAAGGGAATTGACACATCCTAACCTAATCTAGACTCCATGAATTACTGCTGGAACAAGGGAGAGGTATGTTCACTGTCTCAATATTTTCCGACAGGGTGTCTCCCAACGATACGTTCCAAAATTAGATAGCTCGCTAAAATTTACAAGATAATTACACAACTCGAGGCATTAGCGCTCGGCAAGGAATAGCAAAATTAATAACAATACTACAGAGCACGGTTTTACGTCCTGAACAAATGAAATTATTAACACAATGACTACGGTCGAATTTATCGTGACCGGAAAGTGATAAATTTATCGATAATTCAACTTCTAACATAATGAATAAGAAAAGATTCATTGATTAATAATGTCTACTAATAAATTATTTAAACGTCTCCTTAATTAATAACAATAGCTAAACACAAACGGAATTGTTAGGATTAATCTTTCTACTACATTAAGTTCACGTATTTCTTCCTTAATAAAACAGCCTTACACTGGCAATTAAAATTTACAAGAGCTTTATTCAAATTACAAAACTTTGATGCCATGGACTTCAAAAAGCAATAACGCATATCCTAATACTTTACGCTCTTATCATTCAATCAAAATACAAGGGACTTTGCGGTCTTAAAATACAGGGTACTATACTTCAGGGGTGTCCCACATTAGTGTTGTCTTTATTCAAACACGACTTAAAATAATAAAATAACGAGTTAGGCTTAATATTACAACAGCTTATTAAGAATGGTCTCTACTTAAAACAAATTACTAACTGAATTTATTGCCCTTTTAAACTTTCAATCTTGGTGTACTTAATTCTCTCATAATTAACAAAAAGCACGTCCATTCATAAACAATAAAATTAAATTGGCCTCCAAGAAGATTTTTAAAATAATTTGAAACTTCAAAATCACAATAATGAATCTCATTATGAACTTTTACTGAGAAACGAAACATATTAAGGCTTTAGTTCGCATAGTTCGTGTAAGGAATCTCTTTAGCACCTAACATAATATTTAATTTACGACTAACGCTGAGAAGCCAGTCGGGGAAAGATCAAGAATTTACCCACAATCAAAGAACTAACAACGCGTGAGTATAAGGACTCACAGAATGAAAATTTCAAAATAAATTTCAAAATTTCAATGATGTTTGTTTTGACTGACTTGTTCATTAATCACACAAGCAGAATTTGAATACTTGGAGTTCCTACACCAGCCTTGCGACTGATGATTCTTGAAATGAATCTCGCGAAAATCCATTGCAAGAATCGAACTCAGAATACGTTGAGAAGCTTTGAATACAGAACGGAATAGCTTTCATCTCGATAGGTGAAGAAGAAAGTATCCGTCCCGCATTTGGCGCCATAAACCTTCTCAAGGTATTGTGTTGATATTTTTCCCTACAGTTTCTTTTTTTTTTTTTTAATACTAACGCATTACACAACCGAGGAACACTAACCAACACACTTCCTTTTTCTCGCTCTTTCTTTTTCTTTTTCTTTTTGTTTTGTTTTGCCCAGCTGGGGAAACTAACAGAGAACAGATGTTTTCTCTCTGTGTTGAAGAAAAAGGAACGAACTATTCTTTTGATATATGGACTGTTTCTTTTTCCTTCCCTCATTGACTTCTCTAGAACAAGCAAAATGATAGTTAAGCTTTCAGGGTAGAAGGGGGCATTTGCCCAACGCAACACATTAACACAAAATATTTACTTTTAGATTTAAATTTCGAGCAACGTAATAGGAAACCTGTCATTTCAATTAACACAATTTAAACATTAAATTATACGTTACTCATCTAGAATATAGATGTGACCCTAAGCAAACAATATAACACAATGAAAGTAATAATATAAATAACTCCTGCTTTGTCATTTACAAACGCAACATAGGATTCTATAATCAATATCAATTAACACATTATTAGATGACGAGCTAATGATCGAATCTCACTGCTGAAACACCAAATTTATGTCGGGGCCGGTGGCAGGAGGCGATCAGAACTTTTGCGGCCACTGGTGAGGGAGTCCCACCACAGGTCACGAACATAAAAAGAGATTATTAGCGACAATATCTCTACCAAAGGTAGCCGAAATCAAGCTAACAGAATAGTTAATAAAGGACCACGAAAGGTCTCAAGAATATCTGACTTAGAGGGTTGCCTGACATTAAAATGTAATGGAGCTGAGCAGTCTATGGGGCTCGGCAATTTATTAGTACGGTAGGGAGGAGGTCCGTCCTGTTCAAACAATGTCCGACTAACCAGGCTGTCGGCAAGGTGAGTTGATAGAGAGAGAGAGAACAGGATGAGTGCCTATGTATGACAATAATTAATTACAAAGTTCAAGCACGAGTTTACGAGATTATAAGGGAGCCTTGATCCATGAATGTCCCGCAGGTAATTGCCAGCACTTTAGGGCAGTGGCGGCTCCAAAGGGGGGTCACTAGTTAACGTGAAGCCCACACAACAACGAGATTAATTAGCACTCCAAAATAATAGACAACTAGGACTCGTGCAAAGAAATAAATATTTGTAGCGGGACGACAACTTAATAATTAGGCACGTATTATACAACAATGAATTTAAAAATAAAGCTAATGCAATGGAGACAGGATTATTAACACACTTAATGGACCTCAAATACATAAAACTTCACAAGACAAGGTCAGGCTTGGCTATACTTAAATAATTCAGCCTAATAACAATTTAATCGATAAAACAATAAAATGGAAGAGATAGTTATCGCTAACAACCTTAGTTGTAGAATCACTTTACACAAACACTGAAATCGGATATTGGGTGCAAAGAAGTAGACGTGATTCTGAGTCGATGCGAGGAATCAAGATGCACAATTAAAATCACTAAAACAATTTAAATCACTCACCTCGCAATTCAACACCTACACAGATGAAAGAGTTCCAAGTGGCCTCTGGAGATATCGTCGAGTCCTATATAAGTCCAGTTGAGCTTAGCGTGGTAACAAGATGTTCGTTGCAACCAAGAATTCCCAGAAGATGTCTGTATTGGTTCGAGCGGTAAAACCAACAAGATGCTTCCACTTCCTACGGAGAGTGAAGTTCTTTCTCCAATCGGAATTCTCACGGCGAATGCAGGAATAGTACTGGAGTCGCAGAACACACACGGAAGGGTGATGGTTCACTCAACTACAGAAGATAAAGAGTTCGGTCCTCAACAGGCGTGACTGGTGTAGTGGTTCACGTAGGAACCAGAGAACGAAAGAGATGTGATAATAATGACTTCGACGAACGGCTTCTTCGGAGGTACTTTCTGAGAGAATATGAGTAGGTGAGGTCGTACTTTGAAAACTTTAGATAGGCGTTTTAAATAACTGGAACGCCGAGTTAGAATAGTATGAGTTTTATTGTAAGTTGCTTTTGTACAGCGCAGAAGAGTTGTTAAGCAATAAGTTGTTATACATCAGAGATAATTTTAGATGACGCACAAGTCTAGTGGCGTATGCGTGAAACTTGAGAGGGGTCAGAATATGACCAATGATAAAAGAGAAACAAGGGCAGTTCAATGAAGAGATTGAATTACGACTGCCTGCAAGTAGTAGTAGTAAACTTACTAGAAACAACGTTCAGCACAGTAACAAAGTTCTTGCTGTATTGCACACACGAAATGAAAACAGAGATGGTCCTTGGTAGGAGAACGGAGATGACGGAGTTCTCCACTAACACAGTGTAATAACACACTCTGGTAATGCACTAAGTTCTTCTCTCTATGACTCTAACAAAGTCAGAGAAGAAACGCAAGTCCGGCGGGCGAAGGACAGAAGCCTGAGCCCGAAGAGTGGGCCGGAGCCCCCGGCGACGAGCACGAAGCTCGTGCCTCGTAGACACACAATGATTTCCCCCTGAGAACAGCTTGTACAGCTATTTTGTATTCAGGGAGTTTATTCACACGTTACGTACGTGGGAGTATAGTAGGGTGGTATCTTCCCAAAAAGGGCGGATACTCGTGTGCAATGAAATTAGTCTTTACGTTTAGATTGGGTATTGATAATCTAAACGACTATTTAGGGTGTTAACTAGAATAGTCACGCATGCGCGTTATTACAAACAGTATAAGGCTTTAGCGTCATCTGGTACATAATATCCAAATTAAAAGTCAAAGGTTAATTTGATATTACAAAGAAAATCAAGCTTTATCCAGATTTTACAGGTTTCTTAATCGTTTCACAATGATACCAAAAATACAAGTGTTCCCAAGACACTTATTTTATACGGTGTCAAAATAGACATATTTAGTATTTTCGAAGTGTCAACTTCGGCGCCAAAATGTTAATTATACGTCTACCATGTTTTTGAGAACATCTGGGCTTAAACAGAGGACAATGAGAGTATTCAGAAAATAACATCAGACTCTCAGATAAGACACAAGGGTTAGATATTCCCTTGCACGTGCAGCGAATCGAAGGTTATAGGTTACCAATTCAGATCTGTTTCTCAAGATGCAAAGAGGGGAGAAAAAGATATGAGTTTCCTCTTACGAGAAAACAGCTAACTTTAAGTATTCGTCTGGCTTAGTTATTCCACAGAAAGAACAAAATATAAAGAGAGAAATTTAACATTGACTAATACCTGCAATAATTACATGGCAATAAAGCAATTAAAAGGTTTTTAAATAGTAATTATGAATTTAATAACAGTAAGAAAAGCAAAAAAATTAGGTCGGCCCGAAGGCGCCTCAGGTCGGCCGCTACAATGCTGATATGTTCATTTAGCCATTTGATTGTTGGCACGTTTCCACTATTGTCACTACTACTTCTCGGTATTCAAAACATTCAGTTATCACTCTGCATGACACTTTCTTTCTCGGAATCCCATTAATATGCGATGACTGTTAATATGTAACTAAAGTTCTGACATACTGAGTATTCCTTACTTAGAAGTAACCGATTTTTTATTTGTATTGAATAGTAATGTCACCAGAAATTCATTTTATAATTGAAACTTTAAAACAAAGGTCTACTAAAAAATATTCCGTAAATAAAAATGTGTATATGGGTTTAATATTAGGGCTAATATCAAATAATTATGCGTCTCACATATTCGCTTTTGAATTCAAATGAACGTTTTCCCGGAAATAACCAAATTGTCGCATGGTAATACATTATATTTCCTTTAAATGGAAATTGTATAGATTCGTGAATGGATATGTTGCCTGTCACTCATCGTATGTAGAAAAAAGAGGAATAAGCGAGTTTTGATTTTTTAAAATTGCAACATTACTCACTTGGCTCGCCAAAGGTATTGCAGCACATCATAAAATGAAACATACCAAAAATCATTTCGGTATTTCGGAAAGAACAGAGGATTGATGCTTTTATACATATGTACTGACGGAAAACTATTTACTTTACCGTATACATATATGAACAAGCACAAGTAAGAATTGGTACTACCCTGTAATTGAAATGCAGTTTAACCTAGTTAATCTGAATATTTGTTTGCTCGAGCTGTTCGGATTATCAAAAAGTTCGGATTAGAAAGGAATACTAAGGAATGTTTAAAATACGTACATAAATTTACTAACAGTATGAACGTACGTACAATAAAATGAAAAAATTACAGATTAAAGACCTACTACGAAATGAAACTTTGTGTGTTACTGTTTCTAAAATAATACAGTAGAGTAACTTTATCTAAACAAGAGTCATTTGAGAAAGTTTTTAATAGTTTTTGACCTGTTTTTTTGATCAGGAGCCGCGGTGGCTCAGTGGTAGAGCGTTCACTTCTGGTGCTTGGGGCCCCGGGTTCGATCCCAGCCCCCGCCAAGTGAACTTTGTGGTGGATAAACACCCAGTGCGTGGGTTTTCTCGGGGTTCTCCCGTTTCCTCCCACTTTCTTCATTCCACCATTTCATTCATTACTCATCATCACCGTCTCCTTTAAGCTAACCGGCATAGGCGTGGGACGTAAAACTCAAAGATTTCATTTCATTTTCTGTTTTTTTACGTACGTACATACAGACGACGACTGAAGGCCGTCCGGAGTACCGTACATGCGGAATAACGAGTTTTCAGGGTCAGGCATTCGAACTTCTCGATTTCTTCTGAACTTTTTTATTTTTGTTAATTTGTACCAATTGCCGTGTTCTCTCGGCTTCTGCTCATACACTACAACGCGAGCCGTTCGCTCCGGCATTACTTTTATGTTAATCTTTCTCTCTTTTAGGATCACTTCGGTTAACCTGGAACTAGGTTAATCGGGGCTCGGATAATCGTGGTCCTAGTGTTACAAATTATGGTCGTTATACTGACACGAATGTTTAGAATCCAGAGAAAATACGTAGAGTAAAATTAAGTCATTTTACAGTTGTCGTTGTATTAATATTGATAACGAAGTGGCCATTTACTTTCCTACATAATGACTCCCATTGAGCGAAATACTAGAATATTAGATAAGCATCTAAATATATACAAATGAAATTGATGTTGTCTGTTACAGAATTGAAAAAAAAATCTTAATATGGTTGGTACGTACATCGAACTGGTGTTTTTATCATGTCCCTTTGATTAATGCGTTTCCTAAGGGGAAAAGAGGGATCCAAAAAGTATGCAAAGGATAGAATATGTCACGAGCCGTCATGTTAGAGAGTTTCCTTAAATAGAACTCCATATTAAAAGTAGATAAATGTGCCGATTGTTTCCGAAAACTCCGAGAAAGGGGAGAAAAGTGCAATTTCTGTAACAGTTTTCTCAATATATAAAAATGATATCGATGTTGTCTCTCTCGCTATCATGCAATAACGATTGAACCGTTTGAAATGAATTTTGGAAAATAGCACTTGGGTGTAGCTGGGTTATTATAATTCAATTTCAATTCAGAAACGAATCGTAAGGGGAGAAAAGGAGTTCAAATATACGTGGTATCCTCCATAAAATTATTCTTCTTGTGCAACAAACAAGTATTTCAGTTAGTCTTTCTATACAGGGCTGACAATAAAGTAGTGGAAATTGTTAAAAAAAAAAAAAAAAAAAAAAAACATTTTTAACCAACCACAATGTGATTACCTTCAAAGTATTCCCCTTGCGCCTGTACACACTCCATCGGTTTCCATTGTTGGTAGCATCTCTGAAAGTCATCTTCTGGGATGCCTGCCAAAGTCAGTGTTACAATTGTTTGAATGTTTGTTTCTGTTTCAAAATGGTGTCCTTCAAGAACTTCTTTCACCTTTGGAAACAGAAAAAAATCACACAGGGCGATGTCCAGTGAATAAGGAGGGTGTGGTAGCACTGCAATGGACTTTAATGCCAAATACTGCTGAGCAGACAATACAGTATGAACTGATGCATTATAGTGATGGAGAATCCTGGTGTCAACAATCTATGGACGAACACGACGGACGCAGTTTCAAAGTCTTTCGAGAATCTCTATGTAGAAATGTTAATCTACTGTCTGCCCTGGAGGTACCCACTCTTTATGGACAATTCCCGTGGAGTCAGAAAAGCACATAAGCATGCATTTCACCTTGGACTTCGACATGCGGGCTTTTTTTGGTCGTGGCGAATCTTTCGAACACCATTGTGCACTTTGACGTTTCGTTTCGGGGTCATATTGAATACACCAACTTTCATTATCAGTGATAATTCTGTTCAGTAAATCCGGGTTAGATTCCACTAGGTCCGACAAATCAGCCGCCACAGTCCTCCCGTCATCTTTTTGTTGCTCTGTGAGATTTTTTGGAACTTTTCGCATTTCGCACACACTTTTCGCATTTCCAAATTTTCAGTTAATTTCCATCACTGGTAGGTCCCTTGCTACATATCCAATGTCTCCACCAGGAACAAAATCTATACTTTTGCCTGTTGTATAAAATAACATGATGGTAGATTGTATGAGCTTGTGATTAAATCAAAATACTGTATCTCAATTTAAGAATTTATTGACTCATAAGTTACTTGTTTGTTTCTTAGTTTAGATACCTGGTAGAATGCTCACCTCTGGTGCGAGGGGTCCTTAGTTCGATCGCAGGCCATGTGAGTTCGTGGTGGACAACATCGTATGTTTTCCTCGGTATTCTCCCATGTCCTCCCACGTTCTCATTCCACCAATTATTTCATAACTATTCGCTTTCATTAATCATTCGTCACCTTTAGCCTACGGGGCTTAACACTGTAACATAAAACTAAAAATAATAATAATAATAATAATTCATTCTATCTAACCATGTCCCAAAAGCATTTGATAGCAATTTTCTTCTTCCTGTCCTGTAGAAAATACGCACATCCAAATCAGAGTTATATTTTTACGGTCATGGGTGGATTGAGGAGTAACGGAAGAAAAATACAGAAATAAAACACTGAACTGTTGAACAAGATTGTACTATTCATAGAAGTAGTACAATCATTTTTATGAATAGTGCAGTCTTGCTCAGCACTTCGGTGTTTTATTTCTGTTCTTATTTGCAAGACGTGCAGCAATGTTGTGTTGTCCGTAAGAAAAATGTAAAACATATTTTGAGGTGGTTGGAATAACCAATAGACGTATTTCAAAAATGGCTATTTTGAGTTAACATCGATACATTATATAGGGTGTCCCATTTAAAACAGTACTCACTTCCATATCAGCACATAAGATATCTGCAGATATTTGAGTCGTTTTATGCACAATTAGCAGAAAATGAAAATGAGTATGCAGTTCAACAAAATGATGCCATCACCCACACATCCAACTAGAATATGGCTCGTATCAGTGAAGTGTTTTCCTGAAAATAGGCTTGTCAGAAAAAAGAAAAAAAACTTTCGCAATCGGCGGACTTAACATTAAAAAAAAAAAAATGGGGAGCTCTGAAAGGCAAAATATACGCTAATGACCCTCAGATGAAAGACTAACTGAAAAAGAGCATTACAAACGAGATGAATAACATCTCTCCTGAAGAATTACAGTATGTTTCTCAGAACATGCTATTACAACCGCAGTGATAACTGGGTGTTGTTTGATGGCACTTCCGCGTTTGTTTTAAACTGACAAGAAGTTTGCATAAGATGTAATAATAGAGACACATATGCTTAACTTTGTGTTATTTACATACGAAGTAATGTAAAATGTTGCGTAAAAGGCAGATAGACAATGAGTCGTACCGGTTTTATGCGGGACACCCTGTATGATTTTACGAGATTTGCGGATCGCTGTAAGAATCTGTATCATAGTCGACGGAAGTTTCATTCCTGAGAATAGTCGATAGATATTGTAAAATCATATAAGGTATTGGTGTTAACTCAAAATCACAATTTTTGAGATATATCTATTAGTTATTCTAACATGACAAATTATCCCGACTGAATTAGGATTCAGTAGTGAGATTTCGTTTTTGCTGCTGCATTTGAGAGATTTCTTTTGTATTGCCTGTCTTACTTCCAGAGCAATGCTTTTTTTCTTTCTTTTTTTTTTTAAACATTATGTTGCGGCTGTGCCGTCATTATGAAATTGAATAGAGTTTACAACAAAGCATCACGTTCTTGATATTGAAGTGAAACCATTATTATGATGTTCACATCCTGTGGACTGTTATAATGCGTAGGAAGTTAACTGTCCCCGTGAGAACTTTGATGTTGAAACGCATTTAATTTCCATGAAGATTATACACAGGAACATCATTATATACAAGTACAGTAGTGGAAATGACCTCTTCTGTTTACGAAGAAGCTTTTTCTTTACTTTTTTTTTTAAAAAAAAAAGATTAAAATTAACTTACATGTGATATCCTGTTACAATATTCATATTTCAAAGAACAATTTCAAAGTTATTCTGTTATTATTTGTCTATGATGCTCACAATTAATCGAATTTCAGGGTTCCATACTAAGAACATTTAACATTGTCGCTACTAACACTACTAAAGGTAAACAAACCAATATATATTGGGATAAACCGGGAACCATTTTCTAGAAAAATCGAAAACAGGTTCGTTTTTCTTTCAAAAGTGGTACTTTTTTTTTCAAAACCGTTTTCAGTTTTTTTCCAATTGAGTTTTGGGTTTTTACTGAAACCAATCTAGTTTTCGCCGAAACGTGTATCATTTCTTATTCTTGCAGTACTTATATCCAAACATATTAACAAGGAAGCAAATATATAAATCGAACCAGGTTTTAAACCAAAACTAGTTTGATAGAAAATCGAACCGATTTTGAAAAAGCGAAACCAGTTTTGATAGAAAAACCAACTGGTTTTAAAACTGAAACCTGTTTTTGGTAGATAACTGAACCAGTTTTGAAAGCTTTAAAACATCAGTTTCGGTTTCGCCAAAGGCTTTTATGCTCGCCACTAGTCGCTGCATACCGTGGATGTGCAAATTCTAACCATTTGGTTCATTAGTAACGTTAAACGCGCATATAATCATAGGTCAACTTTCACTGTATAGAACCTTCCCCACCGCCAAGAGAGCTAGATTACAAGATCATAGCATCGGTCCCGGTAGTCCTTCAGTTTAGATAAGAAAATACACGGAGTAATAATTACACTTGTATATCTTACTAGTAACTAACGTAGGTCGGTAAGTGAAAATGGCTAGAAGACTCATGGAGAATAATGATTAAGTTCTTTAATGTCTCGTAAAGAAAAATTACGTCTTTCAAAAGTAATAGCTTTTTTTTGTGATAAGTGAGGTCGGAATTGAGTCTTATATGCAACACTTAATCGACTTTCAGAGACATCGTGGTGGAATGACTAAAATGTGCAGTGTTGAAAGATCTGAAGTTTACAAATAGCGAGATTCTGCTCCAAAAATAGTGAATTTGAACTATTTGTAGCCCAATTATAAAAATGAATTATTTTGCAACTATACACCCTTACTAATAATTATATATATAAATCCTTATCAATTTAATAAAAAAAACTGAAGTTCGAAATATGTCAGATGTCTGGATTGAAAACGATCAGGCGGCGACCGCAGTTTCGGACAGTTGACGGTGATGTATTAGATGCACACTTTGAGGAGCAGTAGCACTGCAGACTACAAGAATTGAGCAGACGTTGACAGTATAAAATGGGATATAATACAATATTCCAGTGACAGGATAATATTTCTTATTTCCTAAAAGATACATGTTTGCTTAAGTTAGTGTTGTGGGCTCTAAGACAGAGACATTTTACAAAGTCTACAGCGTGCATTTCACTGTTGTTCTGCACTTCTTTAACTCATTTCCTAAATTCTTTATCTGAGAGCCATACGTTTTGGAAGTTTTTATAGTACTTACGCCACGTTCCCTTTGTGTGAACATAGATAGTCCAGTTACAAATAAATTTGCAATGCTCGTGTTTACACATCATTCAACTGCTAGGGCATTCATTAACTAGAACAGCAACACGATCAGGATGCTGCAACAGCAAAAATTCAACAAAAGTCCAGTGTTGTCAAATCCGAGGATTAAAAAGTAACAACAAAATTGAACTATATCGATCATGTTAGTTTTAGTAAAATTATTGTTCCTTGCGAAATAATCAATAAACAAAACTTTTTATTGTATTGTACTGAATATACATATGGAAATAAAAAAAAAAAAAAAAAGTAGCATGTTCTTAAAAGTATAGCCCGCAGTGGTTCGGAGCACACTTTAAACAGTAGGTTCTGTTTCATAATGGCACAGTACTGAAAAATAACACTAAAACTTGCAGTACAAAAATAGCAGGTGTTCAGTGATCTCATCTATCTAGTCTGGTTAGTTAAGTTCCCTGAGACTGAAAATAGTCTATGTCAATAAGAACGTGTGCGAGGAAAGTGCAAGATTGCTTTTGGTAAGAAATAAAATGTATTATTATTATTATTATTATTATTATTATTATTATTATTATTATTATTATTATTATTATTATTATTATTATTATTACGGAGAGGAGGATACATCTTTAATTTGAAGTAGGATCAGAATCATTGTCATGTGTTCGATGCTCTTCCACTCCATCTGGAATTGAATCCGGGACCTCGGGCGTAAAACGTTCATGTGTTGTCCTTTAGACCGATGATGGCCTGGACTCTTCAAGTATTAAACGTCCTACTTTCCGAATTGATCACATTGTTCATTGTTATAGTGTTATTTACATTATTATTATTTATAATAATAATAATAATAATAATAATAATAATAATAATAATAATAATAATAATAATAATAATAATAATAATAATAATAATAATAATAATAATAATAATAGAAGAAGAAGAAGAAGAACTAAAGAACTTGGTGAAGAGAGTTACTGCTATATTGCTAGTTTGTAATGAGCTCTGAAAGTTTCTAGAGCATTACGAGCTAAAGGAAAAATAATAGTTATCGCTGTATTGTAAAATATTCGACATTATTGAAAGGTGAAAATAAAAGACGAAAGAGGATTTTCTTGTTGGAAACTTACAACAAAGACTTCTTCATTGAAACGTTTGAAAAACTGTTGTACATGTGGCGTACAAAAAGTCTTTGCATGTATCACCTGTCTGCTTTTTTGTAGACCACTTCCTGTGCTGAACATCCAATAACCTTGCATGAGTGCCGTGACAATAAAGTTAACGTATTTCTCTTAAGTGCAGTTGCAGGATACCACTTTTTACTGGTTTCACGTGTGTTTAGAAAAAAGCAAAGATACAAAAGAAAATAATATGTTGTAAGACTCGACGTCTTTACATTTTTGAACGGAAAACAAAACGAAATATAATCACCATTAGAGTGTATATATGTATATATATACTCCGCGGTATATATATATATATATATATATATATATATATATATATATATATATATATATATATATATATATCCACGGTTTAATGACTTGAAGATAGATGTTCAAAAGATAAAAAATCTTTAAAAAGAAATGTTTATTCTCCACAATTTTTGCATAGGTGTTTTCCGTTTATTTTTTTCAGACTTTTGACTACAGTTTTGAAATCTCTTTCTGACGGTTACTCAGGATAAGGGCCTGGGACCAGTAGAATTTCTGGAGTGGAGAATGGCCAAAGGATTTTCTTGATGTTACAATGATTGTATTACCCAAGAAAAAGAAAGCAAAGAAGTGCAGCATCATAGAACCATTAGCCTTATTTTCCACACTAGAAAGATAATTGCGCGCATACTGAACAGATAACTGGAAAATAAGGTAGAAGAGATATTGGAGGAAGATCAGTTCGGATTCCGGAAAGGAAAAGACACCAGAGATGCCATTGGGTTGATGAGAATTATCTTAGAAAGAGTTCTGGACGTAAAGGAAGAGTTGTATTTGTGCTTCATAGACTGGCAAAAAGCTTTCGACACGGTCAATTCGACGAAACTTTTGCAAATACTTAAAGAAATAGGGGTCAACTGGAGAGACCGACGGCTCATTCGCAACCTGTACATGGGACAACGAGTCAAGATGCGCTTGAATGAAGGAGAAACCAATATGTAGAGATTGGAAGAGGAGTGAGACAGAGATGTAATATGTCGCCCCAATTATTCAACATTTATAGTGAATGGTTAATGAAGGAAGAATTAACGGGAATTGGAGATTTCAAGATTGGAGGGCAGATCATTAACAAGATCAGGTATGCAAATGATACGGTTATTATAGCTAGAACCGAAGAAGGACTACAGGAGATGATTGACAAGGTAGTTGGCACTGGGAAACTATATGGAATGGAAATCAATCAACATCGAAAAATCGAAAGTCATGAGAATATCACGTGGAAGTTCGCCCTAACGGGTCAAAGTAGAACAAAGAATACTTGAAGAGGTCGACCATTTCAAACATGTGGAAAGTATTTTGACGAAAAACACGT
Source organism: Thermobia domestica (assembly GCF_964235325.1). Taxonomy (NCBI): domain Eukaryota; kingdom Metazoa; phylum Arthropoda; class Insecta; order Zygentoma; family Lepismatidae; genus Thermobia; species Thermobia domestica. The sequence continues at coordinate 228,033,804 of NC_137463.1, forward strand.
ATTGCACCAGAGAGAGATCAGGTCGAGAATTGCCATACCAAAAAAAAGCATTCAACAAGAAAATATCACTCTTAACTAGCAGCCTTAATATTGGACTAAGGAAGAAATGGTCAAGTGCTATATATGGAGTATTGGACATTATGGTTCAGAGACTTGGACATTACGGAAGTTGGAGAAGAAATATTTAGAGAGCTTCGAAATGTGGTGTTGGAGGAAGATGGAGAAGATAAAATGGACAGAAAGAGTAACAAACGAAGACGTTTTATAACGAACAGGAGAGAAGAGGACGCTTCTAGCCACCATCCTTCGTAGAAAGGCCAATTGGATTGGACACTTCTTGTGAAGAAATTGTCTTCATACCGCCATAGAAGGAAAGATGGAAGGAAAGCGAGGAGCAGGGAGAAGAAGAACACAACTGATCGATGACTTGAAAATTAGAAGAAAATATGAGTTGAGAGAGGAAGGTGAAAATCGAGAAACGTGGAAGAAACATTTCCATTCCCAAACTGAAAATTAAGAAGAAGAAAACCTCATTAGTCCCAGGATCTGCCAACAGGCAGAATACTTAATAATAATAATAATAATAATAATAATAATAATAATAATAATAATAATAATAATAATAATAATAATAATAATAATAATAATAATAATAATAATAATAACTTGCGTAAAACGTAGCTCCACAGGTGAAACGTACCTTTGTTCTCAAAACATTTCACATTTTCTTATACATTCCACCATCTTTCTTTGATTTCTTTGCTATATATGAGGCGTTCTGGGCAATAAGGGCGAACTCAACATCGGCTCATTTTTTCGCTTTCGAGCGACGGTAGGGGATAGTATTTTAAATTTAACGATTCCCCTTGGGAAAGGATTCGAATTTTCTTCCTATCACCAAAAATAAGAATAGTTTACTAAAGGTTGTAAATTAAAACATGCAATTTTCTCAAAAAAAAAAAAAAAAAAAAAAAAAAAAAAACTCAACAATTTTGTTTATAGTTAATATACCAATATTGCATTAATAAGACATACATCATATACTGTGATGTAATTCATTTCTCTGGGAACACATTCAGAAGAGATAGTTTACTCCTCGTAGTTAGTTATTTCTGAACGATTTTCTCAAACATGATTCAGTCAGTGTCCAAAAGAAATCCACAAGAGTTAGTTTACTCCTGGAGGTGATTTTTCATACGATTTTTGCAAAAACAACTCCATTGATTTTGTTGATATTTCATTAATAAATGTTTCATTAGTAATCATAGAATACGGGATTCTAGGGATTCTCATGAAAATATCCATGGATTTACTCCTAAGACAGACCGTAAATTGTGTATTCTAATTGGAACTCAGTCCTCTTTTTTTTTAATGTATATATATATTTTAAAAAATCAGAATTTTGGTCTACACAAGAAGATTGGAAATTTTATTTCAAACCTTTTCTTTAAAAAAAAAAAACAAAATAAAAATAATACTGAAAGTGCCGTACACATATGTGAACCTGCATTTATAATCAGATTTTAAATGTCATTTCAAGGACAAAATGGGTGTAAAAGTAGAAAAAAGTGAACAGATTGTGTTTAATCCGGTTGTGACTTGGAAATAAAAAACAAACATAATATTGCATTTAAAAATTAGACTTCTGATCTATAATATTCTAATTCCGTTGACTGTCAGAAAATATAAATGAAGCAACATAAAATATCCGTCAAGTTTGTTATCATAGTATTTAATGAAATGGAATCTTTAAGTACAGGATCACATCCACTGTTATGCCGGCTAAGCTAAAGGAGACGGTGATGTTGAGAAATGAAGAAAATGGTGAAATGAAGATAGTGGGATGAAGTGAGAGAACCCCGAGAAAACCTACGCACACGGTATTTGTCTACCACAAAGCTCACTTGGCGCGAACTGGGATCGAACCAAGAACTCCGTGCACCAGAGGTGAACTATCTACCACTGAGTCACTGCGGCTCTATAGTATTTAATATTTTGACTATATTTATTTTATTTTACTGTGGAAGGCGTAAACGAGTGATATCCTACATGTTTCTTAGTTCAAGATCGGTTTAGGTGCAAAGGGCAATTTTAGGTTAAAAAATACAATAATGTCATTTTCTTGTGAATAATATGTTCCATTCAAAATTTCGATTTCCGGTCTGTTGTAGGAATTAGAAATATTGGCTAAAGAGTCCTCACCTTAGTTATAGAAATATTTAAAATATATTGTATAATATTTACTTCCGTCTATTGTAGAAGGGATGAACTTGTGGTCTCACATATGTATATGTAATATTATGGTTCAGAATAGTAGATACACTGTTCAAATTATGTATGTAAAATATGTGGTGGTAATTGCCTCTGTAACCAGGGAACCGATTTTGTAAACTTCCCATAGAATTGCTTAGAATGGTTCAAAGAAAGTTGATTGTAAGCATAGTTTTGCGTACATTGATTTTGTATAAACTTTGTGTGGTAGTCACGTTATGAATGTACGCCTGGAACATATACAACCATTAGCACATTGTTATTTGTTGGGTTGTATATCATTCAGGTAAAATACACTACCACAAAATCCTTTGATTTTATTAGGGGAATTTACCGAAGTGAAGACAGAACATTTATTATTATTATTATTATTATTATTATTATTATTATTATTATTATTATTATTATTATTATTATTATTATTATTATTATTATTATAAGACTATACGATATATCATCAGCTATAAGTCCTAACTTATTAGAAGCTTACGAAAGAAGGCAGTTGTTGTGCTAATAATCCCTTTCTAGTTCATGTCTTGTGTTGTGGAGTAATTCAATATTGAAGAACAATTTCTATTTTTCGTGTACTAGCGTTCATGAAATTTCTGTTTCGCGTTTATCCCACTAACCCATCATCTTCAGGCCATCTGACATGCTCGTTCACATGCGCGTTATTGTGGTGAGTAGTATTGCTCACGAGACATGAAATTTGTCTCGTCTCGATTTTAGATGAGACGAGAAGTGCATTTTTAAATTCGAGACGAAGTGAGAAATTTCTCGAGTCTCGTGGACAACACTAGTTCCTCCAAGTCTTAGATTTTGAACACCGCTTTAGCATTACATGATTCATTCATGATTCATTATTCATTTCATATTTTTTGTTGTTTTCTTTTAAATATGAATTGATAAAGTGGTTGTAGGAACAAAAGAGAATTTATCAACGTTTAAAAATACGCAAGTCATTACAGAAGATATTCCTAGTAATAAGTATGGTTTAATTGTTGTTATTATCACACAATTCGTGATCCTCTTTTGACTTGGAAAGATTCTGTTCACTTCTAGATGAAATTAGGAAAAATAATGTGAGGGCATAAATTTTGCATGAGTACCGTAGTACATAAATTTACAAAGTGAGACGATAAAAATCTGGAGAGGAGATAAGAGCCAAAACGAGACGAGAAAACTTTATGTAGTAAATGTGTAATATAAATTTCATTCCATTCACACACGTCTTTCTTGGCATTCCAGTTGTCCCACCCACTGATCTTTCCTTTGATGCATAAGATCCCAAGCTCGATTCTTGATAGGAGAGCGTTGAATGCACTACAATCGTTCAGAATTCCAGTTTAAGTTGTATGTATCGTCGTGTATAGCCTCTCTACTGACGACGGACGTAAATACAAATCATTCAATTTACAAATAGCAGTATATTACTAAATTATTCTCACCAAATTCTGATTCTTTATGAACAAAGCTTCTGACTAATGAGTGTCCAATGTTTGTATTTTTTAAAAAGTGATTTGAGGTAAAAATATTGTTCCCTGCTATATACGTATATACACACCTGTTTAATATTTATTACGAGAATCTCTCTGAACAGCTGGACCAATACAATATCATTCAAAGCCTATTAACTAATATAACCATAAAATGTAAAAACAACTATAGTCAGGTCTTGAAAAATCCACTCGGCTGTTTGCCAGTGGCGAGTAAAATCCGATAAATTAAAACCGTGTTTTATTCCACGTTACTCTTTTTTTTTTATTATTTATTTGTAAGAGACGTGGCAATAAACAAAATGTATTGATATGTTTACTGTGTCGCAAAATGATTTCTGTTTATTTGTACAACCACTGTGACTACAAAATGGTTTGGCTAGTACAAAGGGTGTTCAGAAAGTTTTGCACAGTGGTCTTTTATTATTATTATTATTTGTTGCAGGAGCAGAATGAAATTTTTTGTGAACATACTTGGAACATTTAGCTATACACTGAGCCTACTCAATGTAGCCTCCATCAGCTGTGACACATCTGGTCCAACGTTCTTTCCATGATGTAAATGCACTTTGGTAAAATTCTGGGGATTGACTTTTACACCATCGCTTGATACAGGAAATAAGGTCTTTCTCACTATCAAATGTTTTACCGAGCAGGTGGGCCTTCAGACGTGTTTTACTCTCAGGTTCGGACAAAAACAACCATGTTTCATCCTGGGTAATGACGCCGTCAAAACACTGTTTCCACTCTTTAGTAAAGGTCGTCATAAGACCCTCGCATACATCCTTCCTCATCTTTTTCATTTCTCTTGTCAATAATCTAGGCACCCAACGTGCACAGATTTTTCTGTACCCTAGTGACTGTACCACTGATACCACACTACCCAATGACAAACCAGTCACTTCAGCAAGCTGTCGTGTCGTCACACATCTGTCATTTTGGATGATTTGATTAATGGTCTAGTTATTCACATCACTCACTACCGTCGATGGTCTACCGCATCATGGATTGTCCAGTAGAGAGAAATCATCTTTAAACCTCTGCAACTACCGCTGGATACTGCTGCGATCCAATGTGTCCTCTCCATAAACAGGGAGCAACTTCATGTGAATCGATGTGGCAGTCATCGCCGTCTTGAAGAGGAACTCCATCACCGACCGTTGTAGCAACCTGACATCTACTTCATGGTCCATTATGGCTCACCTGTAAATAAAAGAAAATACTTTTATATACCAACTTATAGCTAGATGTTCACAAAAAAAAAAAAAAAAAAAAAAAATCATTCTTCTCCTGCAACAAATAAAAAAAATTAGAGACCACTGTGCAAAACTTTTTGAGCACCCTTTTTGGCTTGCAAGCAAGATTTTTCAAGACCTGTCTTCTTTGTAATTAATCACCTTACTTGGATTCCCCATAGGCTCTAAGAAACGGATGATAAAATGCAAGTGATAAAGTAATTGTGAAATGGGACATGGAAAGAGACCGCTGAATTTTGAGAATATCTAAAGTATATGATGTTTCGAACTACAAGTTCATATAGAGCTCTTTCATAGTTAAATTTTTAGCGCTCGCCAGGGACTTAGGTTCAGTTCCTTGTGATTTTGATCCCAATTAAAATATAAGTCCACGTCTCACATTGGCTAAGAACACAAGTCAAGTAATCAACAAGAAACTTACGTAATTTGAAATCAAAATGAAAACTTTGAGTTCTACGTCCCACGGTTATGCCGGCTAGGCTAAAGGAGACTGTATGATGAGAAATGAATGGAATGGTGGAATGAATAAAGTGGAAGGAAACGGAAGAACCCCGAGAAAACTCACGCTTAGGATGTTTGTCGACCACAAAATTCACTTGGCGCGAGCTGGGATCAAACCAGAGACCCGATGCACCAAAGGTGAACACTCTACCACTGAGACACCGCGGCCTGTAATTTGAGAATGAGTACGCGACTAACTCAGCCACCGTTAAGATAAAACATAGAAATTCAAGCTTTAATAAGAAAACGAATATTAAAGTTTATGGAGAGGTTATATGCTTTTCCATAAAATTATTTCAGCGAATTTTTCAACATCCATACACTGATATCGATATTCCAATCACTAATACAAAATTCAGCCTCTAAGATTTGGTGAACAATACTGTTAATCTGTACAAAGCAAAGCAGAAATTGATTTAGAAAAGGATTTAGAAGTGAACCTAAATAGCCCTTTAAAAGTTAATAAACGATCTAATTAAACGATCTGAAGGAACAACACAAAAAACATAAAATATTACAATTACTGTAAATTACAAATGAAATTTGTTGAACAGGATCCTACGAGGTAAGAATACTTAATTTAACTTTGTATCAGTTAAACTTTGCAACACAACATTTTATGTCCTACGTGCTCCAAGTGGACTCCTGCATCGGATGCTGAGAGAGTAAAGGGTAGGGTCATTATGTCCATGAAACTAGTCAGACAACATGTAGAAGTAATGATTGTCACGACGCAGGCATCTTGCTTCCATGAACACTAGTTCCCCAGAAACACCCAGGGTCTCACAGTGCACGATTATTTATTATCTAGCACCAATACTGGTTTCTGTATAATAGATATAAATTGTATTAATGTTTTGGTTTGGTAAGGAAAAAAAAAAGCTCTGCAACACAGGAGATTCCTTCTATTTGATACGTTTCCTCATAGGGTAGGACTTTGTCGTTGGAAGAAAGAGAAAGAATTCGAGTAATCCGGGGGCTGTTGTCTCTTAAGTATTTACTGAACGTTCAGGTCTGTACTATGTGTTTAACATTGTGAACATTATGATTATTTTCTTCTTTTACATTCCGATCATTGAATGCATTTGATAATGCAATGTCTATCGTCCCTAAACTGTCTTTGCTCACGCTTTTGATACGAAAAATCCGGTCCGAGTTTTACTTAAAATACTGTGGTAATCTAATGACTTGCGAGAAGCAGCTCTTTTCCTTATTTTGTATGAATAATTCATTAACAAAAAATAATAATGTGAGAATTTGTGAAATCAGTCATTTTCAATTATTTTTACATGTCACCATCCCCCTTTAGGAGTACTAATGGTGGCTGAATTTGGATTCAAACGGTTTGGGGACCGCGGTGGCTCAGTGGTAGAGCGTTCACCTCTGGTGCTTGGGGTCCCGGGTTCGATCCCAGCCCCCACCAAGTGAACTTTGTGGTGGGCAAACACCGCATGCGTGGGTTTTCTCGGGGTTCTCCCGTTTCCTCCCACTTTCTTCATCCCACCATTTCATTCATTACTCATCATCACCGTCTCCTTTAGCCTAACAGGCATAATTGTGGGACGTAAAACTCAAAGATTTCATTTTTCAAAGATTTGGATTCGAACGGCATTAGAAGTGACACTGTTCATCTCAGCGACCCTGAAAACTGAATTCGACGCTAATATCGGTCATTTTCGATGATTTATATATGTCCTTCCCCCCCTCAAATTGTGGGGCTGAATTTGGATTAAAACGGCATCGGAAGTGTCATGTTTCTCTCAATGACCCCGAAAACTACGGATTCGACACTAATATCGTTCATTTTCAATCATTTTTATATATTTCCCCCTCCTCTAAGTTGCACCGTCAAAGTGAAATGATAAGAAACCATCCTAGGCCCGAATCTCATCTATGTTGAAAAAAAATTTGATCGAAATCGGTCAGGTGGTTCAAGAGTTATTAAGTGTCACAAACATGGACACTTTCATTTTGATATATATATATAAACCGATAAAGGCATAAACCTATTCTTCAATTGCGAAGAACCGGCATATCAGCAAGTGTTTAAAATAAATACTATGCAATAGATTCAGTAGTATATAGTTATAGAATGTAAAATATTTTTTGCCGTGCTTTTGTTTCTTTCTCTGAAAATAGGAATGTTCATGTTTATTGAAATGTACATTTTAATTATGTGTAAATAATTATTGTTTTGCTGAGTGGAGTTTAGAAGTTCGCATTTCATGTAAGAATTGGATGGACGTGAACAGTTACGGGTGAAAACTTTCTCAAGGATAAAAAGCGCAACAGTGTTGTCATGTTTGTTTGGTCGACATAGAGAAGCAACCCAAAGAGTCACGTCTTTAGATACCTACGATACGAACCTCTATAGTGTTGTGTGACGTGATTGACGAACTCTCAAAGGCGTTAGATTACGTAAAAGAAGAGAAAACAAGGAGAGACGGTGAAAGTGGAAGCCATCTTTCGAATGGTCATCCTTGAAAGTTATTCAATGTTAGTTTAACATAGAAAGTGAAAGAGCAAAGAAAATACAAGAAGTGATGACGTTTGCATAGTGCTGGGGCCATTTTCAGACATTTATTATTCGAGTAATTAAGAAGTGTGTACCATAAATGACGTGTGTTTTCTTTATTTCTCACTGTTTATTACTATTATTATTATAGAGTGACATCTTTTTGTCACTTTACAATGTAATTCTGTCTTCTTCTACACATTTGCAACCTTTTTACTTGGCTGTGAAAACGTTGTAAATAGCTCCTTTTGAAAGAAAAAAATAACCTCCTTAATATGTCCCACGCTTATGTCCTTCAGTCTAAAGGAGACAGATAATAAGCGGAAGTGAATGCTTATAAAATACTTGGTGGAATGAGAAGGTAAGAGGAAATGGGAAATCCCCGAGAAAGCTCATGGACACAATCGGTCCATCAGAAACTAACAAGGAAAGGACATGAACCTGTCAACGGGACTTCCTAATCAAACCTAGTCCATTCGATAAACATAACAAAGATATGTTCATGCAAAAAAAAAAAAAAAAAAAAAAAAAGTGCCATGGACAACGGAATAAGATCCTGGGGCACATTAACCCTGTTAGTATAAAGAAAATCGTAGACTCGCAGTGAAATAACTATTGCATCAACACTGTTCATTGGAAAGTCATGGTTTATAATCCATTCTTTTCAGCATGAAACAAGCTTTCCAGAGGTGTTATGTATTGGGACTCATAGCTTACTTGAACAGGGAAAATTGAGGGAATTTCGGGAAAATTCTCTCCAGAAATCCCTCCCATCAACCATGGACCCCTCTGAAATAGCCCCTGGTAAAAACACACAATTCAAATGTATCTCAAAAAATACTATAGGGGATAGGAAATGAGTGTACTAAGTTTTGTATTACTAGACAGAATGGGTATGAGGGGAAATCGTGTATTGGTATACAAGATTTTCCCTCATATCTATTCCGTCTATCAATACAAAACTTGGTACACTCATTGAAACCCGTACCTCATTTTCCGCACCACAGCGCTCTATCACAGCCATCGTAAATCCTTTGCGAAAGAGTATGTTATAGATACTGGGAAACATCCAGATTTCATTGGAGCCAATATCTGGTGAGTAAAGTGGATGAAGAATTATTTCTATAACCTTGTGTAAAATGCCCTATCATGATTCCACAGTTGGTGAGGTGAGCTTATCTCATTGAATAACACAGTCTGTCTGTTAAAGAGTTTTGGTCGATGCTGCAGCACTCTAGGAAGCAAAGGTTTATCCAGAACTTGAACAATGCACTACTAGTGATGGGCAGTGGGAAGGAATTTAAAAAATGGGAATATTCCCGGTTTTTTTCCTGGCCTATAAATTCCCGGGAAGGAATTTATTTCCATTTCTTTACTTTATCTTCCAAATTATAAGAACCATATGACTAACTACTTTGTTTTAATATATTATGATTTACTTCTAGGTTTTAAAGAATTTGGAGGTTAAAAAATTTAAAATTCTTTAACTGTACTTTATATAACTAATAATATGATTTTTAAGTTCCATTTCCATTTACACTAAAAAGTAGGGTAATTGTTTAGTATTGAGGTGCTAAAACTAGCAAAAAGTAGGATGATTTTCGGAAGAAATGAGTTGATAGTGGTGTTCAAGTAGTCAAGAAAGTATCGAACACAATTTTCGTTAGGGCAGTAGGAAATTTGTACAAACCGTAAAGCTAAGTGAAAGTTATTTATGTGAGAAAAGAAAGTGAATTGTTGGTAACGAAGATAGAAAACAACGTGCCCTGCACAGCTCTAACCCGTCTTCACTCGCTTACGCTCGCTCGGCAATGCTGTCTGAATTTAATGATGGAAAGGTAATTTAACGTATGAAACCATAAAACAACCGCATCGGAATAGAATGTCGCAAAAATGTAGGTGCAAAATCTGGCCCCTCAAAGCTAAACAATAGTCAAAAGTAGGAAAGTACTAATTTACAAATCATGAAAAGGATCCATTTTGTAAAGTAATGTAGAATTATGTAGAAATAGAGATGAACTACTATTAATAAACCCTGTACCACCGTCTGTCTCCTTCCTATGACTCGAATTTTTGAAGAGGTACTCGGACTTCTTTTACATGTGAATTAGCGCATGAAATTTGGAGAAATGGGCAGGAAGAAAGGTCGTCTGTGGCAATGTTACATGCAAAATTATAAAGATAGGAAAGTATCTTGCAAATATTGTGAACATACATATTTATCCGCAATTGTTGACAAAATGGTGGGACATGTGTCTTCTGGCAGTTACCCAAACTAATTTATTTATAACACTTAAAAATTTAATATGTTTATAATATTAGTAGTGGAGTCAAGTTTAGAAAATCCACTTACATGTAAATTTAAACTGTTTAGCGGTTTAAAAGTATGTGGACTTACTATACCATTTTTGAAACATATTTACTTTCATAGAACATATTGTAAATAAATATCCATTTATGCGTACTCTCTAAATATAATAAAATAACATAACATCGTTATAATATTCATTTTAAAGATTCCTCTGGAGACAACAGTAATAATATACTGTGATATAAAAATGAATTTAACTTTGAAATTATAATATAGTAATAGAATGCAATTTTCTTTGTGATTGTACATAAATTCCCGGAAAATTCCCATTTTTGGGAATCTTCCCGGGAATTTACTCATCACTATGCACTACCCAATATTTTCCTCGTTGATACAGGATGAACCACATCATCTCCCTCAAAAGTTGTCATAAATAATGTTCTGATTTGGATGGACCTGGCGAATCTCTTTTTGTGGAAGCGAAGATTTTCCCACTTCATCAGCCTCCCTTCTTATTTCTGGCTTGAAGAGGGAAATAAATAGGGCTCGGAAGTTGAAGACCTAAAAAATTGCCTAAAAAAGTACCTATAAAAAGACCTAAAATTTTTTTAAAAAAGACCTAAAATCTGGAAAAAAGACCCAATTTAAATAAAATTACCCATTTAATGACTATAATGCTCAAACTAAAATAAAAAAACTTTCCCTCCCTTATCCCCCTGCTGGAGGACATTGTTATCCCTCCTTATCTGACTTATGATTGTTGCAGATCTGGTCTTATCAGTCCAGTCGTTGAAGAATATCTTATGTTTTCAATTTTCTTTACTAATGAAAATATGTTTACGAGGTGGTGGTGATTCGAGTTCATGGCCAGTAAATGTATTGTCGAAAAATGAAGTGAAAAAAAGTTAAACCTATAAAAAGCTTTAAAAAGACCAATAAACAAAGAAACGCCGAAACGGGCAAAAAAGGACACATAAAATCCACCATTTTCTGCCCTACAATGACCCAAAATGAACATATGTTAAGCCTCGTCTTCGGGCGCTCGTAAAAAAGTTGATTTTTCCTTAACTTCCGGGCCCTAGAAGTAAATGTTCCATATACAGTAGAGCGTCGATTATCCGAAGTAATTGGGGGACATGGATGTTCGGAAAACTGGTTTGTTCGGATAATCGAACTGTACTGTACTGTACTGTACTTCTACAGCCAGTGCCAAACCGACAGAAGTGTGCTGATTGTTGAAACACAGCGACTGGCGGCTTGGCCGGTCAGCAGCGCCTTATGAAGGCCCCATTAGAAGCAATGGTCCGCCAGCGGTGGCTCAGTGCGGCGACTACTGTGGGAAGCTTGGTTTGGGAGTGAGGGGGACGGTAGGGTGGGAGAGTAACATGTGCGAGCGAGTACACAGTTCGGTTAAGCGGTCGTTCGGTTGACCGACGTTCGGATAATCGACGCTCTACTGTATTATGATAATAAACCTCACTGTTATGATAAAAAACCTTCAGTTTTTGTTAAAAGAATAGTGATAATTATTATGTGGGAGGCCTTCTTTTCTTCATCCAGCTGTAAAGGAACCAATTCTTTGAACGATACCATGAGAGAATCTTGAATCTTAGGTTACAAATATTCTCATCTGTTTTTCTGTTTTCCATGACGGGACTTCAACACGATCTGTGTTTTCTTCGGTTTTGACTCAAATTTTGGAGCATGTAGATCTTGGCATACCTTCAGTTGATTATTGTGCCCACCGGTGTGTTCACGAACCCACTTTTTTACTACATCCAGTTAAAAATTTCATCTTAACACGTTGGTCATCTACGATAAAATCCATTACTTCAAGACATTTTTCTTCGGAGACGAACATTAAAAAACAGTTCAAAACTTCAAAATTACATTTAACACACTCATATTTTAATGGATTTATACAAGTTACTTTGCAGCACACGTGCATCTTAATGTAATTTACGCAATTATATTTTTTGCTTGAACTCACTCTTATGTCTTAATGTAATTCACACATAATTTATATCTATCTATCTATCTATCTATCTATCTATCTATCTATCTATATATATATATATATATATATATATATATATATATATATATATATATATATATATATATATATATATATATATAGAGGAAGTCAGTTAAATATGAGCAGGACGAAGCTTAAACCCAAATAGCGCACACATACCTTGCGCAAGAGGGAAACAGTGAAGTTGGTAGCATTCTTCGGAATTTCAGAATTTGCAGAGAGGAGCCCAAGTATGTTCACTGCAGTTATTGTGAAATAAAAGACAAGTTTACAGGTACCTAGCATAAAAACCTGTAGTTTTTTGGAGCTATAGTTAAATCAGGGTCATGGATAATAAGTTAAAACTTGGTATCTATGCGTTGTATATAATTTGTCACTGGATTTATAGTCAGTTCTGTCAGGTATTTCACTTCTTTCCTATAAACAGAGTTGGTATCTACAAAACTTTAAAATATCATTAGCAGTCGGTGAAATATGAGCTTTTAAATTCAGTTTAATATGGGCACACACATTTTCTGAAAATAGTGAAAGAAATGGACATGAGGAGCTTTTGCAGATGTTAATAACTGAAATAGACATTTCGTAATTACATAACTTGTAGTAACATGGATGATATAAATTCTACGATGTTTAAGTTCATAACAGCAGGCATTTACCAAATTAGAATTTGCTGAAATGATCACGAAAGCGTAGAATACTAATGCTACTGCTGGAATTGCTTCGAGTGCGTTTAAAGCAATCGGACTCTGGCCAGTAGATGTATGTGGATTTCCTGGTTATGCTTATGTTGCAGAGAATTATTCTCCCGAAGTTTCTCAAGACACTTTAAGGTCATCTGCTGGTAATAATGACACAACAAGCTTTTCTACACTACCTAATGTCGCTGTGGTGCACACATCACCAACCAATACATCTACAGGACAAGAACTCGTCTGTTTAGCAAACACTGAACCTCAACCTGGACCATCAAGCGCCTCAGGAAACACTATCAAGCAGTTCTTGAAACACCGCGGAAAATTGTCAAATCACTTTTATCTCTGCCTACTACAGAGCCAAAGCAACAAAAAGAAAGACATAGAGGAAAAGCACGAGAACTTATATCAAGGCAATTGATAACACAACTTCAGTCCAAAGGCACTGCGAAAAAAAAGACTTTTTGTAACGGTGAACAAGCAAACATTCATAAATAAATCTAAAACACAAGTGAATAATACTATTTAAGAAAACGCTATAAATGCTACGCCACTGAGGACGACAGGCTCATCCACACAGTGTCAGGAGAATGATAGATTTGCCATATTTGTGAAGAAAAGTCTAGTGAAGATAAAGACTTCAACGGGGAAGAATGGATCTACTGTGATATGTGCCAAGACTGGTATCATGTCCTTTGTGTAAAAGTTCAGTGCCGTGAGTTCTTTCTTTGTAATTATTGTAGCAGATTTAGTGCCTAGTTATTTACGTCAAACCAATAGACAGGACTCTTGAAATAAACTGTGTTTTACGTGCATGTGTAACTATCTTTGCTCGTTGTTGTAATCATCTACCTTTTATTTCTTCTTTTGTACATTTTCTTTTGGTATCTGCTTTGTATTTTATGTGAAAATATTAAAAAAGAAACGCTGCTCATATTTTCTCTATGAAGTGCCCATATTACTACGGAAGTGCCCATTGTACTACGGAAAATATGAGCACTGCGCACCTACCTTACTTACCTGTTTATTACTTACGAACAAAAGTGTGTATAACCCTGTACTGTGTAGCGTTTGTAGACGAAAGATCAAGCTTTCTTTTAGTGATACTATTTACTTTCTGTAATACATCGTTTCTGATTTCCCCTATATATATATATATATATATATATATATATATATATATATATATATATATATAATATGATTTTAAATAAATTATATGATCAGTTATTTGTTCTCTTTGAATGTTTGAAAATTATAATGTTCGAATATTTAAATATGAGATTACTAGATTTTTAATAGTGCTGGTGTTAAATGGATTATTCTTTATGTCAAATGCTTTAAGAATTAAAAAAAATGTTGCCAAATTAAATTGCAGGACAGTAACTTATGTAATTCTTCTAATAGGGTAAGTTCGTGATGGACAGCATTGTGTTTTTAGGTTTTCTCGAGTTTCTTTTGTTTACTCCCACACTCTCATTTCAAGAGATCTTTCACTTTAATTTACTCGTACTATCTATTTTCTCTAGCGTAAACGGCATAAATGTGGAAAGTTAAATTGAATATTTTGTTTCTCTTTTTTTAAATAGGCTAATTCCATACAAATCATCGCACCGATGAAGTGTGCTTACTTTGAATTATCATAGAATCAGGTTTACAGTAGTATATACGTCATAATGTCGTTGAAAACTGACCATTATTAACCCTTTCGGGACCTAATGGCCAAAGTGATATATACGGGGTTGTCACTTACTTAATCCTCTGCAGTGTGAACGCTAATTAAAATATCGGGATGATTTTTTCTGTCAAATATGGTCGGACCATAGTCTATACAGATTGTATTGTATTTTCTTTCTTTTCTGAATGTCGAATTTCCTTCTCAGATTTGAGCCCAAAGTCAAAAGATTTTCGAATTTTCTTTTTTTTCTTCCTTTTTTTTTGAGTTTTTTCAGTATAACGTCCTTCGTTTTAGAGAGATCTACTTAGGACTTGTCAGGTATGTACCTCATATTGATACCTAATTTTTTTAAAGACCAATTTGACCACTCACAATCAATGTTGCCAACTAGGGAAATTAAAATTTTCCTATTTTTCCGTCAAAAAAATCAAAATTTTCAAAATGTGTGTTTATAAATCCGTACCTATACATACGAACGCAAGGCAGTTTATTCCAGTTGAACGTAAGTCATTACTGAACAAAAACAAGTATAGATCGTTACAATTGGGTAATTAGAGGACGCACGAAAAATTCGAATTTAGGTACTAAACATTAATTTTTCTTGCTTTTCTGTTTACCATAATCTTTTTTTTTTATTTACAAACTTCGTTTCTTAGATACCGGTATCGACATAGTGCTTGTAGAACCTATTAGCGGTGTTCCAAAGATTATTTTAAGATAGTTTTTGTCTGTCTGGTAGCAGTATTTCCAGCCACAGAAAAGTTTAATTCCTTATTTTAGGGAGAAAATTCGGAAAATATCCCTTTTTCCCTCTATAATTTCCCTTCCCTTTTATTTTCTACATTGGAACAGACGTACCAGTATCTAAAAGCCTCGTCGTTGATCTACACAACGCACCATAGAAAGTTTCACTTGGATAATTAGGGGAAGTACAATTGAGGGTTAGAGTAGACCTTGTTCTCTAAGTGAAAGAATAATTGTTATTTTTTTTTTTTTTAAGATAAATGAGCTTTTTTAAAATGACATGCTTAGTTTAATAGATATTGTCATGATACTTCTAGATACAGTAGTGGGGTGCCAAAGTTTATTTCAAGATAGTTTACGTCTGTCTGGTAGCAATAAGATAATTAGGGAAGCTGCAGCACCTGCATAACTTTTGCTTTTTGCTTCTGAGTCGGAAAAGTGTCAAAATTTCGTGTGTACGATGAGAGAGAATTTTTTGTTTCTATGTTTGTATGGCAGTCAATGACTTCAAATTTTCTCTGTGTATTGTCGACACACCAAAGAATTTTTTATGGTAACTTGAATTCATGTGGCAACAGTGATGCCAGCTTCAAAAAATCTTAAATTTTGATTAGGGATTTTCTTGTGAATTTTACCCTTACATTTCCCTCCATAATTTCCCTTCTGTTGGCAACACTACCATCAAACTTACGCCATAAAATTGCCACATTCCTTTTCTAAGAAACAAGGTCTCAACCATATCAATCGGGTAAATAGTTTCTGACTTATAATTAACCGAAAGTCTACAAAAACGCCAAAATTGACTAAGTCCCAAAAAGGATAGTCTACTACTACTACTACTACTACTACTATTATTATTATTATTATTATTATTATTATTATTATTATTATTATTATTATTATTATTATTATTATTATTATTATTATTATTATTATTATTATTGTCATGGTCATCATTCTCATAAACTAGAGCGAACATAAAAGACTTCTATCCAATACTTTTGTTTTAAAACAAAACCATTTCAGTTCTTTGCTACGTAATTATGAAATGTGGGAAATATTTTTATAACTTCTTCGTCTCAGGTCAGTAATCTCTTGATTGCTTTGAGACAGCTTTTCTTCTCGATAATAGGTAAAACAAGTGGAATTTCGACTCAAAAGTTACGATTTCACGAATGAAAATAAACACTAGTTGTTTAAGTACTTCGAGGAAATTCAAAATGTAATTCACCGGATCGACAAAAAACATAAACATAAAAGCATAAGATCTAGCTCGAAATGTTTACAAATTTCATGTGAATTAAAAGTACGTATATAGAATTACAATAGGATCTCTTATAATGCATTGACAGTTGAAAAAGGAATTGAATCTGGAATGAAATCCTCTTAAAGATCAGCAAAACCTACAATAAAATAACTTCTCCACCCACATAAGAACGAAACAAACAGAAATGTAAAACCCAAATGATATCTTCGTTTATACTTACACAAACTATATTTCCTTTAAGGTGGATCACTAGGTGTTCTCGGTGCTATGCGAAATGCTGCTTGAACAGTGCGGCGTTGCCAGATAGTGTCCAGTGTTTACTGATATCAGATAATAAAGGGAGTAATCATGGAATTCTGCTTAGATACTTACTAGATAAATTATTTTTCGACCCTTACTGCGATTTCTCTTTTCGAACTGCAACGCTAGAATCCAGGAATTTTGTTATTGTGACTACTATAGTAAACGTACAAATTTGGCAACAACGCATTATAGCGTTCTGCGCAAGTTTCTTCTCAAAATCTATTTCCTTAAATGTAAATTAATATTTAAATAAAATGTGAAACATAACATGAGAAACGGTCAAACAATATATATATATATATATATATATATATATATATATATATATATATATATATATATATATATATATATATATATATATATATATACAGACTGTTCCATAATTCGTGTTATTTTCTACAGCGCTGGGAGAAGATGAAGTTTTCACACTATTAATGTAAAATTTGGCACTCTTATTTAGAAATATCTGAATTTTTCGAATTTCTAAAGAAAATAAGAGAAAAATGCTGTTTAGCCCCTCTTTTAGGGGTGTAAACACGAAAGTTCATTTTCCTTATGGGAGATTCAATGTTAAATTTTACAAGCAGTTTTCTCCAATAATTATTCGTGAAGATTTTGGAGCAAATGAGTTGTATTTGTTACAAAATGCAAAAACACTCATTCACAAAGCTAGTAAAGCCGCCTCAAACATTATTTTGCAAAGGTCCCCTTATTGGGGGGCAAGGGGCGTAAAAAGGTGATGGGTGATATGTTACCAAAATCTCAAAATTTATTTTCGGAATGCCAGTAAGCGTGAGATTAATCACAAATGTCACAGAACTAATGTTCCAATGTCCTTACATGTAAGAGTGACTGATAATGGGGCTACTGCCCCCTTTCAAAAATTAAAAAAAAATCACCATAAATATCCTTAGTAGGGACATACGAGAAGAAGGTATTTTTTTTAATTAATGTGAAATTCGGCGTCATTGTATCAAATGAGTGTGCGTTTTTCAAATCTGGAATGTTATTTTGATAACGCACCGCCTTAGGGGGGCACAGGGGGCGAAGATCTCAATAATGGATCTTTATAAAAATTCAAAATTTTGTTCCGGAAATGCCAGTGAGCGTCAGATTTTTCACCACTGTCACAGAATTAATATTCTAATGCTCCTCGCATGTGCCAGTGACTTATGCGGGCCTTAGCCCCTCTCAAAAATTAAAAAAATTCACCATAAATATCCTTAGTAGGGACATACGAGAAGAAGGTTTTTTTTTTAAATTAATGTAAAATTAGGCGTCATTGTATCAAAAGAGTATGCGTTTTTCAAATCTGGAATGTTATTTTGATAACGCACCGTCTTAGGGGGCACAGGGGGCGAAGATCTCAATAATGGATCTTTATAAAAATTCAAAATTTTGTTACGGAAATGCCAGCGAGCGTCAGATTTTTCACCACTGTCACAGAATTAATATTCTAATGCTCCTTGCATGTGCCAGTGATTGATATGGGGCTACAGCCCCCTTCCAAAAAATCACATAAAAAATTAGCCATAAATATTTTAGCAGGGACATCCGAGAAACCATTATTTCTTGTCAAATTAATGTAAAATAATTTGTTATCTTAGTAAAATGTACGCGTTTTTGAAATATAGAATGTTATTTTGGTGACACTGGATTAGGAGGGCACAGGGCGCGCAGCATAAGTATTTGAATCTTTATTTAAAAAATCCAAATTTTATTCTGGAAGTGTGAATGTGTATCAGATTAATCACAAATGACACAGAATTAAGATTCCGATGCTCCTTGCATGTGCCAGTGATTGATGTGGGGCTACAGCCCCCTTCCACAAATCACGATAAATATCCTTAACAGAGACACACCGGAAGAAGCTATTTTTAAATCAAGTAATGTGAAATTTGGCACTGGCGTTTTTTTTGGGGGGGGGGTTCGGTATAATTTTGATAACGCACCACCTTTAGCGGCAAAGGGGGCGAAGCATAAGATTGTGGATCTTTATGAAAATTCCAAATTTTATTTTGAAAATGCTAATGGGCGTGAGATTAGTCACAAATGTCACAGAATTAATATTCCGATGCTCTTTGCATGTCCCAGTGACTTATATGGGCTACAACCCTCTTCCAAAAAACACAAAAAATCACAATAAATATGTCATAATTAATATGTAAGTTGTCATTATTGCAAAACAAAAAATATATATATATACAATAAACCTGGAAATTACTGTAAACGAATAACTTCTGTCAGTGTAACTGATTATGCATATAGCTTTGTTGTTATGGTGTCACTGCAATATAATCAAAGAATTTTATATTTTTAAAAATCAATTAGCGCTTTTTTTATAGCAGAAAATCTCACACATAAATCACCTACGTATTTTCTACACACTTAAGCAGAACCATCTCGAAATAGAACACAAAATGACAATGGAAAACGTAGCAGGAACAAACAAAAAACAAAAAAAAAAAAAAAAAAATCTTAATGAAAAGTAAGATCTTAAAAATTAAAGTGATCTTTAAGTTTCAATATTGTTTGCTTTATTCGTAAAAAGAAAAAGCATATATTTTCATTACTTCTTACACAATAACCGTATTATCCAACTTTCCATATAACAACTTACTCGTATGTACTGCAGACGTAATACACACGGTTGTAATAGAAACAAATGTTTCCCGAGGAATAACAATCAGTTGCTGGAAATTATTCTTTGTTGAAAACAACTCTTTTTGGCTCTACTATCACTAATTGTTTAAAAAGATCATTAACCTAAGTGTAAAACCCATAAAATCAACTTACTTTTATTCGGCATGCCCTCCTGAACGAGTAAGACATAAATTAATGCGATTTACTAAAGAAACTGTGAACTCCTTCTCCAACATATCTGGAGTGATCATCTCTATACTGTGGACAATCCTCTGTTTCAAGTCCTCTACTCTGTTACATGATTTTTGGTAGACAATTTGTTTTAGGAATCCTCGCAAGAAAAAATCGCATGGTGTAAGATCCGGACTTCTTGGTGGCCATTCGACACTTGACCCCATAGAAATAATCCGTTCCCCAAATTTCTCTCTCAAAAGATTTATAGTCGTATTTGAGCGATGCGCTGGCTCTCCATCTTGTATAAACTATAATTCATCACTTTGATCTAAATTTAAACGATCAAGTTCAGCAAATACTTTTTCTCTTAGTAGCTTTTGGTATGATGACGTTGTTACATTTTCATCAAAAAAGAAAGGTCCTATCACCTCAGTCGTAGTTATACCACACCAAACCATTATTCCTCGTTTGTCCATTGACACTTCTGATCTCACGGTCAGCTGTATCGATGACCAATATCTTGCATGTGATGAGGACACAGAACCATTTAAGAAGAATTTTGCTTCATCGGAAAACATCACTTGAAATAAGAACATAGGGTTTTCATTTAACTTCTCGATAAACCAGTTACAGAAATAAACACGATCACCATAATCACTTGCACACAATTCAGAAACCATTCGGACCTTGTATGGTTTTACCTTCAAGTTTCTTAAAATTCTTTGTAGCGTAGTTTTCTTAATATTTAAGCCTAAGCTTCGACGAGCAAGGGATTTCCGCGGTGAACTAGTAACAGATAACACCTGTCTTTTTGTTTATTCTGTAGATACACTTGGAGATCTTCCTACACTTTTTCTAGATGCAAGATGGGCAGTGTGAAAACAATTGCTGCGGAACTGTTTGTACAAACGGTGAATTTGCATATCGTGTACTTTTAATCCGAGTTCTTTAACTATACGGGATCTTGATGCTCTTGCAGATTTTTCTGATAAAATGTACCATTCAATTGCATTAGCACGCTGATCCTGAGTTAAAGACTGCATGATCGAAGGACACTACAGTATGAATGCACTCATATAGTATACTGGAAACGACAAGTAATTATCAAATGATTAAGCCAGTCTATCCCCGAGATTCACCTACTATGTAATGTCCATTTCCGAAGGAGTCAATCTAACCCAGGTGTTGATTACAGACACGAAATCCTATTGAACTGTCAACACGTTAACTCGTAAAACGTTGGTGTATTGCGATAAGAAAATGTCTGAAACTGTTGTCAGCACACATGAACAAGAAGTTGAGTCAGGAATTAGAGAGTGTTTTATAAACAAAAGTTTGTTGACATTGCTTAAAATCAGCTTACAGTGGGACGCCAACAAATGATTCGGACGTGTTCCAGTGCTTCTTAAACACACATCTCTTAGCATGCATTCTGAATAGGCCAGAGAGAAACATGGAAGATAATAAAACAAAGTGGTTTGGTTCTTTAAATGATTTTGGGACCGGGAAGGGGGAATTGAATCACTAAAGTGGTCGCTGGCACATGGAGGTAGCTCCTAAGCATTAATTTTGGTATATTTCCAAATATTTTGACGCTCACGGGAAATAACGAAAAGTTTGAATTATTCTTGCTGCCTATCTTCCCCAATTTGGAGGTTTGACGTAATAAAACTAGAAACGCATGTACCATTATAGATGAAAGGGGAGGAAGAAGAGGAATGGTATCGTATTTTCCACCTAAAACTGCTAATTTACAGCAAAATTCGTATAAATATAGAGCAAACTGCTTTCCGCATTTTACATTGAAACTTCAGTTAGGCCAATCAAATTTTGAGTTGACGCCACTAAAAGAGATCAACACATGACCATTATCATATTGTCGCTTTAGCTCTTTTTCTAAACAAACATTTTTCGACAATAATGCCAAATTTCACTTTAATAATGAAAAATATTTACCTTCTGCCAGTAGGTTCTTGCGTATAAGGACATTCATCATGAATTTCTATTGTTTTATGAAAGGGGATTGTAGCCTAATATCAGTCACTGGTACAGTCCGCAGCAAAAAAAAAAAAAAAAAAAAAAAAACAAAACCTAAAACAGGAGCATATATGTTTATTGTGAAACGGCGAAGTCTTTTACTCCAAAATAAGTGTGCAGGGGAGGACGCCCAGGTTTCTGCTGGCGGGATTCATGCCACTTAGACGTTATGTTGATTCCCTGTGCTGTTAGTCGTAGTTTCACAATAAACTTGCATGCTCATGTTGCAGGTTCTTTGCTGCGGATTGTACATGGAAATAGCATAGGAGCATTAATTCTGTGCGCCTTGCAATTAATTTAATGCCATTGGCACTACCAAAATAAAATTTGGAATTTTTATACTTCGGCCCCTGTGCCCTCCAAAGCCAAAAATTACCAAGCGCGCCCTTTGTCCCCTGTTACCAAAATAACATTTCAGATTTGGAAAATACATAACTTTTTATTACAATAACGCCAAATTTCACATTAATCGACCAATAGAAAAAAAGCTTCTTCTGGTATGTCCCTGTTAAGGATATTTATCGTGGTTTTTGGTGATTTGTGGAAGGTGGATGTAGCACCACATCAATCACTGGCACATGCAAGGAGCATCGGAATATTAATTCTGTGTCATTTGTGATTAATCTAATACTCATTCACACTTCCAGAATAAAATTTGGAATTTTTATAAACATCCATCATTTTATGTTTCGCCCCCTGTGGCCCTCTAAGACGGTGCGTTATTAAAATAACATTCCAGATTTGAAAAACGCATAAACTTTTGATACAATGACGCCTAATTTTACATTAATTAAAAAAAAAAAACCTTCTTCTCGTATGTCCCTACTGAGGGTATTTATGGTGATTTTTTTAATTTTTGAGAGGGGCTATAGCCCCGTATAAGTCACTGGCACATGCAAGGAGCATTAGAATATTAATTCTGTGACAGTGGTGAAAAATCTGACGCTCACTGGCATTTCCGAAACAAAATTTTGAATTTTTATAAAGATCCATTATTGAGATCTTCGCCCCCTGTGCCCCCCTAAGGCGGTGCGTTATCAAAATAACATTCCAGATTTGAAAAACGCACACTCATTTGATACAATGACGCCGAATTTCACATTAATTAAAAAAATACCTTCTCGTATGTCCCTACTAAGGATATTTATGGTGATTTTTTTTTAATTTTTGAAAGGGGGCAGTAGCCCCATTATCAGTCACTCTTACATGTAAGGACATTGGAACATTAGTTCTTTGACATTTGTGATTAATCTCACGCTTACTGGCATTCCGAAAATAAATTTTGAGATTTTGGTAACATATCACCCATCACCTTTTTACGCCCCTTGCCCCCCAATAAGGGGACCTTTGCAAAATAATGTTTGAGGCGGCTTTACTAGCTTTGTGAATGAGTGTTTTTGCATTTTGTAACAAATACAACTCATTTGCTCCAAAATCTTCACGAATAATTATTGGAGAAAACTGCTTGTAAAATTTAACATTGAATCTCCCATAAGGAAAATGAACTTTCGTGTTTACACCCCTAAAAGAGGGGCTAAACAGCATTTTTCTCTTATTTTCTTCAGAAATTCGAAAAATTCAGATATTTCTCAATAAGAGTGCCAAATTTTACATTAATAGTGTGAAAACTTCATCTTCTCCCAGCGCTGTAGAAAATAACACGAATTATTGAACAGTCTGTATATATATATATATATATATATATATATATATATATATATATATATATATATATATATATATATATATATATATATATATATATATATATATATTTCGTAATAAGATCGTTACTTTAAAATGCTTTACACATACAAATAAACGTTTCATAAAATTGAGCACTTCTAATAAGATCTAACAGCAAGTGCCATCTTGTGTGCTCATTGTAAAACGAATCAAATATTTTCTTTTATTTGTTACATTTTTCGAGGAGACACAATCAAATGAATCAGTGTCTTGTGCTGTAGCTGAAACATTACTCTATCTCAAAGTACAATATTTATAATATGGATCGTTTCATTGCGCAGTAGTTAAGGAAATGTGCTAAAATATGTACTGAGTTCCAGGTGGTGATCCACCTTAAAATACCAGTTAGGTACCATTTGACAATGTCAGATATTTGGAAACAAACTGCAAATTATGTTACAAACTGGTTATGGGGAAGTAAAAATAATATATCGGAGTTCTTTATATAGTAAGGAATACTCTTTTGAAATTTCCCTCCAGTTTTATTTCCGCGATTTTTTTTTATAGTCCGCCATATTAAGAAAAACGAGAATTAGGCCAAACGTGGATCCTTATTTCGCCTAAAATGGCGGACACAAATCTTATCATTTATTTGTCATAAAAGTACTAGATAATTGGTTAAACGCAACGAGGATGAGGCCAAATGATGCAAGATCTAATTTGATAATTGTATAATTGAATTATACAATTAAGTGTTGTATTTTTGCTTTTAGTTGTTCTCAGCACATTAATAAGGTTTATAATTGTTATTTTAAAAAAGGTTTAAAAGTTAATAACGGGTATTAAATAAAACATAGTTAACTAAGATCAAATTAATGAGTTTCGTTATGAAATTATACCATGCTTAAAAGTAGATTCTGGGCAGTCGTTCACAAACATTCTGTTTAAACAATTTTCTATCTGGTCAAATTTAACCAGTAACATTATAAGGTAACATTGTATTTAATTTAAAATTAATTCCCGTTGCAAAATCCTGATACGTGATTACCTCCGTCTTTTAATTGATTCAGCTACGTGAATGTGTCACGCAGTGTGGCTACAACTCAGCTATTAATTGTTGCCAGATTAATCTGCTGTTTTAGTCAGCACATTTTCATCCTGCTAAGCGTGACACTTTTCAGACAAATACAAAGAACACAAAACAAAGGGTATTTCCTGGAAAATCTTATTGAGTGATATCGTAAAGTAGGAGTATTTTTATTATTTAAAAAATGGAATTTCAGGCTTCATTAACCGGATTAACTATGTAAAAAAAGTTAAAATGAAAGTATATTTTGATTTAATTTGTATAATCACCTTTTTTCTCAATCTCCGTGATGGAATGTTTTGTGTATACGTGGGTAGAATACTTTGTGAACGTTTTTTTAATAGCCATTTTCGGCTTATATGAGCGATATTCCAGAATCTGAATCGAAAATTAGGATATTAGAAAGGATGAAGGAAAGCTGGGATGAATATGGATTGAAAATCAAGCAGCAGTTCACAGTGTATACCATGTGAAGGAATTTGGTTTTATTTTAGATAAATCACACTTGTTAACATACTATTTTGCCAAGTCTACAATTAAATATAGCATTTTACCTCAAATTTAGTTAAGTGTATTTTAAGATGGTTGAATATCTGCAAAATATTTAAGTGTTTAGATTTGTCGAGTAAAAAAGTAATTTAGTTTCATTTTAGCGTTATATTCCACGGACAGATTAGTATTTTGCATCCTAAGCGTTATGTTAGCCCGCAAATCTCAACAGTACTGCTGGTAATGTATCAACCAAGGATGATATCCATAATTACTCCGATAGGAATACATTGAAAACCGATATTTTATTATCTGTATTTTGGAATTAACTGGATGGATAACCTCCATCAGCGAACTCGATTCCTAACTCTTGACCCCTCTGTATCCAAAGTTGATGGTGATTGATCAAGTAGTTCTTGAACTTTTTGTGTTCCTCGGACGGAGGGACACACGGACAAACAGTTAATATATAAAAGAGATTTTGGTAAACTAAACTGCTTAACAAGTACTAACAAACATGTATTACTCCTATCTCCAATCGAAACTAGAATACGAGGTGTGGCAATCAAATAAGGAGACTACCTACCTCCTGTCGCGCAGGATCGTGAGGGGGGGGGAGGTAGCTAATGATGTGTTGTTGATCTTGAATCTTCGTGAGCAGCCACTGTTCGTTTCATGACGAAATAGGAAATAGGAAATATAAACAGTTTCCTATTTAACAGTGTATTTTGCTACGTGTACAGTGTACTTTGCTATAATTTATTTCAGCAAAGTAAAAACTCAATTATTATTCGCAATGAACGTTTTCTCGAAAACTACGCATGATAATTTACATTTATGCATGTTATCTTGTTCACCTCAGTTTGATGTGTCTGCGGGCAATATTTTATTTAATTAAGTTAAGATTTAAGAAGTTAATATTTTTAGATTATATCTCATTAACCATAATATATAACTTACTTTCATCTTGATTGACAGTAATGAAGAGCTTAATGAAAGATATATTTCAGGATAAATTTTATCTTAGTAACTGGCATGGTTATCGCACAACATCCATTGTTAAGTTTACAAATTAATTGCTTTTTGTTCATTTTCTCCAAAAGTATACAAGAACTTTTACATTCACGGATATCATTTTGTTGAGCTTAATAGGATATATCGATTGGTATATGTATCGTCTTTGGACATTTTTTTTTAAACGTTAGGCCTAATAATATTCTGCTTTTTCTATGGTTATTATTTTTCGGTTTCTATCATGCGATACTTCCACATTCCGTGAGTTCTAGAAGTCGAAAATTGCTAATCTTTACTTATGGCTTCACTACAGGGTTGACGGCGGAGGTAAGAGCTATTCTTGGGACTCTGAATCGATTGCGAAAAATCATATCTGAATATATCTTCCACTTTTACTGTCTGAAAATTAGTATCGAAACCGAAAAAAAAAAAAATAATAAATTTAAACAACTTCCGGTTTTGAAAGTGTTTTTTCGAGTTGTGATTATATGTTCCGTTGAGGCCCTAAATCGATTGCAAAAATCCGCTTGTGGCTGTCTAGCTCTTGCCATTTTTGTTCTATGACGATAAGTATTGAAACTGAAAATCGTACATTTGATCCCCTTTCGGTTTGAATAGAGGGTTAATGTAGAAGGTGGAGCTTCTTCCTGGGACGATGGATCAATTGCTGAAAAACCCATCTCGATATCTATTACCGTCTTTGCTCGTTGGAAGTCAGTATTTAAACTGGAAGTAATAGTAAATTTGAACCACTTTTGGTTTCGGTAGAGTGATGCAGGTAGTCCTAGTATGTTGCCTTGAGACGATGAATAGTTTGCAAAAACAGCTTCTCGCTATCTTTTTTAAAAATTTGTTTTCGTTTTACGGTGATAACGTTGAAACCGGAAATAGCTAATTTGAACTACCGGTTTGAATAGAGAGTTAATGAAGGAGATGGAACTTACTCTTGGAACTCTCAATCGATCACACACACAAACGCTTCTCGATATCACATACGATATTGCGATATCTCGCTTTGCTGTAACACGCGTCGACAAACTGATGGACGACAAAGCCATTCTGTAAGATAGATGCTTCCAGATAGCCTTGTATGGAAACGAATTTTTAAAAATCTAACAAAAAAAAAACTCCTTGTAAAAAAAACAAGAATGGTGTTTGGAACGTAAAAAACTGTAGCAGTTGTTGAAATGGAAAGATAGAACATGCAACTAGTTTTAATAAATATTATTATTACGATAATTGAGGCTTGATGACGTTTCTGCTTTGATAATCTCGTGGCTTTTCCGCCACAAGAACTGGTCTTGCTTAAGGCTATGAAGTGGAAAATGAAATGAGTACATTTTCCAGTATTAATCACTACTTCACGTAAATTTTGTACTATGACTAATGACCCAAAGTTAGTATTCAGAAATTCATTACTACTGTAAAATATATATTAAAGAAATGCGATTATTAGTCTGTATAGACATAAATCACTACACCGCTACTTTAATATTACGAGGGTGATTCAGAAAGTAATGCCTCCAAGGTTATATATTTATTTGTGTTTGACAGACAGCACTGATACAGGTATTAGTGGAGAGCTTACAATATCAGCTACAAATGGTGGCATCATTTTTCAACGTAGTCTCCATTACGTGCAACACATTTGAGCCAACGCGAACCAAGATTTTTCCTTCGCCGGCGAAGAATTGTGGTGGCTCCTGGCGGCACCATTGTCGAACTGCTGCTTCCACCTCCGCGTCACAACTGTAGCGTTCTCTCTTCCCGGCGAAATTAAAATACCGCTAATTTTACAGTAATTATGTGATATCTTCAAATATATAAAAGATAATCGAAATGTGGAACAAGAGCGCCCTAGACAATATTATTTTACATGAGAAACCGTTATCACGACTCACTTATCTGCTTTCGATTTCGAGTCATTTTGAAAATCGGCATTTATTTTCGCGTTTCTAAACAGCTGAAAACGGAAAGCCACTAGATGACTAGTAACGGTACCTCACGCAAAATAATATTGTCTAGGGCGCTCTTGTTCCATATTTCAATTATATTTTATCTATTTGAAGATATCACATAATTACTGTAAAATTAGCGGTATTTTAATTTAGCCGGGATGAAGACTCTTAAGGTGATCCTTAAGTTTGAGAAAGAGCCAAAATCGCAGAGTGCAAGATTCGGACTATAGGCAAGATAACGTAGAATGTCAACAACACTTTGCCAGCATATAGGACAACTTTGAATTTTTGGCGGAGGAGAGGACGTGTAGCAGTACTCTACTATCGACTGACGCTTCGTTTCCGGCTCGTAATGGCGTATCCACGACCCGTCGCTGGCGATGAATGTTCCTGGGCGTACAACCTTCCGCAATCAGAAATTCAATGACAGCCCACTGTTTCAACCGGACGTCACCACTGGATGCCGTGGATTGCTCCATTACTCTGGAACGAGAAGAGATAAGAAGGTGAAACAAGTGACATTCTATAGCTTAAATCAGATCATTAATGATAAACAGTTCAAACTGTTTGCAGTACTATTGGCCAAATAGTGAGCTTGGAGGCATTACTTTATGAATTACTCTCGTATAAAATTGCTGTATAATCACTTTATCAAAGGAATGTAAATAAATGTAATACATAAATGTTAATATTTACCTGAAAGGTCTGTTATTGTGACCGTTGTTGATTGTAACTTTTGATCAAGATGAATTAAAATAATCATTCCTAACTTGAATTCAGTGATTGCGAGTGGTTAAGTTAAGCTCTGATAACTGGAGAAATTTATTTATTTATTTACTAGCGGAAACATACATTTTTATCATGAACTGAACAGTATGCAATTTGCAACACAGTAAATTAGTGTGGGTTGTATAACGTCAGGAACTTCTGAGATCTCCATACTTTTCTAGGCTTCGTAACATATGATCTCCCCAATCCCCCACTCGAGTCGAAAATCGAAAATGTGGCTTCGTACGCATGAGATCTCTAGGTGGAAATCTGGTGACTCTAGGCAACTCCTTTCTATGTGAAAATCTGATGACAGAGATAGACACACACATTTTCATATATTAGTAGACCCTATATATTTCGAAGATGATGAAGAAGAGAATGTTTTTAAAGCTTCACGTCCCACGTGTATGCCCTTTAAACTAAAGAAAACGGAAGAAGAAAAACTTCTTTCCACAAATTATCTATATTGGATTTCTAATGTATGATACTAATAGAACTTGTATAATTATGTGTATAAGATACACAAATATAATAAAATGGGGGCACGGTGACTCAGTGATAGAGCGCTTATCTGTGATGCGTAGGGTTCCTGGTTCGATCCTTCCGAAGTAAGTTTATGGTGGACCATATCGTACACATGGGTTCTCTCGGGGTTACATTTTTATAGCACCAATTCTTCTATCACTCACCAATATAAGAGAATCATGTTAATATGTAATTACTGTATTTAAAAAAAATCGTTTAGAGAGAACCATGAAAGGGAAAAAATGTATTGTAGCACTACAGTGGTGGTCAAACTTTTTGATTCAGTGGTCTACCTCAGACCATAAAAATCTTTGACAATCTACCACAGTGCTATGACGGACGACCTATGTGCAGTTGCTACTGATACTGCACGCCTATTAAATTTTAGAAGGGAAATCGGAGTTATACAAAATGTCCTAGTGTCTGTTCAAATTGCCATTCTTTGTCACAATATTACAAGCGTTGCCCAACAATCACACGTTTTTATCATTTGACATAACAAAGAAGAAATTGTGTGTGCGTGTTGTATATTGAAGTTTATCTTTTTTTTAACGCCGAGACTATATGAGATATTAATCTACAGTTTTAAGGTGGAATCGAAACCAACGTAATGCATTCTTCAAATATCAGTATGGTACTTTCTCACTGGAAACCTAGTACTCTTGCACGTTGCACGAAATGCGTACGCGCTAGCCACTAGACCAGCGAGAAGGATTTAACATCATTGCCAGGTCTCCTGATTTCCGATGAAATTTTCTGGTTTATCAAGTTATCTCCTAGTCTGCTGATTTTTTAATGTTAAAATTCTCGTGGTTTCCGCATCATCCAAAACTGAAAATGTAGACTTCAGAAACCCCTAGGAGTTCTTATCTGTGGATATAGATGAAATATACTTTGGAGCGGCAGTTTCCCTATCCATGTCATCAAGACATCTCCTAAATCATGGACTGCGAAATTTTAAACTCAGGTGTTTTGAAGTCTATATTGAAACAGTACATCAAATTCGTGAGAGATATACGCTTCATGATCCCGTCATGAAACATTTAGAGATAATTAGTCCATCAAATGTGATAAACAAATCAACACAATCAGTTGTTCCTCTCGTATCTGATTTTCCTAATATAGAACAGAGTAAATTGCAACAAGTAGACACAGAGTGGCGGTTGCGAATTGAAAATTATGTTTCTGCTCAAGATTTTTGGATGCTTGCTAGTAAAAAAATAATAAAAAAAAAATATGCAGATAATCAGTTAATATTTCCTAATTTATCCATATTTGTTATGGCTCTTCTCTGTCTTCCTTACTCAAGTGCCGCTGTAGAAAGAGTGTTTTCTACCTTAAAAGAACACAAAACCAGGAAAGACAAAACAAAGAAACAGACTGGGTACCCAAACTTTGCAAGGATTGCTACACACAAAAAAGTTCATTTCCAACACCATGCTGCGGATTCCGTGTGGATCGCTTTCTCACCAGCAGAGTCATTGTTGACATGTACATAGATGAAGAGGAATCTTTCTAATTAACATCTTTAGATAGTAAGTTGTGCCTCCTGGGTTTTGGATAAGAATTTTCCTGATTTTTATAAAAATTGGTTGGCAACACTGGGACATAAAGAAGAAATATTGTTCTCGTGCCTCACGAAAATTATGTTTTTGGCACTTTAATCGAAATCATTGTACTTCAATAGAATTCTACTGAAAAAAAAAAAGAAACATGCTCTATCCTCGATCTGTTAATCTATTGCAATCATTAGT
Source organism: Thermobia domestica (assembly GCF_964235325.1). Classification (NCBI taxonomy): domain Eukaryota; kingdom Metazoa; phylum Arthropoda; class Insecta; order Zygentoma; family Lepismatidae; genus Thermobia; species Thermobia domestica. The sequence continues at coordinate 228,065,017 of NC_137463.1, forward strand.
GCCACTTGAAGTTTGAGTATTGAATTCATATAGTTTGGAAGTCTACCGTAGTTTCACACGGTGAAACTAAACTCACTTGCCACTTGTTATTATTAAGTAAACTGGGATATCTGCTTTAGTAATATAGTGGGTTATCAGTGTTTGCTACCTTTCAACCTCGGTTTTGGCAATCAATCCACATGCTTATATCCAAAAATTACCCCCAGATTTCACTTTAGTATATTTTTATTGTATTTTATATTTTTGACGCATTTTTGTTAACTTCCTGGCATTGATTTTCTTCCTTTCTCTTAAAAGGATTCTTAATTAACGTACACGACGTCCCGGTTGAGAACCACTAGTCTGGTATCTTAATTTTGGATGTATTAACTTAAAAGATCTATTTAATCCTTCTTAGTTGCCATATTTTCTTATATATGTGTGTAATTAAAATTGCATATAAAGCAGATATTTTAAATTCCTATCCTTATGAATGCCATTTTAAAATCAAGAAACTGAAGGGACCAAAGCAATGGAAAAGCCTTTGTGCTAAAAATTAGAATAGTTTAGATAATTGTCTTGTAATAGACATTCTCTTTTCGACGGTGGCAGTGCACTGATACCTTGGCATACTTTATGCTTGTACGTTTTGTTAGAGGGAGTGTAGACAAGTAACAGCTATAGTTCTGTTAAATATAAAATATAGTACATGTAAACTCGTGTTTGAAAGATTTCTGGTCGTTATCTATTGTTTACTTTTTTGCAGACATTTCGTCATGTGTAAATGCGGCGTCACATCTTAGGTTATCAGTGTCTCAGTTAAATTGTTTAATTTATAATAATGTTATTTCCTCCTTCGCGAATAATCCTCTTTGCTCACAGATGCCAAAGAACTAAGTTTTCTGTCACTTAGTTCTCACTTTCGGCTTCCCTTTAAATACCAGTTACAAATAAGGAATAAATATATCTGTTTAAAATCTCAGTTTGACATAGATTCACAACTGGATAAGAAAGGGAGGCGATGTTTCGAGTTATTGATAGCATCGGTTGTACAAAATAATAATAATAATAATAATAATAATAATAATAATAATAATAATAATAATAATAATAATAATAATAATAATAATAATAATAATAATAATGCTTAATATTTGACTAAATCTTTTCTCAAGTCTTAAACCCACGGAGTACAACCTCCAGATCAGCAAGTTATTGTTGGGTAAATTTAAAATGCTTCCTCATGTCTCTCCACTAATCTCTTTTCCATTTCATCTTTGCAATCATTGTTCTCCATGTATTTAACTTTAGTCCCGTCGTCGTCACTATTTTCTACTATTCTGCTGAATTGTATTCTTTATCTTTTGCGTTCTCTGATGTTCCTTCTTCACCTAAAACGAATTCGAAACTTCACTTCCGCTACTCAAAGTCCATAAATGGTGATTTCATACTAATGAAAGTCCTGCAGGCAAGACGAACAATCAGAGTAATTCTTGCATTCTTTCAAAACTTTCCTTCAAGTTGTTATTCTAAGGATCATTTTCCTCCTGTTTCTCTGTATCAGGTGAGAAAAGGCTCTACATAGATATATATACCAACTCTTATATCAACTCTGAATCTAACTTCTTTGGTACACACATACGTCGTATTTTCTACATTGCTACAAGTGAGCTGGCTCAGCTGTGGCAGCTTTGCTACCGAAGCTACTCGTTGGCACACCGTTAAAAATGCGTAGATCTCCCCTTTTCCGCTTAAAATATTAGTTATTCTTTGTAGGACAGATATGTGACTCATTCGTATGTTTTGGCTAATACTTCACTACATAATACAGCGGTATACATTCTCCTGCTTCTTCCTCGTGCAACGAAGGTTTTCACAATATTGTCATGTCAATAGACGTTCTGCTTCTTCTTCCTCCTGCAGCGAACCCTTTTACCATATTGCCATGTCAATAGACGTTATCCTGCTCCTTCCTTCTGCAGTAAACACTTTAATTATATTGCCATGTCAGAATACATTCTCTTACTTCTTCCTACAGCGAACCCTTTCACCATATTGCCATGTCAATATATATTCTCCTGCTTTCCCTCCCTGCGGCAGTGTTTTCATCATATGGCCATATCAGTCTTGTCACTAGTATCTTGGTTTTTACTTCTTTGAAGTGAATAAAGCTAAGAACTTTATGACCGGATGAACAGGGTTTAAAAATAGTTTTATCTCTGTCTGTCCAACATTAATAGTAATAGTTGACGCTAAGTTGTCTCGCGGCGTACTTCGAGTACAAACAGTGCTTACGCAAATTTTGCGTTGAAATCACAAAAAAAGGTACTTTTATAATCCGGTCAGAAACTAGAGCCCCGTGCATAATTAAAGGGGACCTTTTTTATTGCTGAAATTGAAAGTTTAGGTCCTTATTAGAAAATTTAGCCTGGGAGTCCTTTTATTTTTGGTGGCTTTTGGACGCCATCATGGAAAAATGGCAGCTACTTAGAAATTATGGTCCTGTTAGAAACTAGAGAGCCGTGCATAAGTAAAGGAGACCTTTCTTTGGTACTGAAATTGAATGTTTAGGTACTTATTAGAACATTCAGCTCGAGAGTCATTTTATTATTGTTGAATTGTGCCCGCCATCTTGGAAAAATGGTGACTACTTGGAAATTCTACTATTAGTCCATTCAGAAACTGTGGATCTGTACGTAATTCGGAGAGAGCTTTCTTCAGTTTATTACTAAAATTAAAAATATGTTCCTTGATGGTAAACAACCTAGGAACTTTTGTTTCCTGAATTTTATTCGCCATCTTGAAAAATGGCTACTATTTTATCTTTTTTCCTTTTAATTAATATATCACATACACATTTTCCTGTCGACCTGCAGTTTTTTCTTTAAATTTACCTTATTTTTGTTGATTTTGTTGTTGTTTTCTAAGAAATAATATCAGTGAATTTTGAATCTATCAGTACCTGCAGTGGTGCTATTCAGTTGGTTCGCACCGGTTCTCTAGAACCGGTTGTTAAAACAATTCGTGTCCGCAGAACAGTTTGTTATACCCAGACATAAACACACACACGCATGACCTAACCAAGAGTGAAAGAAAGAAACCAAACAAATTAGTGAAAACACCTCTGTACTTTTCCCGCTTGCTTGTATTGTGAAAACAAACAACTTTCAATTGTTTCAATTCAATGGACAGACAGAAATTTGAATATGAATTCCAGGATTTTGTCCGGGATACTAGGATCTGTGGGTGTAATGAATATGATACGAATCTAAGTAGTTCTTCACATATTACGTAATGCGGCAAAGGGGAGAGGGCGTTCGGCCTTGCGTTACGACGTACGACACGAGGGAGGAATTGTTAACGTCTTCGTTACGTAACGTGTTTTTTTTTTCTGTAATCTTTATTTTTATTCTCATGTTTATATGCAATCTTTTAAACAAATAATTTTATTCAGTTCTTTTCATTTTTATAAATGTTTATATTGTTTTGGAAAACTGAGAACATACAACCTGTATAAATTGAATCACGCAGAAAGGATTTGATTGCGCTACTAGACACCAGCATGACTGTTGACGAACCCTGCGTGAATTACAATACAATAAAGCTATGTTTTGTGGCTATCGCTGCAATGCATTTACGGTACACGCTTTTCTGGAGTTAGTTGTTAGCGATCGTAACTACCGCTTGAAAATGCCCTCGCATCACTATTTCTGAGAATAGATTTAACACTTTAGATTTGAATCATTACCCACTCTGTTGTTTCAAAGGGTTTCGCATGTTAAGCAGAAGTAACTTTTTTCGTGAAATATTTTCCGCGACAAAACGATCCAAGCAAAAATAATATATTAAAAACCGAATTTGTCGAATATTCATCTCATGCTGAAATTTTTATCTTAAAATTTGAATTTTCCAAGAGAAATAAAATTTATTCGCATTCTGGCACGGATTTAGGACAAGAATAATTTGAAAAGGGGTAAACTAAAGTCCAAAGAAGATGGCCGAAAGCTTGTTCACCAACGAGATGTCCCTGCTTCTTCACGTGTGCAGCCACGTCGAATCTGTGATCTACGAGGAAGAGAACTTCTCTGTATCGTCGACCTGGGAAACTACTAATACAGGAAGCATCCTGGATTCCAGAAAAAAAGAGGTCAATGTCAATTCTCTAGATCCTGTTTCACCTGCATCTTCCCGCAGCATTTCCTGCTTGTCAATATGAGGGCCATGCCAAAAGTTTTTAGCAGCGCAATAATCCAACATCACAGCAATATTTCGTTTATTACATTCGACACTCATATTTTGTGGCTTTCAGCCATCAATGACAATTAATCTGTGATAGTATGGTCAAAGATAAGAGAGATAAGGAAGCGCGCGTGACCCATTATCTAGTTAGCTATGGAGCTGTCAAGACGTGACTTTCGCGCTATGATTTTCTACGATTAAAAGAAGGGCTTAACCGCGGAGCAGTGCCTTGAAACTTTGATGAATACTTTTGGGGAATCTGCTCCTTCGCGAGCCAGTGTTGGAAATTGGCATTCAAATATGACATTTCAGTATGAAAACCTCCTAATATGGCAACAAGTTTGGTCCATTTACAAGGTTGTGTTCATGGAAACTCTTCGATGATCCTGTATATTGCTTGGTCTGAAACTAACTGGATAAATGGCATATCCTTCACATCTGCAACTTTTTGACACCAATCTAACATATCATTTACATCTTCTTCCGTGGGTGGTTAAGGATAACACTTGACGTTAAAAGTCTCCCATTTATCAATATTGCTATGAAGAGAACTATGAAAGCCCGTAAATGAAGCCACGGGTACATCAGATAATTTACGAATAAATGCATGAGCAGTGACCCGATATGATTTAACTTCTTGTTTGTTGTTTATCTTCTCAGGCTGTGGTTGAATGGGTGTTGAGGACTTCTTCCAGTTTCTTTTAGAGATAGACGTGTTGAATCTTTTCTTCTCATCCTTGTTTGGAATATTCAGACATTCCCGTCGAAGAGCGGAGTGCTATAGGTTGTGAAATGACTTGTTTCTGTACCTGTTAAACCATCTTCTCTAAAATCGTCATTGTCGATAACCACAGTAGCTGGTACTTCCGATACGATTTGGAATGGACACAATAATTCTTTTAAAATCTCCACTCGCTTAAATTCTTCAAATGCCAAGGCTGATAATTCATCGTTGTATGAAATTCCAACTCCAAATTTTTAAGGGTTTGAAGGATTTCTTTGCTTCCAGTAGCATCGTGCACAGCCATGGATAACATTACTTGAAGTGGCTGTCCTTTGTTGGTTCTGAGGTACATAATTGCTTGGCTCAGGAAACGAACCGCAGGTTCAAGTTTATCAGAAACTACAACTCTGCCTTCTCTAATTACTGCTTGCGGATTAGCCACCAATGCTACAAGGTTGTAAACATAATCAGGTATGCATTCACGTTCTAAATCATTCACGCTTCAAGGCCAACTTATTGCAGTGTGGCTCTTATGTTTATCGTTGATGATTTTCGCAGTATTTTGAATCAAATTTAGGCTGTCGGCACCCCAGCTATTTATTGCACTTTCTACATACGATCCTCCATGTTTTTTAAAGAATACTATTGATGACTCATTTCTTCGGTATCTTGACTGAAATCCAATTTCCTCTCCAAAGTGCTACTCAAGATTGACATGTAAAGCATGAAGGGCAGATCTGTCATCGCATGTATCTTTTATTTCAGCATCAGTAAGCACTAACTCCCGCTGTAACTGTTCATTTTCAGACAGTAGATCTCTCAGGGTATAAAATTCCTTCTTTATATCCATATATTCAGTAACAAAGTTGAGAGAAAGCCTCCATTTTCATCTCACAAAACCCATTTCTGCCTTTCTCTGATTCGTTCTGATTTTCTGTCGGTTGCTCAACATTGTATACAGGCCAACAATAAACTTTCCAACAGTCTTCGTGGTATCTAATGTCTAATGCAGTTGCTTTAGATATCCCTCCTTCATTGTTACAAAATGTCACTATTGCTTGCAGATGATCCTTTATGTTTTGATCTTCAACAAATTCGACTGCTTTTGAAAAGGTATTCCATGCACTCTTAGTCTTTATTCTGTGATACGTAACTTTTTCTCTACTCTTATCCTCACTTCTAGCCTTCTTACTTATCAGTGGCTCCAAACAAAGTATACGCGTGTTTTCAGTAGAACAATGAGCGCGACTATTTCTTTTGTTGATGATACATTCTTCTTCAGGTTGTTGGACTATAGAGGAATTTTCTTTTGCAACTGCAGATTTTTGTTTCTTCGCAGTTTCAAGTCTTTTGCCTGTGAGGTTTAATCTGCATTTCTTGTGAATCTACAAGGGAAACTTTCATTTTCAAAACGTTCGTGAACTTTACATGACGATTCAATGCTTTCCCACTCTGCCGCTGTTTCTTTCAGTTCTGTCCATGTTTCTTCATTCGGTTGTTGCAGAGGATTTTTTTAGATGTAGATGAACTCTCACAAACGACACAAGCTGTCTCAGCTTTTTTTCTTTCTTTTCTTTTCTTTTCTTTTCTTTTTTTTTTAGGCTTTGAGCCCCTTACTAACGCTTTTTGTCTGGTTCTATGAGAGGAGGTCTGTGGATCCATTGCTATAAGTCAACTACTAGGCACTATTTGACGTTCACTCTCATTTGTCCTGTAAAACCAGAAACCCTAAAATTAGTAAACAAGTCAATAAAATTGAATAAACAATATAAAAATTAAACAATTATTAGTCAAGAGTTGTAATATGGTAAAATTCCCAGATGAAGAAAAAGTTATGTTGGCAACACTGATTCGTATGAAGGTGGATAAAATGGCAATTGGGACAGAAACAATTTTAAGTTCTTTATTTAAACATTTTTTCTTTGAAAATATTTTCGTTTATAAGTTGTACCTATAACTTTAAAATGGCGGCCATTTTTTAACAACGAGATGTTGGTAACACTGATTCGTACGGAGATGGATAAAATGTCAGTTAGGACAGAAATCACAATTTTAATTACTTTTTCAAACATTTTTTCTTTGAAAATCTTTCTCTGTGTCTGTACATTTTCACGTTATGTCTATTACTTTAATATGGCCGCCATTTTCCAAAATGGCGTCCAAAACCCACCATTAAAAAAAAGGACTCCCCCTCTAAATTTCTTCTAAAGGGCATACATATTGTTTCAAAAAAAAATCCCACATTACCTATTTACGGGTCTCAAGTTTCTGACTGGACTATTATCCGTACAGAAGGCTGTTTCATCCTTATGGTAGCAATTTGCAGTCGCCACCAGAGGTGCTAGTTTCGCGTCAGCAACGTGACGTACGCAGTACGGAGTAGCCAGACACTTGTGTACAAGCCGTGCAGAGGAGAGACATGTGTGAGCAGAATGCCGCCGAAAATCGACCCTTTTTGAGAGGGATACATCGTAGCACTTTCTGATATAGGCTACAGCTATAACCGAATAAGAACACAGTGCAAGAAGAAAGGTTTCACAGTCTGATAAGGAAATGAATGCAGCCATCCATCTCAATGCAAACCCAGAGCAAACCATTGCCATGCGTCGTCAAAAGAGGCAAAAGAAGCAACCGGCTCCACAACGCAGTCAAGACGTCATTGCCACGTCCGCCGGTTTGTGACCCAGGAGAATCCACCCATCCAACGTGATATAGCGATGCGTGTTGGACGGTCAACTGCAACTGTACACCGAATCATACGCGACAGTTTGGAACTCAGAAGTGCACACAAGAGGCGGGTCCATGTTCTAAAGCCAACGCACATCGCAGAACGGCAGGTGGCATGCAAAAGGCTATATGAAGGTTACCTGGCAGGTGACAAATGGCGTTATGTGATCACCTTAGATGAAGCATGGGTGTATTTGACAGGATCCCAGCAGATACGTGCAATTTACTACCGCCGCAGTGATGGAACCGATCATACAAAGTGGGTTCGCTCCTACAAGGAGAGTTTTCCAAAGGGATTTATGGTAGTGGCGGGTTTCTGTGCAAAAGGAAAGCTTCCGATACAGCGGGTGTCATCAAATGTCAAGGTGAATGCAGCGTATTATATCGAGCATGTACCCATCTATCGTCAACATGCTTCGGCTTTGTATGGCAATGACACTGACAGAGTATTCATCCACCAGGACAAGGCCAGCAGCCATACTGCCAAACGAACGGTGGCCTTCATGACACGTATGGAACAGGAGACAGGTGTAAAGGCTATCCCATTTCGAGACATCCCCGTCAAGTCATCAGATGCATCCCCTATGGACTTCTGTGATTTCGGCCTGCTCAAACGGAACATCAATAAGCGTCGTCCGACCATACTTGGTGGCCTTTGGAAAGTGTGCAAGGAGGAGTGCGCGAAATTGGATCAAGCAGTCCTCAATAGAGGTCTCCTTCAGTGGAAACTACGATGTCGTGCAATCGTTCACCAACGGGGCTCTCACATCGAACATGATCGCTGGTGGAAACGGGGTTTTACGCCCTAGGGCACGGGTCTGTACTTCACTACTATAAGGCTGAAACAGCCTTCTGTAGTTGTAAACCTAGTTTATGACATTAGTTTAGGAATCCTAATTTATGAAATATCTTTAGCCAGTGAGCAATAAATGCTTGTTGTTTTCAAAATACTTACTTGCAGGAATGACTGAACAATATGCCTTTCAACTAACTCGTGATACACTGTAGGACCCAGGCTTAACTAACAAGAACCCACCGTGAATTTCTTACCAGGATAGCCCACTTATGTGCCATTTCATCATGTCTTACAAATATAAATGTGTGGTAACGTAGACTGACTTTAACATTTTATTTATCTTAAAATTCTAGCCCAGTTTCATACATTACATGACCCCCCCCCTTCCTATTTAAAACAATCGAACGAGATACAAGATAACCAACTTCAAGATGGCGACTATGACAAGCCTACCCTCTACTAGTGTCTGCTTATCCCGGTGTCCATTAATGTGTTTTTGTTTTCCTCCTTTTACCCATTTTTCAAATACACAAAAAATTTCAGACTTGAAACACATTCTGGCTTATTCTGATCAACCAGGTTTTTGGCCACTGCGCCCGTCTTTATGGACAAAAGCACATTAAATTTTGCTTTCGCTCGTTTGTTGATATTCCCCACTTTGCTGACCAAGCAGTGCATTTATCGTAGTATTTCATCTTTCTACCCCATTATCAGTCCCTTGTTTCCGCTGGTAGTAAAAGTCCATACTATCAGCATACAAGAATATGTTCGAGCCCTCATCGCTGGTCTAGTGGCTAGTGCGCGCCTTTGGTTGATGAGGTTCAGAATTCGATTTCTAGTTGAAGGGTCTTGAAATTTGAATGGGGTCACGGTAGCTCAGTGGTAGAACGCTTACCTCTTGTGTGGGGGGTTCTTGGTTCGATCCCCGGCCAAGTATGTTTATGGTAGACAACATCGTGCTCGTGGGTCTCCTCAGAGTACTTCCGTTTACTCCCACTTTCTCATTCCACCAATTCTTCCATCATTCACTTGGTTTCATTATCGTCTCCCTTAGCGTAACAGGCGTAATCGTGGGACGTTAAACTCAAAAGATTTCATTTCATTTCATTTTGAAATTTGAGCACATTATAGTGGTTCAGATTTCATGTTAGAGTGTAGGTGAACCTGTCAACATAGTCTCTGGTGTAATAGTATGCTAAGCTCCACTAACAAGAATAATTTCGTTTTCCAGCCACTCGTGTACAAAATAATCCAAGAATTCCTTTAACTTCTCATTTGCAGGAGCTTCTCTGTGCATGAATAACTAGCCTTCATCCTGAAAATACATTCGTTTCATCCTTGATCAGCATGAATAGCATAAACTTGTGTAAATTGATTTCTGCAGCTCTTAAACACGTTGCAAACTGTTTCACGATCTTTTGGCCAGCGATTGACGGCTTCTCCAAGGGCGCCCATCAGGAGGGCAAGATGGGGCGCTCGCCCCCCTATAGGAAATTGTACTTGGGAATATCGACAACCCAATAGAATTTTTACATTAGTTACAGCAAAATTTGAAACTATATTTGAAATATCGCTTATACTTGCCCCCTCTCCCCTTGGAAACCACAACATGGGCGCCCTTGGGCTTCTCCAAATGAAATCATTCAGTTTTGTAAGCAAAACACACAACAAATTATTTTGCCATCAAAATGTTCTTAACTGCTTACAGAACATCAGGTTATTATACACCTTTATGGGAGTAATTTTCTCACCCAACAGTCTCAACAGTAGCTTTTAGTCTTGATGTCAAATATTAATTTTTAAATCGATACAAACTTATATCATGATAAACAACGTGGTCGCAATTGTTACAAATCATGTTTTTGAAATTACGGCCAAAAGAAAATGATCGCAGTTGTATCGAGATTTCACATGATCGCAATTGTTCCAGGTCGCAATTGTCACATATTCGTTATTCTCAAATTACATATTGTTATATTTCATTACTGTCTATAATAATGTTGGCGGAATGCGTGAAAAGGCATATGGGAGTGCATATGTTTATTGATCCAGCCCCAATCACAAAGAATACCTTCTTAGAGAATGTGAAAGAGGAAGCCGGAAAACTCCAACCCAGACTTGTTCCAGTATCATAGTAAAAGAAAAATGTTGCTTTTCAAAAAAAAAAAAAAAAAAAGTAAGAGACGAAACATTGCTCGTTGAAAAAGTTATTGTAAAACAAACGATGTTTGTTTTATTATCTATGAAACTGTCATGGAAGGTGCAAGGCCCAGAGGCAAAATGATTAAATTTGTTAGGGAAGGGAAGATAGTTCGCATAGAACTCTTGGCCATACGAATGACCGTGCATGAGTGTTATCGTGTATTGAAGGTTTTCTAGAATTTCCACAAGAAAGCAGTTCATTACGGGCAGAAAAAAAGAATTTCAAGTTCATCTTGAAGCTGTTCTCTTTGATGGTTCATCAGGTCTAGACTTGATGATAGATATACTTGTGAACAATAATATATTGCAGGACAGAATAATTCCTGTCTCTGTTATGAAGAGGTTATTGAAACGTCTGGGAAGGGGGGAGGACTGTCCGCGTCCGTATCTGAGAGTGTCCGTAAAAGGGAGGGTTTTGTTTCATAAGGGAACATATAATTTTGCCGGGACAAAAAATTGTGTCCGTATTATAGAGGTGTCCGTTAAGGGAGGTTTCACTGTATTATATTTCTGCTAATGAATATTTTAGCTATATAAGCTACTAAAGAATATTTTATTCTGGAAGTAAGACATACTTGCGTTGTCTAAATATTACAAAACATGTTGCAGAACTTTCTATGTGTATGTGTGTTATTTATTTATTTTATTTTTAATAAAACTCTTGGAAAAACCGAGAGGTTTGGACACCTTGGTGGTTAAAAGGATAACAATTTATGCTGCCAGTTGCACATTACTGCATTCTCTTTACACAATGCCCTCTTTATTGCGTTGCAAACTTATTCAAACATAGCGGTAAAAATTATCTAATATTGTATGGAGATATCGCTGCCTATCAGAGGCAATTGACTTTAAATTGGATGAAAACATGTACCGTATATTATTAAGTGTTACTTTCTTTCTACTAGAATATAATATACGCTCTGGTGATTAGAACTGTATGTAATACTTATAAATTACTTCGTTTGGTCACTGACATACGTACACAACTTTATATTTTGTACGCGTAGTTTGATAATTGGATTATAAAAACTATGCCATACACAGAAGAAAGTATAAACAACTATATATACACACTGTAAATTGTTTGTAATAAAAATAAAATTGTTCATCAACGTGATATATTATTTTCATGTTGGTACTCTGGTTCAATAATAGGTTGTGAATTCAGCGGAAGGAAATTATATTGGTCTTTTATTGAACTTTATATATAGCTTCAAATTATGCGGTTTAATGCTCCTTGATTTCAGTAGTGTTAATTATCAAAATAGTGCGATCTTTTTCTGCTTTTAATTCCCAGTTAAAATAGGAATATTTACCTTAGATAGTTATCGGAACATTCTGGTCATCTCCGAAAGGCAAAAAATTCAATACTATACTCACTCTGGCAATTTTTTTATTGTTCAGAATATTTAAAGGAATAATTAATATAAATACTTGAACAATACTCAAAATGTATCAAATAAAATATGTTTATAGCTTCATATGTGGGTTACACAAAAGTCACAGCAGCTATTTTCTTTTACAAAAACGGGAACGAATAAAAGATTCTGAAATATGCAAATGGAAAGTTAGTACACACACAAACGTTACCCCATCAGAATATAGCACGAGAAAACGGATACAAAGAATCGTTCGTTTCACATATGTTTTACCTCAAATAAGCCTAGAAAGTATCTACGAGCCCTTTGAAGTAGTCTCACAAAGAATCCACTAGATTGCAGGATTATGACGTCACAGTAACAGTGTGTGTGCAGTATCGTTTCGCGCAATGAGGATGGGAAATACTGGAGCAACCGCCATATTCGCCACTCTTATCACCTTCCGATTTCGACTTCATACCAAAACTGACGGAACCATTACGTTGAACATACTTTTGAAAACGTGAGGATATTGCTACAGCAGTGAGCCGTAAAATTAGAAGATTCACTCATTGTGGGGTTACGCGTATTCGCGCATTTTACATCGTTGACAGTGTATAGTGGCTACTTCGAAGGTCTCCAGATGTCACTGGTATGTGTTCTGGGCTTTACGCATAATTGGAATTGTTTCAAGGTAAAACATATATGATACGAACTATTCGTTCTAATTTTTCTCGTACTACATCCGGATGGACATTCCATCATTGGACAAAATAATATGAACAGCTAGCTGTGAACATACCTGCAGTTGTCCTTGTGGAAAATCAACAACACCAGCACAAACGTGGAAGGTACCAGTCTTATTATCAACTGGTGTATTAGTTGCATGTGATCATTCTGCTATCTGTCAAATGCTGTTACGTCAGATCTTTCGGACTTCGACAGATGCATCATCATAGGAGCTGGCCTCGGTGGGAGCCACGTCTTTGGTGTAGCAAGGAGCACAGTGTCAACTGTTAGGCCAGCTTATCGACTGTTAAGCCAGTGGGGTCCAACCCCTTAATAATAAAAGTTTGTGAGGTTCCACAGGTGTTCATATTTTTTTTGTCCAATGCCTGTATGTATGTTCATCCAACTCTCTACATGCAACGTTTATATACTTTCCATTTGCATATTTCAGAATTTTTTACTTCGCTCCCATTTTCGTAAAAGAAGGTAGTTGCCATTACTTATGTGATAACCCTCATATAACTAATGTGTGTCATATGCCGTGATTTCATAGAATATTATGTACGCATATTGATGTAGTGATGTGTCATTTTAAACAAGTTGTCTTCCAATAGCACATATTAAAGTTTCACGAGACATGTTTCATTTTAGTTTGCACTGCAAATCTTACCTATGTATCAATGAGTGGTAATCTCTAAACGGAAGAAAATTAAATTAATCGCAAATTGGAATATACCCATAAATATAGGGTGGTCCAAAAGTAGGTATACACCCGTGCATTGATCAAGTATAGCATTTTAGTTTATGGGTTTATTTGCTTCGGCTCTTCCGAGTTTAAGATGTAAGTAAAAATGCATTAAGAACAAATAATAAAGAAATTAAGTCTACCTGATGGATAACAATAAGAAATTATATAAAATGCAATGAGCTGATCAGTACGGTACTGTATACCTACTTTTGGGCTACCCTGTACGTTTAGTATAAATTTGAGTAGAACATACTGGGCGTATTTAAGAGAGGACTGGGAAATCAAACAGTTGAACTCCTTTCGTGATATGTTTGATTTTAAACTTTAGTATCTGGCCCTGTGAGTGTCTTAGTTTCTGGAGTAACATAGGACATTTCTTTTTCCTGTACTTCTGGGTCCCGTTGATTAATTAATTGATTGATTAGTTAGAGTTTAATGAGGGCGTCAGCAATGAGGTTCTGGATTTAGTTAAATTCTGTATACTTTGATTTGGGCCAAGACTTTCGAAAGTTGAGAAACACTTTTTTTTTTTATACACAAATTATTCTTATTTCAGTACTATTAAGAATAGCCAGAATTACGAATGATTGAATTTCGAGATCGAGCTACGGACTTCTTACCACCAGTTTATAACTAGCACTCTACCTCGTATAGGTGCTACTTGATTGTGTTAAGATTCATACATGTTGAAGATGCACTGTTTTAAAGTAGTCTGGTCTACAAAAGCCTCTGTTTTAATTTTGTACGACTTCATTGTCTAATGTAATTACATCTGATTATTGTGAAAGAGGCAAAAAAAAAAAAAAAAAAAAAAGATTTGTTATTAAATTAGTAACACTAAGCTAATTAGCCTAAAAAGAACAGCTTCTTGTTTTCTTTTTCCCTCTTTTTTTTTATTGTAAATACAAGTTACATTTCTGCAGCGATACCAGAATAATGAAATCTCACGTTTTATTTCTCAGTCGAGGTCGAATCCAATCTTGTTATCTGGTTTTCATGGAAGTTGATTTCATCCAATAGCGAACAGGCTGTTGAGTCTTCCTAAGCATGTTTAGTTCCTTCAGGGATAAGTTGATTAAACTGGAGTAATTGACCTAAATTTGTGTTAGAATTAAATAATGATCTAGCACATAGAGCTATGCTGCATGGCTATTGCACCATTATAAGATTTTCCTTTATGTTAAAAATGGGGTTACAATAAGCACTCTTTAATCCGCATGTTCGGAACCAAGACTGTTGTTAGCGATTTTGCCGGATTATCAATAGGACGTCAATACATTTTTAACGGGAAAACCAAAGATAAGTCAATTTAGATAAAAATGCATACAGTTAAAACAGTTATTTTTTGTGTTTGCTCACATCCTGAGTTTGTGCAGACCATATAAATATTCTACTGTATGAAATATTTTATCATTCTAGAAATTGTGCGGTTTAAAATATTATTCTTGTTTATCATTCAATAGAGTTCAAAATTAAATTCAAACATTGAATATTTAATTGAATATTCTTACTGACCATATCAGTGCTGGGTTATAGGATGTGCCAAATTACAGAATTGCCGGATTAAAGAGCGCTTACTGTACATACTTAATTTCTGATTTAGGAATGGAGCGGTCCCAGGTTCGATTTCCGGTGGAGACAATCGAAAAAGTGTAAAAGCTTTTTGAGGTTAACCATCCTGTGTGAGGTTTTCCTCATTCACACCGAGCAAATACCGGGATGGTATTAACATATAGGTCCCAGACCGCTTCCTTCCCTTTCCTTGGATAGTGTGATCGCCGAGGGACGTCACCTCATACGTGACGGGCTAACATGGCTGTAGATGCCGAGAGCTCAGAAATATAATTGCTAAATCCCCGATTTAGGAATGATAAATGTCATATTGAAAATATATTATTTATAACTGTTTATCTCTAAAATACTTCCTCCTCCATCCAAGTGGTTGGGCATAATCTCTCCAAATTTACTCCCCCCCCACACACACACACAAGTAGAGAAAATACTTTTCAAAAGTCTAACTTGGACATAATGGGCCTTATGCAGAGACGTTCTGACGCGTGATTAGTGCCATACTAAAGAGTCGACTAATATATGTTTCCTGCAGTAGTCAGGCCTTTAGTATGACGCTAATCATACATCAAAACGACTCTGCATACGGTCCAATATCTTAAAGCTTTCATCCAATGGATTAGATTTCGTCCGATGATTAATAGACAGATTTCACATACACAAAACATACAAGCGCGCGCACACACAAAATATAGTTTCATTCATTATACTTGTTTGATTTTTACAGCTTCGGTTTTAGTCGGAGTATAGTCAGTTTGTAAAAGGAGGACAAAAGTAAGTAAAATAATCCATTTCAGTTCCACATAATAAATTTGCTGGAAATAACTATTATATTTGTTCACCGTCCATGTGTACAAACAAGAGATATTTTCTGGAAAGACATGGTATGCTGTCGTGTTACAGGATTTTTCATGATAGTCTGATTCAGTTTCTTATTCTGCGAATTTTTAAAACAGAAGTTTTGTTAGTATTTGAAGAAACTTAACCTTTAAAATGTATCGTGGTTTCTCATTTCATGTATTAAATCAGTGTTTTGGATTTTGACTTAAAACAAAAGTACTTGAAGAGAAGTGGTGCTTTTGGTGAAGAAAGAAAAAAAAAGTTTGTCGTTTCGACGAAAAATTTGTCGAAATGTTTACATGTAAAGTCGTAGGCCCAATTTGACGCATTCTACGCATTGCTAGAATGAGCGACATCATGAGTTGAATATTCCTTCGACAAACAATTTCGTATTAACTTAGCCATCAACCAATCTGGTCTCTATTTCTAACTTGTCTTTGTACAGTTTAGCATACAGTAGTTTAAATTAGATGATCATTCGATCGTTCAGACCTATGGATGTGTAGATGTATAGGCTGTAAAATAGTTATCTTTAATAATAATAATAATAATAATAATAATAATAATAATAATAATAATAATAATAATAATAATAATAATAATAATAATAATAACTTAGGCAAAAATACAGCACTATGTTAAGACCATTATAAATGGAGACCGGATGTTAGGCAAAATGCCTATTCTTTAATATTAAAGATATGATCAAAAATAACCTTTTAAAGTTTATATGGGAGATTATACTTTGAATTTAAGCCTGTTTTGCCTATTTCGCCCAGTCCTGCCTAAATAATTGCTTTAATGCCTAATGTTGCCTATTCTATGCATTTGCTTCAAAATAAGACTTTATTGGGGGGAAATATATAATTTGGCATTTCAAGAAAGGATTTTGCCTCTTCCGAGAAATATAAGTATTGTTTGTAGTGATAAGATGTCGTAAAACTTTGGACCGTTATGTGTAGTGGTAAAGTGCTGTAGAGAATGTATTTACCAAATATACATGGAATACATGTCAAGCTTCGTTTTTATATATACAGTAAAAGAAGATATTAACAAACTGGTGTTTCTATATTCTTTGAACGTTATCTATGTCTTGAATTAGTTTTAATTGTATTGAGTATTTATCTTCATTATTTCGAGTTACATTTTAGTGCCTATTTTACTGCTTATTTTTTAAAATTTTAAATAATGTCTGCCTATTTTCCAGGTTTTTAATGCCTAAACAACCAGTCTCTAATTATAACTAATCTTAAACAGACCAGCAAATTTAAAATATAGAATAAATACTAGAGGAGGTTAAGGCCTTTGTTAGAATATTAATATATTCAAATTATAAGGTTCCAACAGATTTACAAAACAAGATTATTTAAAAAAATAGTCAATTTCATAATATACCAGTTACAGAACTATGAAAATTAAAGTTTCATTCAACTTCCATTTAAAAGAACGAGTCAACCTTGCTTAAAATTGCATATCTGGCATGCAAAAATCTTGGTCACTTATTGCTATATTCCAACATAATTGAATAAAATATTACAACATAAAGATACATAATAAAATTAAGATTGGCAACTAGATCTTTGGTCATAACATTAAAACAGTTTAATTTTTTGTAAGAATTACTTTGTTATTTCACTTAACATATTCTCAATGTTTCGCGTTTAGAATTTAGTGCTGCCAATGTCGATCGATTCCTAACACTATAAACCGGCACTGATATTCCTATATTTTCTAAGCAATATTTGCTACTATATGTCTTATCCAATACCATTTGAATAAAGAATTTATCAGTAAATTTCCTCCTTTCCAATAGGAATTGAAGTCCCCAAAAAGTTAACCAATATTCATAATCATGTGAATGGTAATCCTTTTCCGTTTTATAACATATAGCCTTATAAAACATTTCTGTGCAGCTTCGACTTCGTTAACAAGTGTGTTAGATAAACTGTTCCAGACAAATGAACCAAATTCAAGTTTGGATCTAACAATTGTTTTATATAGGTACACTTAAGAACAACCATTTATAAAATCAGGCCATTAATTAAATATAAAACCTATTGTTTTTCTTGTTGATTGCACTATAGTATGTCATTTGTGATTGCCAAATTTCAGTTGTCATACAAAATACCGAGATTTTTAATTTGTTCTACTTTGTTTAGTGTTACTCCATTAATTTTATATTTGCCGACAAACTATTGGTTTTATACGTGAATGTCATGTCATATATTATGTTTGTAGAATAATAATAATAATAATAATAATAATAATAATAATAATAATAATAATAATAATAATAATAATAATAATAATAATAATAATAATAATAATAAAGTTTAAGCCAATAAGGACTTTGACCGACCAGATGGTTCATGTTTATTTGGTTGACCTTAATGTGTGGTTAGCACCTACTCCTAATGTCATTTCTTTCTAGCTATCCTAATCCATAATTTGCTATTGTTTTGAAGTTCAAGTAACTCCTTAATTACCTTGTGATGCAGGATTAATATGAAAAATTGATCGCACGCACTTACTCCTTCTCGACTGCATTGGAGCACAAAGTGGTGCCTTTTAAGTAGAATAGTCTGTACTTTTTTAAAACAATTTTTCGAAGCAACCCCTCATAAAAATCTAGAGCCATAGTGCTTTAACGGTATAGCACATATCATCTCTAAGCACACTATCGGAGGACTAAACCCAGGTCTTGCATTATGAGCTTTCTGGTAAACAAGAACTAGGTATCTAATTTTTTCCTGGTGATTTTTTTTTTTATCACTTTGTCCATAATTCCACTAGTTATTTCTTCGTTTTCATATACCGTCTTTTATTTTAGGTTAGGATCTCATGGTTTCTCCGAAGTTACACAGGGATTTTACGTTTTTGTCATAGAATAAAAAGAAATAGTTTATTAGTTGTCTTTAGTACGAACATGTTTCATTTGGGACGATGTGGTTCAGGTGAATTTCATGATCCTGTGGGAGAATTTTATTGTCATTTTAAAATAAACGTGCTAAAACTAATTAAACTACAAAACTATGTGGAGGTTGTTCCTTGAACTGAAGAGGAAATCTTGGATTGCTACAGGTTTTTTCAGTATTTATAAACGTAGTGTTTTTTTTTTCTTTTTCGTTCATTAGAAAAAGAGAACTTTCTTGCATTACTGTAACTTTGCTTCATTACTTTCTGTCACGATTTACATTTTTCTAATTTTCAACTTTGTGTAATTGTTTTTTTTCTTTTTAAACATTTTGTGTGTCCTTCTGCGGTTATTCATTTTCAAAGCTTTATTTCAAAGGAAAAGTGCGTGCTTCATAATTTACAGATGTTTCAACATTTATACAGTATGTACCTAAAAACGTATGGTATAGAAGTTATGATGGATAATACATAAGGTGATCTGTTTTTTATTTCCATATCTCTCTCTCTAAATAAAATTTTGATGTATTCAGCTACTTTTAAGGTACTTTCATAAGTGATACTCTGTCACAGTTAACATGCTTGGTGAACTCCAAATTAAATTATTCAGTTCTAATACTTTACCCATGTTTTACCTTTTTGTTTCATTATGTTTTACCTTGTTTGTTTACTGATATTTTACTTTGTTTTAAGGTTTTACCTTGTTTATTTTATTGATATTTTGTTTTACCCTTTACTTTGTAAGATGAGTTCTAGCGTCCCATTTCATTACTAAGGTCCCAGCTCGCGCCGTGTGAACTTTGTGGTGGACAAACATCGTGCTCGTGGGTTTTCCCGGGGTTCTCCCGTTTCCTCACACTTCTTTCATTCCACAATTTCATTCATTTATCGTCTTCACCGTCTCCTTTAGCCTAACCGGCATATTCGTGGGACGTAAACCTTAAAGATTTCATTTTTCATTACTAAGGCTATGAATCTACATAGTGTAATGTAGAATTCAGCCCATATGTTCCAGCTCCTGAAACAAGATATTATTAATTGAAAATGTTAAACGTTAGGCTTTTGTTTGATGTTTGAAGAAGAAACTACTAAATTCAGTGGTTTAAAATTAAGAGTAAATGGGACTTACGCAGAGTCGTTTTGACGTGTGATTAGTGACATACTAAAGAGTTCGACTAACATATGTTTCCTGCAGTAGCCAGGTCTTTAGTATGACACTAATCATATGTCAAAACCACTCTGCATAAGGCGAATTATTATTATTATTATTATTATTATTATTATTATTATTATTATTATTATTATTATTATTATTATTATTATTATTACTTCTTCTTCTTTTATTGATAATAATATGGGGTGAAGCGTGCTACTAGTTCATGAAAAAACTTTTATCTTTGGAACTACTATCGAAGGCACTAACAATAGAAATCCATCTGCAGTGATGGACCTTCAGATTCCTTAAATCTGGTTCCTCAAACTTATTTCAAGTTGAGATCTCTTTTAATAATCAGAATATTCTAGGATCATCCTATGCTTGTTCCCGTCAAAAATAAACCTATCGGGTCTTATGCAGAGTCGTTTTGATGTATGATTAGCGTAATACTAAAGTCCTGACTACTGCAGGAAACATTTGTTAGTCGGACTCTAGTATCACGCGTCAGAACGACTCTCCATAAGGCCCATCGTTTTAAAAAATATTTTGAGCATGTACCATTATATTTATATTTTAAAATAATATTAATAAAAATTATCGAGAGAAGTCTCAGCAGTAAAAATTTAAATTTTGTCGCCACAAGCTAAGGGAATATAGCTTCAGAAAGCTATATAAGAATTAGTACAAGGCATGTCCGCAAAGTAAGTACCATTTTGAAAAAAATAATACTAAAACAGATACGTTCAAGCCAAATTTATTTTTACATGAAAGAGCACAGCTTAAACTATGTATTTTCCGGCATATTTTCCACCAATGTTCAAACATTTATCATAGGGGGTGACTAACTTGTCCAAACCTTCCTCAAAGAAACATCTTACCAGTAAAGAGAACCATAACTCCACAGCGTTTTTTTTTTTTTTTTTTTTTTTGCGTCGTCGTCACTTTCATGCGCTCACCGCTGAGCTCGCGCTTCAGGAGCAGGAACAAATGGTAGTCAGACGGCGCCAAGTCGGGGCTGTACGGTGGGTGATCAAACTGCTAACCGAACTGTCGGATTAACGTTTGAGTGGCACCAGAAATATGGGGACGAGCACTGTCATGGAGCAACACAACTCCTTTACTAAACATTCCCTCTCCTTTTGTTTAGGATTGCACGCCGAAGTTGTCTCAGAGTCTCACAGTATCGTTCCACATTGATGGTTTCACCCCTAGATACGAAGTCAACCAGCAAAACCTTTCCTGTTCCAAAACATTGTGCACATGAGTTTTTGTACTGACATTGCCGTTTTGAACTTTCGCTTTGTAGGAAATCCGTTGTGCCGCCGCTCTATGGAATGTTATATCGATTCTGGCGAACTCACATTTCGTCAGCAGTCACGATTTGGTTTTAAAAGGTCCTCTCCTTCCTTACTGTAATAAGTAAGGAATGTCAAAGCACTGACAAGTCGTTTGGTTATGTGGGCGTCTGTGAGTATTTTCGGAACCCAGCGGAAACACAGTTTGCGATAACCTAAGCGGTCGGTAGCAATCTCATGCAGAAAAGTTCTCGAAACTTGAGGAAACTCGTCTGAAAGCACTGTCATTGTGCACCGTCTACTCACACGATGTTCCTCATCTACTTTCCTCACCAACTCATCAGTCACAACAGAAGGCCACCTACATCGTGGTTCGTCGTGGACATTTGTCCGACCTTCATTGAACTGACTCACCCACTTTCACACCATTCTATCAGTCATTACATTTTCACCGTAAGTCTACAATTTGACGATAAATTTCGGCCGGCTTAACTCTCCTTGTATTCAGAAACCGGATAACAGAGTGAATCTCAAATGTAAGCGGGTCCAGCAATTGTTTTAAACATTATAAAGTGTAAACGATCACAGGACACAGTACACTTGCGACAACTCAACTGTACTGACGTCAATAGAGAGGCAATAAACCAGTAAACCTAGCGCGGAGCGCCGACGCAAGCGTTGTGGTGGCGTTCAAACAAAGCGGTCCGTACTTGCCAGACACTGGCGGGATGTTTCGTTAAGGAAGGTCTGGCAAAGTTGCTCATATGCTGTAACAAGTATTTGAAGATTGGTGGAAACTACGTCGAAAAGTATCAAGTGTAAAGTGTGCTCTTTCATTTAAAAGTAAATTTGGTTTGAACGACCTGTTTTGGTATTTTTTTTTCAAAACTGTATTTACTTTCCGCCCACGCCTCGTAAATAAGTAAGCTTCCTTCCTTTAGCTTGAAACGTTAACATTTAAATGTTTATCTATGTGACTTCCCTGAAGAGCCTTTACTTCAGTGGCGGATCCAGGGGGGGGGCGATCGGGGCGATTGCCCCCCCCCCAGAAGAGGAGACTTTCTTATTTTAAATATATAAATAAAACCCATCCCAGAGTTTGAAGCTGTTAAAAGTAGCTCTAAGTAGCAGTATGACAACCCACCGGCCCCCAGAAGTCGGTCCTGGATCCGCCCCTGCTTTACTGCTTATTGATATTAATAGAAGAAAAGGTATATTAGTTTTTTTTTAAATAATACAAGGCCATAAAGAATATTATATAATAATATATTTGTACATGCTATTAATATTTTATAATCTTACTAACTTCTATAATCCACGGGCTTCTCTAGCGGGGGACGAGGAGGACGCACCCCCCAATATTTTGAAGTACAACATATTCAATATTCTAATTTAATTTATTTACTAACGATAAAATAACATATAAATAATAATAATAATTATTATTATTTGGAATATAATATTCAGGCTGTAAAGTGATTATAACAAAGTTCTTGATATACCTTAGGGGGTCCGTGAAGGTAAGAAGGTTGGGCTAGGTAGTAACATTTAAATCGCTTTCTTTGATGTCCTCTCAATTTTACATGCCAGAGACGCCAGTGCTATAATCTATTTTTCATATATAATCAATACCTGTTTGAGATTCTCAATTATAGTGATGCCACTTGAATTTTATTTGTCTGTCTTTTTTGAGCTAATATTCAGTCTAAGACAAACATAAAGACAAACCTTGATAACAACTTTTGGTCCGTGAACCACAGTTTAGGAAACACTGCCTTAAGTCGTACAGGGAGTTACGTAATATCTGAATGAAAGTGTATTCGGCATGATAAGTTTTTTTTTTTTTTTTCAAAGCTTCTATGCACTTTTGTCGTGAAGTAGAAATGAACAATGAATATTCACGCTGAACAAGTTATGCCGGAGAATAGAGATATACTGAACATTAATTAGTATTCAATAAGTAAGAAATGTAAAGTGCCACATTTGCGTTCTAAATTATATGAAATTACTATGTGTATTTATGTAGTAGTGACAGTTACAATATCGTCAACGTAAGATAATAAAAACTGTTTGCTTACATAACGAATGAGGTGCTGTCTGCATGGTTAAGTAGTAGCGGATTTTCCGCATGAACACACCCTTCGCTGGTTGTCCGTGGAGGAATTATCAGGTACTTTCACTCACTTCAAATAGCTTTCGTGTTTTTAATGGTCTTTGGTAAGTGATTGATAATGTATAGCTGTTAATGAATGCATCTTCTTACAAGCGTTGTGGTTGTTTTATCTCTTTCTAAATTGTATAGCTTTCTCCTTTTAATTTCCTTTTTATGTAAAGGAAATGTTTTAAATGCGTAGCGGATAGTAGTTTGTCGTTGGATTTTTTTCTTTTTTACTGTATTTGCGAGATGAAGTTGATAGTAGCTAATCATTAAAGGCATGCCTGTCTGAGTTTTTTTCCCCTAACGCAAGTTCTAGCCTCCTTACCATAACAACGTAGCTAGCTGGAGCCACTGTCAGTTAGGTAGGGGTAGGATAGCCAGTTTCCATTCTCTAGGTTCCAGAAGAGTTCTAAACTTGTAATTACGAGTTGAAGTAGGGAAACTGAGAGAACTACATAATTACGGTTCATTATACATGTAGTTACTTGTTCACGTTAATATTCCTCCGATAGGAAACACTCTTGATTTCCTATAGTGTAAAGAAGACAGAATTGTCATAAATAGGTTCATTAAAGGTCTTGGTCAGCTTTATCCTCGTCCCAGAGAGCTTTACTTCATTTGTGTTTTGTTGACATTAAGGTAGACTTTGATTTTCTTAGTACGCATCTGAATTATTTCCCTATGGAGACCTTTAGTTTGGCCATCTCAAGCTAGATCTCGACTTGTTTCGTATTATTATTATTATTATTATTATTATTATTATTATTATTATTATTATTATTATTATTCCTCCTTTTGGCTGGTCCTGGGACTAATGAGCTTTAAAGTTATTGCCTCGAAATGTTTCTTCCACATTTTTCGATCTTCACCTTTCTCCTTTAACTCCCAGTGTTTTCTTCTATTCTTCAAATCATCGATCAGTTGTGTTCTTCTTCCTTCTTACAAAGGATGCTGGCTAAAAGGGTCTTCTTCTTTCCTATCCGTTTCCAAACATCTTTGTTACTTTCCTTGCCCATTTTGTCTTCTTAATCTTCCTCCAACACCATATTTCGAAGCTCCCTAAATATTTCTTTTCCAACTTTCGTAATCATACAGTCCAATACTCTGTGTATAGCACTTGACCAACTTCTTGCTTAGTTCAATGTTAAGCCTGCTAGTTGAGAGTAATCTTTTCTTGTTCAATGCTTCTTTGGCTACGGCAATTCTTGACCTAATCTCTTTGGTGCAGTAAGCACCTTTGGTCAAAATACTTTTCAATAGCTGAAATTATTGACCTCTTCAAATTCTTGTTCTACTCTGACCCGTAAGGGCGCGTTTTCACGGAATATTGTCATGACTTTCGATTTTTCAATGTTGATTTCAATTCCATATAGTTTAACAGTGTCAACTATTTTCTAGCTATAATCGAAAATTTTTCACATGTTTCGTATGCGTGGGAAAAATTTTCCTGTTCAGACCTTTGGTTCCCGAGTTACTATCAGGGATTAACCCTTTCCGGATTCCGGCTTTTTGGGCTATTTTTTAGACTTTCAGTCAAGCAGCTACTGCATCGTCACTATTTATCCTAGGATCATGGTTCATACCTCATTCTCTTCAGAATAGAGCTGGCTTTCAAATGATACCACTTGCATGCTCATACCATATACCAGGAGCGGGAAAAATGATGTCAAAGGGAAAATTTCTGAGGGAAATTTTTTCTCGCACTTTGGCCCTCTCTGGAGCGGCCCTGTGTGAACGTAGAGATCTCAAAAACATCTGATAAATAGTACTTGGTATACTGAATGTGTGTGCCAAATTTCAAGTTTCTATCTTGAATAGTAAGGGCGGGAGAAATTTTATCAAGAATTCCCACAATGCCCCAAATTACCACAAAACACTATGATCTCAGGGAAAAAAATTCCTGAGACATCCCGAATTACCCTAGGGTCATGTTTCGCCCATCATTCTCTTCAGAATAGAACTGGCTTTTGAGGCGGTACCATTAACGTCTCCATCATGTATCTAAGGCGGGAAATTCCCGAAAAAGGTATTTTTTGGGTTTAAATATCCCTTTTTTCAACTTTTAGCCCCTCTGGACCCCCCCTTGTTTCAACGCATAAATCTGAAAAAAAAAAATCTGTTAAATACTACTCGGTGGACTGAATGTTTGTTCACAATTTCAATCTTCTAGGTGCAAAAATAAGCCCGCCATAAAATATATATATACCGACATTGCCCCATATTCCCCTATACAGTAGTACATTTTGATAAAAATTCCCTGACACATCCCTAATTACCCTAGGATTATGTTTCGCACATCATTCTCTTCAGAATAAAACTGGCTTTCAGACGGTATGACTCACGTGTCTCCATCATGTACATAAGGCGGGAAAATCCCGAAGAAAGGGATTTTTTTTGGGTCTAAATGTGCCGTTTTTCAACTTTTAGCCCCTCTGGACCCCCCCTGTTTTAACGCAGAGATCTGAAAAAAAACTGATAAATACTACTAGGTAGGCTGAATGTTTGTGCACAATTTCAATCTTCTAGGTACAAAAGTAAGCCCGCCAAAACCGACAATGTACCATATTCCCGTATACAGAGGGATTTTTTTTAAAAAATCCCTGAGACATCTCTAATTACCCTAAGGTCATGTTTCGCACATCATTCTTTTCAGAATAAAATTGCCTTTCAGACGGTGTGACTCACGTGTCTCCATCATGTATATAAGGCGGGAAAATCCCGAAGAAAGGGATTTTGAGGGTAAAAATATCCCTTTTTTCAACCCTTTGACCCTCTGATTCCCCCCTTGTTTTAATTCACAAATCTGAAAAAAAAATCTGGTAAATACTACTCGGTGGACTGAATGTTTGTGCAAAATTTCAATCTTCTACGTGCAAAAATAAGCGCGCCAAAAAATATTGAACATAGGCTTAATAAATGAAAAAATATATTTTAGACTTATGACGTCATCACCTCCTATGTCTGGACGCAGGAAGGTGTGAAACCATACGTAATGTCTTCTACAATGCCTCTGGACTTGAAAAACAAAAACAAAAAAAAAAAAAAAAAAAAAACGGGCGAAAAAGCTCAAATAGGAGAGTTATAACGCAATGTACCATGAACCACCCGTATGGTACAAAATTGTATCATAAAATCCCCAAAGGGTTAAACTTAAAGTATATATCGTTGGGGTACAGAACCCATCCGATCTTGACTAAATTTGGCATGGAGATAAACCTTAACTTGCTTAATACGTGCACCGGCATGTAATATTTTTCTATGCAGGCGTTTAGTTTTCGCCGTCAAATTTGGGGTTTGAGCTTGGATTAAATTCTTACGCAATATAGAGAATTCATATGCAATCTTGACTAAACTTTGCATGGAGGTAAAGTTTGACTTACTTAATACACATATGTAACGTTTTCCTCAGCAGGTTTTTGATTTTTGAGTTATTGAGCATCAAAGATTTGTATGGGCTTAGAATATATATATAGCATACACAATCTACAGAAGGGATCGGATCTTGATCAAATTTGACATTGAAGTAGACCTAACGTGCTAAGTGCACGGAATACGTTATTTTTCCTTTACAAACCTTTGATTCCTGGATTACTGGCCTTCGGAGTTGGAATTTGGACCTACTCAAATTCTCAAAGATAGAAAAGAAAAACCTGATTGCTATTTAGAACAAGAATTGGGAAGAAATACAAGGAAGAAACGTTGAGTTGATTTTGCGTTTAACGTCCCGTTCAGCAGCAAGGCTACATGAGACGTGGACCCACTGATTAACGTGGAATCCGAACCACATGAGCTCCGCCAGGAATCGAACCCGGCTCTCCCACGCCAAAGGCGCGTACGCTAACCGCTTAGCCACGGAGGAGCTCTAAGGAAGAAACTTGTATAAATGTTAAACTGAGCTTAAACATTAAGTAAATGCAGTGTGAAGTTGTAACAAAAAATTTGCCAAAATCAATGAAGGACGAATTTTTTTCCCTTAATGGAAAATTCGTTAGTGGTTACCTATGTCATGATATTGCAGAAATGAACAAGTAGTAATAGCCGTAGCTGCCCCGTTGGAATTTCGAAAAAGTGGTCAGTTCTTGGAAATACATGTCAAAACACAATAATTTTCTTACTCACATATTGTAGGACTTCGGGCATCTCTGACAGTAGCATTATTGCAATGTACACCACGTGGAAGAGCTTTATTTGTCACAGTGTACACAACGTGAAAATTGAAGTTTGAATTTTTGCATTTCCTCTCACCCTCAATTACCTACTCAAAATTTATAGCAGAATGAAAGAATATTTGAAACTACAAAATATTTAATCCTTTAGATTTGTCGAGCAGAAAGTAATTTAGCTTTATTTTAGCGTTGTATTACACGGACAACCTTTGTATTTTTGTCTAACGGTGACTCACATACTACTTGTGATTAGTATGCAGTGAAATTTTAGGACTAGTTCTAGTTATCAGTGAACGAGGAATGAGGGCAGGACTGATAACCACTCCTGAACATAAATCTTTGAGTGGATTCTGAAACTGGCCACCAGTATCACAACAGTTCATTAAAATGCATTTAATTCTCACTTTACGAACGACCTGTCGTAATCGTAGCATTAGCGGGTCGTTCACAAAAATAACTTGTTAACCGATATAACCGATAAAAGCACTATACATGTTCTTGGATTAATGGGGTTAGGATTAGGAATTAGATTTCTGGGCTTTCGGCATCTATAGTCATGTTAGCCCGTCACGTATGACAGATGAAGTCCCTCGACGATCACAGTATCCGAGGAAAAGAAAGAAGGAATCGGCCTGGAACCTGGATGTTAGATACCATCCTGGCATTTGCCTGCTATGAATGAAGAAATCCCAGGAAAACCTTACTCAAGATTTCTGGCCTAAATGAACTTTTACACTTTTTCTACCGATTGTCCCTACCGGAAATGGAACCCGGGACCGCTCGCACCAAAGACGAAAACGTTAGCGAGTTTTCCGCTTCAGCTTGAGTTTTTCTTATAGATGTAAAAGAAATTTACTCATATATTTAACTTAATGTTTTTAAAGGGTATTTTATATTATATACTTGGTGCGAATGAAATGTCGTCTTTGATGTCTGATAGAAAATATCCCCTGTAATGAAGCCAATCGATGGACTGAGGTCACGCGTTCGACGCTACAAGCTCCGTACATTTTTTTGGATACGGCCTAGTCAGCCAGATTACACAAGAGTGGATTAAGAGTGATCAATAAACGCACCAAACGACTTTGGTTTATGATTTTTGTGTCAGTGACATAAAATTTTCTTTTTAAATAGCCCTGCGGTCACCAACTTACAGCACATTCTAAGTAGCACCTCAGGAATACCTTGGAGGTCAGCCTGAAAGGATACCGTTTTGAGACAAAGGTCCAAACAGCTGTGATACTTGATCTGCAGACTTATTGTATTACGGACTTGCTCGAAGTTTTTATAATTTCGAGCAAGTCCGTAATAGTATGCTACGAACAGTGCAGCAGCGCGGGATTGAGTGTACAGTAAAGCCCCGCCTATCCATGAGTAGATAATCCGCGAATATTAAAAAAAAAAAAAAACGAAAAGCGAATAGCGAAAAACTGATGAAGTAGCGCTCAATTATTTTCATAAGTAGTCGCTGCAGACTAACACTTTGCATGCATAGAAGTATTGTATGTTCTAAAATGTAAAAATAAATTGCATTGAAAAAAAAATGTTTCCAACAATAATGCGTGTTTGGAAGTGCAACTTTACTCTGATAAGCAGAAGCCGATTGCTACAAGGTATGAAAAACGGGAATTGGGAAGAGTGACTTTCGTGATAGTAAATTACATTGCGGAGTAAGAGTCCGCGGGCGACCACTGGAGGGTTAATTACGAACCTTAAAAAAAAAAAAAAAAAATGAACAACCGGGAAAATACAAATTTTCGTCTTTGCACCTCATTTTTGGTCTTTTGGGGGGTGGGGTTATCTGCGATTTTCGCTATCCGCGGTGCCCTTGCCATTCAATTCCGCGTATACTCTGGATTTTTGACCTACTGGTAGTGAAGCGATTTTTGAAGTCTCATTCCTGTAGTATCATTTATTTAATATAATATTAAATGAAACAGTTTCAACAGTAATCGTATGTATGTTCATCAAAACCTGAAACGTATACATACTCTTTGTTAGTTATTACAGTTTTAACTTAATTATACATTTGCTTTCAGGAGAGACCATGCATGGCCGTTTTCTTGTGGGAGACAGAAGTGATGTGTAAAACTGAATTCCATGGTCACAATAGTCCTCACCAAGATATACCAAATGAAGCCAGGACTAGTACAGGTACGTTGTTTTCCTAGAGTATACTGTATGAAACTCATTCTTTCTTTATATGTATCCGTGTAATTGTTTCACCTTCAACAGAGATATGTTGTCTCCAGCAAAGTCCATTTGCCAGCAAGAAACATATGTATTGTTCTATAAAAATTGTAAACGTCTTCTATATATTTTTCTGCCATTCCTAATCGGAACAGTTAGTATTGCTCAATTTTATCCTCTGCGAAATCCATTGTTACCCGCCTATGCAGCTACTCGTAAGATTTCGAATTTTACAAGATTTGAAAAGGATTAAATGACGACTGCTTATGCTCGCACAAAACCTATATTAGGCAAGGTGTATGTTTGGTTGTTCCTCAGAGTAAATTTGACGTCTTTACTTACAACTGGTTAGGTTCTTTAGTCATGAATTACTTACGTGTGTGACGAAAAAATATAAAACTAATTAATTATACGCATTTTCATTTATTTACTTATTTCTTTCTTCTTTTGACTAAAGACGCTTCCGTATATTTATCTTATTGAGAGTGAAGGTAGGAACGGCTAATAAATAAAGCATACAAAATACAGGGTGAGTCAAAAGTCGCTTACCACTCCTTATAAAATGAAAGCAAGTGTAGATAACCATAATTAGTAATTGTAGAGAGACCGCATTAGACCGAGGAGGGACCTTTACGGTTCGTATCAGGTGAACGGCCACCATCTTACCGTCTGCCAGTTTGAATCTCGCTCAAAAAAGTTTAAATGGAAAGGGGGTCATGTGCCATATACGAAACAGGGCCAGAATTTTAAGAGAAACTCAACGGTTTAATCAAATATAACATTACTGTAATAACTTGGAAGTTATAATCACATAAAACTCCTTTTCCAAAATATGTGCTGGCCGTGTCGCGCTATACATGTTTGCAGACGTCTCTCCCAAGCTGTATGAACACGGAGCAATAGCTCAGGTATGATTTGTGCACATGCATCCTGTATTCGTTGATCCAAATCCCTAATCTTTTCGGCATATAGCATTGCCTCTAGATGAACTGACCCACGTCGACCAATCCAAAGACCAGAAAATTGTTCATCCAGATACTGACGAATGTGCAATCCATAATGAGGTGAAACGCCATCACGTTAGTAAAATAAGGAAAGCTTCTATTCCGGGCCCACTCTGAGGGAAGAATGAGTTGTTTTAACATGTCGAAGTAACGCTTTGCAGTTAAGGTGCTAGGGATAACAAGTGGGTCAATGATAGTGTCCCCCAGATCCTTGCCCAAACCATATTTTTTCCTGCATCAACCATTTTAGACGGATCTGTCCACTGGGGTTATCTGGAGACAGTAGCGTAGATTTTGTTTGTTTACATCTTCTGTAACAAAAATTTGTTTCATCGGTATGTAAAATTTGCATTGCGAAATTAAGGTCCTGCCGCAATTGTTCCACTGCCCATTCACAATACTGACGTCTATTCACAATACTGACAATACAATACGTCTTCTATCTGGGTCATCCTTAGAAAGATATTGCTTATAAGAATGTCACGCGTCGTTAACACCTTGCAAATGGAAGTTTCGCCGACGTGGCATTCCAGTGATAATCGGCGTGTGCTGCGCTGTGGAGACATAACGAACGATGCGAGCACTGCCGTAGCTGTGCCTTCGTCAGTGGGAGTTTGGGTCTACCTGATCGTGGCCTGTCCTTGACTGTACCTGTCAAACTTGGTCAGTAACTGTGCCACTGTAACGTGCGAAACAAGCATGTTGAGGATACCTTTCATTGAAATCACGAGCTACAGCACGGGCACTTCTATCACCCCACATCTTGACGATCTCGATGCAGTGGACTTTGGCTAATAACGTGGTTCAGCACCTGGACATAAATAAATTTGAGTCACACGTGATTATAACTTCAAAGTTATTACAGTAATGTTGAAACTGATTACACCATTGTGTTTCTCTTAAAATTCTAGCCCTGTTTCATGTACCACATGACTTCCTTTCCATTTAAACTTTTCGAGTGAGATTCAAAATGGTGGACAGCAAGATGGTAATAACAGTTCACCTGATATCCCCCCCTCCTCAGTCGATCTAACGTGTCCCTATAATTACCAATTCAGGCTATCTATACTCGCTTTAATTTTATAAGTAGTAGTAAAGATTTTGACTCAACCTGTATATATTTCAAAAGTTTTGGAATTATACATATTAAAAGTTCGCTCATAAAAAGTGGTCAGTAGTGTAGTGCGAGTTAACTATCTCCTATTTAAGACATAATTACTATTAGTCACACAAGTTATTAACGTAATGCTCTATCATACATTAAAAAAATACAGTAGTATTTACCGAATTTTTCTTCCAAACCGTATAATTTAATTCAAACAAATAACATCAGGGTGGCGACAATCCGGGGAATTTTGAGAATACAGGGAAAAGCTGGGACTTTTGCTAAGAGTCAAGGAAACTCAATTTGCTAAGAATGAGATTTTTCAACAATATATTTGAAATGAAAATTTTAAGACGGTTTCAGATAGTTGAGTGCTTGTTTTTTTAATTGGCAACCACAAACTTAGAAACTTGACGTGTGTTTTCCACTATTCCTGTATAACAAATCATCCACAAAATGTAGTTGTATCAACGACCCAATGGGAAGTTCATTTACAACGCACACGTAATTCCAACTTTTTTTTTTTTCGTTCCCACTAGTTTCGATTTTTATCGAAATTTCCTGTTTTGTATAAGTGAGGGTAGCTTATTACACAAATGAAAGAATTTTGGAATACGGTTATTCGTATTTGAGTGTCTTTGTTTTTATTATAATGTATTTTAATGCTCGTGCTCATGTGTTTACGGAAATAGCTGATAAAGTTACACATCAACCTATTCGTTAGGTCAGTACTCATTTCGTCACACTCTTGATCTTTAAATATGGGATACGTTTATAGATACAAAAGTGTACTATGTGCTTATAATGTAATATTTATTGTTATACATTTATAGGCACATACTTAATCATTTTCATCAATAGTTATACATTTGTAATTATTTAATTCTGATGACCCGTCTCATAAGTTAAAAGAACATTGTTTATTTTAATTTTAAAAGAATCTGCCACTCAAAATGAGGCACAATTTGGAAACAATATTTGTGGAACATAAGTCCAAATAAAGTTTCAATCTCTCTCTCTCTCCCTTTAGTCATTCTTTGAGCCAAAGTTTTTATGCTTTTTCAATCCTGGTATGAAGTGTTCAAAGTTCTATAAAACAAGATTTTTTCAGATAAGATGTTTAAAAAAATATTTTGTAACTGGAATGCAACTTTTGAGAGAGGGTCACAAGAATGGTTTTGGTGGTTGGAGGGTCTATCTCCATGAGGACACATCCGCTAGCACTCTTCTTCAAAAGTACATAAAAGATTGTATTTCTTTATTTAGCATTTCGCAGTAAAATGGAAGACGGAAAAGAGGACAGTCAGAATTTGCGATTCAAATTATCGTAAAATAATATTAATAATTTGATTCCAGTACACTCTGGAAGCAACGAAGTTTTATGATGCGCAATTTTTGTTTCAATGTTGAAATCTTCATGCCTTTACTATAGGAAAAAAAAAAAAAAAAGTGACATATCCATCATGTTCCTAAGTTGCTTTTCTATACCTTGGTTTTCGCCAAAATTCTTGTTCTGGAACTAAGGAAGCAAACAGATTCCTTCTTACTGAATGTTCATTACCACAACTTAATGAAGAAAACTGATCGAAACGATCAGTCATATTTCAGATTGCAGGTTTGAAATATTGTGCATGTTAGTACCCACTTAAATACTAATTCGGTGGCGTAATTCGGCTGAGGCTGAAGTTCGTGCATTCAAACAATGGATGCACGATATCAGTTTTGTGGTAAATAAACATCGAGTTTCAGGTTTTCTCGGGATTCTTTCGTTTCTTTCCCTACTCACATTCTTGTCGTTATACCATTAACTCAGTAATTACTATCTCAATTGTAGGACGTTAAACTAATACTTTAATGTGAAGCATAAATGTTAAGCAATTAGTTTTCGTCTGTCAATAACCGTAAGGCGCGTTCGGAAATTATGTAATAAGGCACCGTGGACACGATTTTATTTTTCTCAGAAATAAGCTCTTCTTTGCTCGCTTTTTGCATGGGAATTTAGTTTACTTTTGCGATACTATTCGTTACTGGAAAATAGAATTTTGTAAATACCCAGAGTTGCAAAGCTAATAGTTAATACAAAGTGATGAAGACATTATTACAAGAAATTACAAATGAATAAAGTAACCTGAGAATGAGTGTATACGCTTTTTTGTCGAGTATTAAGCGCGCGATCGTGTTTCATTATTTACGTGCTTTAATTCAACATTTTTATTTCTTATCTTACTAGGAATGATTCCAAAGTTAAATCTTGAATCTGAGGATAACCTACTTGTATATATATCCTGAAAGTGTTTGTCGAGCAGGTTCCAAAACAGGTTTTAATTCTTTGCCTGGAAGTGACTCCACCCCTTCAGGGGTTGGAAATATATAAAACTTGACCTATATGTCCTATATATCAAAGTGCTCCGCATGACTACTAGATTAAAAGTATAATATGCACTACCCAAATATATCAAGGTAACAAACTGAAAACTTGGTTATATCACTATAAATATCCTATATTCAGTGGTGCCCACCCCCCCTTATGTCCATGACGCACCCCCCCAATTGTCTATCCGTAGGTGTTCTTCCATGAAAAAAATCTTCTTTTCGATTAATTTTACCCCCCCCCCCCATCAAACATATTTATATGGATTTTTAACCCCCCCACAATATTTCAATGACGCAGTTTGCGTCATAGCCCCCCCTTGTGGGCACCCCTGATATTAGTGGACCTCACTATCACGCCGTAGAGTAGTCATGAGACAGTGTGAGTTACGTGGACCTTAAAAACACAAAGCAAGTCCTGATAGCACCATCTTGCGAGGACTATGACATGAGAGTTACATGGCTCTCACACATAGCCAAAAACAAAAGCCAAGCTCCGGCAAATAACATCCAGCCGGGGCCTTGTCGTGGCTAGAGGGCTTAAAGCCTGAAGGGTGACCAGTCGGGTTAATCACGTTTATTTAGTTACAAAGAAAGAGCTGTTCGGATCGAGTAAATGAGCTCCAATCATCACTACGACTAGTTTCCCGTGGTATGAGCAGTTGACGAATATATAATGAACGTACTGATCCGATAACGTATATAGGTGAAATCGAGGAAAATATAGAAATTGAAATACGAATACTGAATGTGTCACATCTAGCCATAACAACGAGTCACATTAGTTGTGATACCAAATGACTTGCTGTTGACTGAATATATGCTTTTCTCAACTTTATAGGTCTACTAATATAAGGTATTTATACTGAAATAATATTTTTTGGTTTTATTACTTTGATGTAGGATATAATTGGATAGTGCATATATCATATTCTTAATCTACTAGTCATGCATAGCACTTTGATATATAGGATATATAAGTGAAGTTGCTCTATATTTCCAACCATGAAGAGGTGGGGTCACTTCCGTGCAAGGAACTGAAATAGTGGCGTAACAATGGCCTTTGGCGCCACTAGGCAACATCCCTAGTGGCGCCCTCTCGCCTATCGAATAGGCTCCGAGCAGAAACGGCCATAAACCGAAAATTATCAGTGGGACGGTATTGACCGTTTTTCTTTTTATATCGTTGTGGTACATTTTTTAAAAGTAAACAAGGCAGAGTGCCCTGTTTATTAAAAATATACTCATGTAAAATTAGGTTTTTCTTTCAGTGCAAGGCAAATAAACAATAATGTGTCAAACAGTATTAACAAAAGAATTTCAAATGAATATATATAGTATGATGCAATTTTACATAATTACAAAATGAATAATAAACCTTGTGAAACCGCTTATAAGCATCTTTTTCTATTTTCAGTTTTTTTCTTTACATCAACAAACTGTATACAAGGTCAGAAGTGTTTCTTTCTCATTTTGCTTCTGGAAATTCTTTTATCAGATCAGATATATCCAATTCATGAGCTCTTTTTCGATCAATACTCAGAATGGTCAACCCCAAAGATTCTTGGGTCATAGGTACTGTTTCTGAGATATGTCTTGATTAATTTTAACTTTGAGAATGATTGCTCAGCAGTTGCAACTGTAACATGAAGAGTTACATACCAGCAAAGCGCAGTCACCAGACTTGGAAATGCTGAGATTAGAGTCGGTAGTAGAATGAAGAATCTCTTTGTGAATTGAAAGACACCGGGATTGTGTCTCTGAAAGTCAACATTTCTCGTGGAAAGTCACTGGATAAATCGTCCGCATACTGAAGCGCAAAGTCATAAGACTGCTTGGTGACCTCTTCGTCAGGAGGGTTCGTAACATTGACGGGCATAAGATTTTTTTTTTACAAAGTTTCCCTCATACCTTCGAAGCGTAACCTTATGTTTACTAGTATGGAGTCGAGGATAGGCAATAGCACTTTGATCTCAAATTCTTTGACAGCGTCCGTAAATCACGTATCTTGTGCCAATTCATCAAAGGATATTTTTGGCACTAGCTTCCTTCTTTCTTCTAACTTATCGGAAATACCAAATTTTGCGCGCCAAAAGCACTGGCTTCCTCGAATATTTAAGACATATTCTTTCTAAGATCATGCACTGCTGTACATCTTTTCAGCTCTCGTTGACACTCTGACAAACACATACCTACTAGGGCTCTGCAGCTTTTTGACGACACAAAATTAATACTTCTTAGAACTTTTTCCCACAATACAAGCATTGCCATGAAATCGAACCTTTCCATTTTTCGTTTATAACAAGCTGGTTCTATCCGTTCTTTTATTCTGTTCCAATAAGGCACATGACATTGAGACATTTCATAACGTCCGCATATCTCTTTCTTAGTGCAAACACGGCATTATGACTTGAATCCCAGTGTGTTTGAGAGAGTTTCTTCAGTGTCGTTTCATTTTCCGGAGATGTATCCTTGGGAATACAGTCTTGTAAAGCCTTCCAGTGTTTCCCGCTGCTACCAAAGAAATTACATATACTATATCTTGTAGGATGACAAAGAAATTAACAGCTTCTGTATTAACTTTTCAGCATCCGATAACACGAGGTTCAGATTATGTGCTGCGCAGTGATCATGTATGACATTCTTGGCATGTTTTTGAATCCGTGTTTGCAAGCCAGAAATATGACCACTCATTACTGCTGCTCCATCGTAGCCTTGCTCGCTGCACTTCTTAATGTCAATCTCATTTTCTAATAGAACTTTTAGTATTAAATCTTCATAATTTTCTGTACAGTGTTCGTCTTTATCATAAAATCCAAGGAAGCTTTCTACAATGTTGAACTGGGGAAATGATCACTAGGTTTCGAAGATAACTGAACATAGCAAATGATGATGCTTACTTGGTCGATTTTTGGTCAGTATCCTCCTCATCCATTTAACATTACGTCATTTTAGTCAGTATCAGGAGCCGACGAAGGCAAAATTTTCACCCAGCCAAAGTGTCTTTTTGTCGTCCCCTGCATAATTGTAGCCTATATTTTACATTTTATTACAGTGATATTAGAAAATTCGTACGAAAATTTATTTTGAGGTGCTCGTTTGGGCGCCCCTGACGTTGGCTCCCGGGCAGTTACCGGTTTGCCAAATCCTTAATGCTTGTGCATGGTTCTGTGTACCCACAGCACTTGGCAATTGTGCTGTGCCTCATAATCATGGTAATTTTTTTTAAACTCGTTTTAATCCAGATCTTATAGGTCATAGAATTTGTCATTATTGTTGAAAGCCTGGTGCGCAGGGAATTTTATTTAAATTTAGTAAGCTCACTAATGTAATATAGGACTGGTGTATCGTACAGGGGGATTAATTTCTTAATCTTACAGTGCTATAACCTCGATAAGTTTACAGTAATGCCAATAATGTAATAAACTGCGAGCGATGTGAGTAGGAATTTTTATTCTCGCAATGTTCGAAACTGAAGACCGCGGAAACTTGGGGCTTCATTTATATAATTTGCTTCTTTTTTGTTATAAACCTGGGGCACCCCCTAATGTACCGAAATGCGCAGCTCCCGTAAGCAATGCCTACCCTGCCTACTCTGTTGCTACGCTACTGAACGGAAACTTGTTCTGGAACCCGAGGTTATCCCGAAATTCAAGGTTCAACTTTGGAATCATTCCTAGTTAGGAACTTAACAATGCTTAAATGTCTATACTAAATACAAAAATTGTCTGTGCTCCCAAAAGGTAAAGAAGTAGCAAATGCAAGTTGATGTATGCAGTGGATCGAGGCAGGGTGCGTGGTGTCAACAAGTTTTTATTTACGACAGCATATTGCTGTGCAGAAAAGCGATCAAGAAGCAGAGGGGCGGAATACATAGTAATAGCTTTGTGCTGGTGTAGCGTAGTTCAAGTTGCAGAGTCAGAATTGAAAGTGTAAAGGTGCTGTAGTTATGGTGTTGGGTGTTCGTTATATCTAGTATTCCTGTGCAGATAATGAGCGTATAAGTTTCCTAATATTCCAAGACCACGTTCAATCTTTCCTGATTATTAGATGATTCTTTATCATGGATCAGTGAAGTACCAGGTGGCAAATCTTTTACTCACTGCAACATTTGCCGAAGCATCTTTTCGCTGAGTTACATAGGACGGCAAGCAGTAGCAAGTCACATGATAGGTAAAAGAGATGGTCACGTCCATTTCAGTTATTGGAACAGGTATGCCTTTGTAAATCGAAAATAAACCAGTACCTTCTGACTTGGAGTGTCATCCCATTTGCACATCAACTGTAAGAACTTAAAGGTTTTTGATGTTGCGTGCTCAAATGTGGATTCTGAGATGCAAGTGGGTACGAGTTCGGAGATGAAACAAAGAGTTTACAGGAATTCTCAGTAAAAGACAACATTATAAAAGTAGAATTGTTATGATATATTCAAAGTGTAATTCCATATATCAGTGCGCACTGCTACTGAAGATATGAAAGCGCCTGGAAAATGACAAAATAGCACACTTAGGTTATGGGTTATCACTATACTTTAGAAGTAAACTAATTCAGCTGTTGAAAGAGACAAATATACAATTCTAGGATACCGCAAAAACGGAAGTATCCAGCGTTATTTGACATGAGTGTTTTTAGGGAATTCTGCAGCTTCTACCTTTTTAATTGCTTCAAAGAGATGCTTTCACTCTTGAAATAAAATTAAAAAAAAAAAAAAAAAGATCAAACTTCAATGGATGGTCTTTAATCTAAACTTTACATTTCTGCATAACAGATTTTGGTCCCTCATAAATTAAAGAAGTGCTTCCCGCATTCCTGAAGAAATTTTTCACGACTCGATTGCTGCAACTGGTGAAAATAGAGTTCATATTTTTAGTGATTATTTCTACACGAATTTTTGTGTTCAGACTACTCCTACGCCGCTTCCTCCTGTTCAGCAAGTTTGTTCACATTCGTTGTCTTCACTCAGTACTTCTCCTGACGAGGTAAGGCATCTTCTTTCTTCTTTACCTTTGAATCGTTCTTCTGGTCCTGACAATATCAGTTCAATCTTCTTACGTAATACTGCAGAATCTCTGGCCAATCCTTTATCACAATTTTTAAATAGATGCTTTAGTGAAGGTGTTTTCCCTAGATCTTGGAAACAGGCTAATATATTGTACCTATTTTGAAATCTGGCAGCGCGAACAATGTTTCATCATACAGACCCATTTCTCTCTTGCCCATCCTTTCTGTGGTGTGCGAGAAAATAATCACAGATAGATTGCATAAATTTGTTTCACCCTACTTAGATCCTGCTCAACATGACTTTCTTCCTGGCAGTCCTACTCTCACAAATTTATCTTTATTACTTTCGGAAGCATTTAAATCTCTGTCCAATAATACACAACTTGATGTAATCTATCTAGACCTAACTAAAGCTTTTGATCGCATTGACCCTAAGCTTCTTCTTAATAAACTAGCACATAGATTTAATATTTACGGCAACTTCTCATTGTTACGAGACTATCTCACTGAACGTGAACAACGTGTTGTTCTCTCTGGATCTGCTTCGAATTTTGTTCCTGTTCTCTCTGGTGTTCCCCAGGGTAGTGTTCTGGGTCCACTTCTTTTCCATCTCTTCATAGGTGATCTCCCGTCTTATCTTAAGTTATCTGACACCAAAATTCTTCTCTTTGCTGACGACTGCAAATTATTTCGGTAAATTAGGACAGCTCAAGATGTGATTGAACTGCAAAAAAAACTCTTAGATCTTCTGGACTGGTGTAGTGTGGAATCTAAAAGTAAATCTCTTAAAATCTTCTACTATTACATTTTCATTAAAGAAAAACAAAATCCCTTCTACCTACTTCATTGGAGATGATCCTATTGCTAAGGACTCATCTCAGAAGGATCTCGGGGTTGTGTTCGACGAAAGACTTCTGTTTACTGATCACATTGCTGCCATGACCAAGAGTGCTATGCTATTATTAGGTCTCCTGTACAGGTTTACAGAGATTAGGGATATTACAGCTTTAAGTATATTCTATAAAACGTTTATTTCAACCAAAATAGAGTACTGTTCCACCATTTGGAGTATGGCTAGCGTATCAAATCTCTCTCGCATTGACTCAGTTCTAAATTTCTTTCTTGTTATTGTCAGGAAAAAGAATACCTTCTGTACGCTGTTTAAGTAAACCTGAATTGTTGATTGTTTTTGGTACCCGTACACCTTCATCTCGTCGCATGCTACTTGATATGATGTTTCTCCATAGAATTCTAAATGGGAAACTTAGAACTGAAGAACTAATCTCTAAATTTAATATTCGGGTACCTGCAAGAAGAACTAGAAATAGTGAACTACTTCATTGCAACACGCCTCGATTATCAATTATTCAGCGTTCTTTGTTCCATAGACTGGCTTCTGAATTTAACTCCATTGCTTCTGACGTGGATATTTTTAAATGTGAGAATGTATTCCGACAGGAAATTATTGCTACACATATAGAACCCAAATAGTTTTATTTCAATTTGTTATTGCTACACTTATGGACCTTTATATGTTATATAGTTTCAATGTAAAATGGCTGCCTTGCTGTATCTGGAACTTTGGCAAATAAATAATTTTCAAATCCGATATCAAGATGTCGCCAAATGATCCTACAATACTTGATATAGGAAGCTGTGCGTTACTTACGTTGCGTGGAGCATGTACGTACGGCTAGAATTGAGGAAACGATCTTGGAGAATCGTTGAATTTCTAAGAATTCTGCTTACCTTATTCAAGGATGTTCCAGCATACCATGCTGAATATACTCCTATAGAGGCTCAAAAAATTTTCCATTGAAATTTTATTCTGTATTGGCTTGAAAATAGTAGTGTTGCCCAGTGTGCCATCAACATTTATCCATCTGAATGCCATTCATTCTAACTTAAGGAACTGCGTTGCTTTAAAGAAAAGTGAAATCTAACTAAATCATTTTTATCACGTGATTTGCTGTGGTCAGATTCCACCTTTATATAAGGTACTTATCCGTATATTCTGTTCTATATTCAGGATAAGGAAGTTCCAAGCTCTTCAAACTATCAGATCATGTCCGGTATGGGGGAAGAAGATAAAATACTTATTCGTAAACTTGCATTTTCTAAAACACTTGCTTCAGAAGTAGAACCTTTGCTCTCGAATTTCAGATTGACTCCCGTCTGAGTCCACTTCGTTACAACACTTTATTGGACGCGATAAAAGTAAATAAATAAATAAATAAATAAAAATAAAATGTAAAAACTGAAATTTTTAGTTCTTCCAGTTCATGTATGCGATTTGGTGTGGAAAACGAAGAAAATCTTTCTATGAAAAATGTTTACATTGGTTTTGCTACAAATACTGCCTGTAAGAAATGTCAGTCAACGGATTTGGACATTTTGCATTTTTGTCAGAATTCCTCAAAGTGCCTACAGAAATTTGTTCTTGAACTTCTGAAGAAGTCATTTTTAAATTATGAATTGACTAGAGCTCTTTCGTGTTTGGATCTTTATATTTCTGCAGGCTCTGATGTTGGAGTGAATCACATGAAATCTCTTTTAGCTGAACTAATTCAAAATATATTAATGAAAGGAGGAAACGACCGAATGTTTTACACACCAGATCCTCTGTAGGTGCAAATTCAATCACACACAAAGAATGAAAAAGTGACTGACTGGACTGAAACTCGAACCCGGGATCTTGGACTAGCGTGCCGATGCATTAACCACTACGCTACCTAATCCGCTTTTCAGAACAGTCATACACTCTTCCACTCCAGAAGTCGGTGCTCTCCACTCAGACCATATGGCTTATACTACAGCCTAGCTGCTGTGTTTGGACAATCAAGCGTCCATATATTGAGAACACCTTTTGATGGTTCTAATTTTATATATATTAGTTAAAGGAGGAAATAACCGATTTTTTACACACCAGATCTTCGGTAGGTGCGAATTTCAAAAAAGTGTTCTGCAAAGCCGGAAAAGGTCAGGGAGTTCTTTTCCGTAATTTTTGTTGCCACCCTGAACACTATTAAAAAAAATAAATAAATAAACTTTTACTGAATAATTTATGTAATTTTAATTCTATAAATAACCAAAAACTGAATTAATAATTTATCGAACTTTACTAACAGGCTGATTTTCTAGAATAAAAGCAGTGATCATGCAAATCATACAATATCCAATTCATCTCATTAAATAAATGGTATTTCGAAAAGTCCTGAAAAATACTTCTTTAAATGTTTACTTATTTCAGAAATTCATATAGAAATTTACATTTTTCTTTTATCTTTCGGATAAAAGCAATTGCAAAAGGAAGTTTAGGTTGGATGAAGAGATCCATATATTTTTTGTAACGACGTGTGAAAGGATTTTACCATGTTGCATCATTGAGCAATAAGCATGGCTTAAAAATAGTTTCGTTAATTATATAATACAGAAATACGTATTTCAAAGATCGTACAAAATATTAAGCGCTAGTAAATGTTTATGTAAGTATTATTTTATAAATATATATTTTTACAGTTGGCATCGTCCTGGGTGTGATGATCAGTGCAGCTGTACTGTGTCTAGCCGCTTTGTACTTTAGAAAAGAAAGCCATCGTCGATCTGTAAAATTTTGGTTTACATCTTGTTTAAGGAGTCATGATCAAGGCAGAGTTCGATATTCAAAGGTAAGGCCCTGAATTATTCTCAATATAAACATGATGGTAGAAGGTTGATATGAAGATTAGAAAAGAAAAAAGGACTTTGTGTGCTGTAAATGTCAAAGCACTTTTAGTTTGTATAACTGGCACAATAGAGAAGTGGAATTCGATTCTAATTTACTTAATTTATGTAGGTGTATTTTTAAATTTTATTTCTTCCTGTCTCAGGATTAACGTTAAGAAAAGATTTGAGTTCGCATTGTTCGGTAGTCGGTAGAAAAGTTGAATTTTCAACCTACAAATATATTAACAATAAAACTGTAAACAAGTTCGAGTAAGAATCAATTAAGGCAAACCTATGCTATCCAAGAGGTGTACAACGTTCTCTATATTCGTGAAATTTTCTTCTTTGTCTTCATCTATCGTCTTCTCTATGATCTGAAGAAAATCTATTCACGATCGAAAGCTTAAGAAGTTAATTTCATTAATGGTTTTTATTTATTTATTTATTTAATTGGTCTTAATACAGTTGAGAGTATTCTACACTGACGGTAACGTAGCATTTGCTAAAAAAAAAAAAAAAAAAAAAAAAAAAAAAAAAAAAAAAAAAAAAAAAAAATTAAAAAGCTAAAATGAAATACAGAAATCGTTTGGCCTACTTTTCTTAATTAAATGAAATGACTAAATTTACTGGGCAAATGTGTTTATTCCAGCAAGAATATTTTCAAAAACTGTGGCTGATTTCATCCGAAGACGCCCCAAGGAAAAACGACGAATACACTAAATTTACATCAAACCTTATTATATAAGAATGAAGAAACTGGAGTTCAATTTGGATTAAAGTAAGTTTGACAAGAGTTGGGATTGTATTTTTTGTAATGATTTCACTTGAAAATTTAAGATTCATCAAGTTTGCTTTACTTATTAAATGTATTATATAAGCTCACATTTATAAGCACAGGGATGTAATAATTGAACAGTTGGCCATAATAGTCATAGT
The DNA here is from genome assembly GCF_964235325.1 of Thermobia domestica. Lineage (NCBI taxonomy): Eukaryota > Metazoa > Arthropoda > Insecta > Zygentoma > Lepismatidae > Thermobia > Thermobia domestica. Next base: position 228,108,927 of record NC_137463.1, read on the forward strand.
GTTATTAACGTCCTTTTCAGCAGTGAAGCTAGGGTATATGGGACGTAGACGTGCAGCTTGACATGAGATCCAAACCATATGAGTTTCCATCAGGAATCGAATCCTGGTATCCTACGCCGAAGGCGCGTACGTCATATAGCCATGAGGGAGCCAGGTTATAAAGATGTAAAATGTACGTGATTTACATTGTGTGAAGTGATGATTCGATTGTGGATAAATTTCAGTCTTATTTAATTAGTTTTTGTGATATTTTTAAGTCCAATTGACTGATAGGGTTGTTTGTTAGCCAACATATCATTATTTACGTTTTATTTAGTGGACCCATAAATATGTTAGTTTGTTCATTGTTCTTCGTACTTGGAGCGATTGAAGATGAAAGCAGCAGCGGCTTCCGAAACTATTTCAGCTGGAATACTACATATACATTGAGAATGTAAGGGTAGTCATATCATTTAATTAATACATACATCAGAATGAGTTTTGAGACACCAACAGAATGGACAGACGTAATGGCACGAAATTTGGTATCTGTAGGATTTTTGTTCACATGATACTAGTAATTTTTATTCTCTTTTCTGCTTCTTTTTCATGAATCAATACGGGTGAACGCTTTGAGCAATAACAGTAGTAGAGGATCTTGTATTAACCAACGAAACAAAGCTTTTGAAGGGATGGGTATTAACTGCATGAAATTGGTGTCTGAAACATTTCCGTGTTCGATAATACAATACTTCCATATACATGCACGAAGTTAGTCACTTCAAAAGTATTGGCTGCAATGAAGTGTGGACAAAGCTGATTTTGCCTAATGGTTTGTATGAAATGAGATAAACGACCGTTTTCGAATAGAAGAAGTCCTTTATCTAGGTTTCGAGTTGGAAAAAATAATGTAGGAGTGAATTTTGGAAACTCATTTCGGTGCAGCAGAAGGTGGTCGAAGATTTTGTCCAATAGTTTCCGTGAATTAGAATGAATGGAGATTTAGGGTGCTAGATAGCGATTTAGCTACGTGTTCAAGTTTGGGTAAAATTTATTCCGGAGAAGATTCCGATTTTGCGTAAGTTTCCATGAAATTGATTAGATTGTTTATTCATTCAATGAATAGAGACTAGATGTCGAATTTGCGAAAAGTTATTTAGGACCGAATTTCTGAAAAATCATTTTGGGGAGAGGGAGATTGACAATTTGCCTACGATTTCTGGAATGAAATAGAGGGAATTATCATTTACGATTCCTAGAAAGCGAATCAGGAAAATTTTATTAGGAGGGGGGGGGGGATTTTGGGAAGCGGGTATTTCAGTTATTCTTTTATTTTCAGGTGCAAGAAAATGTTCTAAGACCGATAATGTTAAGTAGGGGCTATTTTGTAAGAGGAAGATTTCTAGAGCTCAGCTGAATTTGAATCAGCGTCAACGACGTTATTAAATCAAAAGCGAGAATCTTATTATCTTCGTAATATTTTGCGGTAATATTACATCTTCCCTTAGAAAAGCGGGCACATTTACTAAATGCATAAACAACCTTTCATATAAATATTATTAGCAATGATTCAAAAAAGAAAAAGAAAAGCTATCAGTAATAATGCGACCTATCAATTACTAAACGAAAGCTGAAAGAAACATGGACTAGTCACAATGATAGCATAGCATCATCGGAGTGTAGATTATAAAGAAGGAATGATTCAAAATCACACCAGAAAGATGCATTAAACAAACGTCTGGTTGCGATCACACGTTATGCCCGTTCTATAATGTGAACAAAAGTACGTAATAAAACCGTTGAGCTTGTTCAGAGTTGTTTTGAACAATATTTTAAAGAAAGGAATTTGACTTTTTAAATCGGCTACAGAAAATGATGCATGTAAGAAAATATGAAAATGTTTTCCTTTTAACTATCTTAATATATCTCCTATGATATTTCTCCACTTCTTTACACCTTGGTCGTAACATTTGTGATATTCTGATATATAATTGAAAAAGTTGTTGTAGCAGCTTCTCCATTTTGTTAAAAAAACAAGCAGTGTAAACTCCTATTTGCTGATTTTGGACACTATCACACCGAAACAAATAAATACCGCGACATTTACTTATTTACCACAATAAGTAATTATGTAGTTACTATATAGTATAATTATTAAAGCTCCACTTTTCAGATACAGAATTTTACTAGTTTAGGTTCTATAATAGATGAACGTGTAGCTGTCTGTGTTACACAGTTTATTTCTTTTAAATATATTCCGCACATAAAAACAAGATACAGATATATGGAGTCCACTCATGCAAGGCATAGTCCTGTTGTAAACATGTCGTAGTCTCGTAAATGCTGAAAAAGTAGTTGCATTGGGTTTCAGTGCATTTTGAATATTGATGAGTTCAAAATTGAATGATTTATCAGTAGGAACAATTATATACTGAAAAATGACCTCAAATTCTAAGAGGAAAAAAAAAAAAAGTAAAAGGACTGCCCCAACACTCAGTGGCGCTCGTACTGCCAAATAGCTCCATGAGCCAACCCAACAATGATGCAGGAGTGTAGTTCATTAGTTAACAATAGAGCATTTTGCAAGGTGGGTTAGTTAATTGGTTATTGAGTGTATGGAACTCATTACAATAATAATAATAATAATAATAATAATAATAAAAACTAACCTGAATATTCCTTTCATGTGTTTTTAGCCTGTATTTCAAGTCTTCCCGTGGACACTTTTCCTCTTAAGCTTATGCCGCGCGAAGCACTTGAAATTAAGAGACTAAAAAACACATGAAAGGAACATTATTCAAGTTAGTTTTAATTATTAGTTTAGATAAGTTAGTTACAGAATTCTCGGTGCTACAAAACTTTAACCATACTTATTTATTTTACGAGAAAGTTAACAATAGTTATTGTCAGTAGCATTATATTTCTGCTTTCTCTCGAAGTAACAGCTTGTACTGTTAACACACAGAAGATCCTTTTTTGCCATTTGCACAGTCAAAGCACATTCTTCCTAAGTTCTTCTGCCAGATATAGTGCGGCTGACTCACGATCTTTAACAAACGCTTTACGCCAACAAAATATTATTCTATCATGTAAACTTTCTTCATTTCCTCTACAGTTGCCAAGGCCGATAAAAGAGCTTCGATCATAATATCGAATCGCACAACGTTGCTGCGTTTTTATATCTTATAATGTTTACTCCATAGGATTAACCAGATTACTTAATTCAGATAGAGCGAACATTGTATTAGATAGTCGTAAATAGGACGTTTGCTCGAGCGTTGACGATGAAACAAGTAATTATACGAAATGACTCCTTTCAACGCCAACTACACGTAAGCAAAAATTCTAAGTACAACCTTTATAAACACGAAAGATTCAGCATCATATTTTCGAAAATAAACAAATTCCACAAATAATAAGTAAAAAATAAATTTTGCACCATGCACCTAAACGAATCACCACGAGGCGTGAGGAGATGACATGCACAATCGCAGAAAATACTCGTCAATCGATTCGAAAATTTTAATTATATTGATACTTACATAGCTTTAAACTAGGAAAGGACAATTACGACAATAATATTTATAGATGTTTCTTATCTTGTGTAATATAACTAGATTCCACTATGCAAAGAACATGACTACACAGTGTAATGTTGCAGCAGGGTAGAATAAGCTGTTACGCATTCGTCTGTTCGGCGCCAAGTAAAGTTGCCTCCCGCTAAATCTCTTCGGCTCTCGCTGTTCGCGTGGGTTTCACGCGTTGAGTGACGTAAGAGCGGACAGAGCTGTGATTGGCTGAAGAAGTGCCGATCAAGGTCACGCCACCCACATGCATCCTCTGAGTGAGAGAACACACACACACATAGAAACAACGTCTGCTAGTATGTGCCAATCCTTTTAATTAAAAAGGGAATTAAACTGCTTGAGCTGCATACAGCCAAAATAATGAATAAATGAGTTTATGACAATCTATACTTACAACTCGAAAACCATGAAGTGTAAAACTCAAACACATCTTCTTCGCACAGCTGTTGAGCGTAGACTAGTGAACAAAATACACTCGGCGCGTTGTTATCGTTACACAACGAGTTGAATTACTTTCTATAGGGTTGTCGGGTCGCCTCGTTACGTTGTTTAGAAATACTAGCGCCACTGACAATTGTTTTGGAACAATTCTTGTATATTCTTTGCATTTATAATTCATAGTGCGCCGTATTTTTGGAAAAAAAAAAAAAAAAAAAAAACTGTTTCAAGCTAAGGATTTACGGAAGGTCCATACCCATCATAAATTAATTGTTCACTACTGGTCCTATAGAAAGCGTAAATTAATCTAAATCATTTATTTCAAACAATGTTTTAAGAGTGAAAAAGAAGAAGGAAAAAATTGCTGCAACATCTATTGCAATAGGATAGTCCCAGGTCTAGTTAGTAGAAGTCTCTTCCCAAGCAGGAGCACTTGTATTTTAGTGTATTTTATGACGTGTCAGATGTAAAGGAATACAACGAAAAAGTTCTTGTATCCTACAGTTAATTATTACAGCTTATTAATTATTAAGACGATTTGGACGACTGAAGAACTAATGGGGCGATAATGTCTGGATTTAGAAAAGGCTGCAGTGAAGGAGAGAGAAAATAACAGTCATTCGGACTGTTTAGAGTAAGATTTAGCAGTTATATTCCTTAACGGAATCTATTCCTGGAGTATGCGAACGAAAAGATACCTTCCCCTACTTGGAGACGATGTAATCTAGATGGCATTGGAAGGTAGATATTGGTAAACGCAAGGTAGATATGTAGCTGTCGCGAAATGCACATATTTAGAACAATAATACATATTGTCAGAGGGATAGCGTATATTCTATTGCGAAACGCTTTTCGCATGCGCATGTAGCTCACATCTTCAAGCTTATTGAGTTGGAGGAAAAAATCAACGCACTTTCATTTGACCTATTTCAACAAATTTCTAAAGAACCTTTCCAATAATATCATGCTCATTACAGAGTTTATAAGTATTTTCGTACTGAATTCCTGAATATATTTCGTTTAATTGTACATTAAGTTCATTCTTTCCTTCAAGCGATCGACATTGTAGTATGTATGGTGCCAGAGTTCTATATGAAAAGCTTTTGTTGTTTTTCCGTGAGAGTTCGAGTTTTAATAATTATATAGAAATAATGTAAATATATAATGAACTGCATTTGTAGCTTGTAAATTGTTGGGAATTTTCCTTTCCAATGAATACTCTGTGCAGAGATGTCAGAATTACTCAGTCGTTATAATCGTATTAGAAACAGCAGCATAAGAACTACTAATTTTTAAGACAGTTTTTCCATAAGTGTTTCTACACGCGCAGGTGTAGAAGTAATTGTTCATGTATTTAAAAAGAATATTAAACATTATATTCATTTGTTTAAATCTTTAACAGGGCCTGGAAGAAGTATAATTGTGGTAAGTATTAAGAATGAAGTCTCGAGGGATCCTATTTGTTCCACTGGGCATAAAATCACTTCAGCCAAAACTGCATAACATTGAACACTGTATATCACTTGATAAGCATTGTAATTTGCTAAGGTTTCTTCATAATAAAATTAATATTGCATATGATCTGATAAAGTTAGAAAGAACGTCTGTGTACACGGCATTTCTATAGTTCGACTAAAAATGTACGCACAGGTTTGAACCCTGTTGAGAATTAACATTGCTTGTCAAAAGTCTCTTACAGAGGTTGATCTGTTTGCGTCGGACCAAATTGAAATTGTTGCCTGCCACCATCATCATGCTCGATGTAATGGCCAACGATATGAAATATTGCACGACGTCGCAATTTCCATTGCAGCATACTTCATTGTAGCTGTACCTGAGGTATATTGTCCCACTCTTGCTTGTAGGCTTTTCAGATGCTATTTAGCGTGCAAACCCAACGTGGTGAAAGTTCAAAAGCACAGTAATCCATGGGACTAGCAACTGGATTCTTTACAGGAATATCTTCGAATGGAATAGCATGGATATCAGTTGCAAAGTTCATGCGTCTATAAAAAAGGCCAACGATGGTTTTACCGTGTGACTTGAAGCTTTGTCCTAGTGCAGTTTCACATGATGGGTGTCATCGCCACATAAAACTGATATTTCGTCGGGGTAAACTGGGAATAGGACATATTCTTGATTTATTTGAGTTTTTTTCTTCGACCTTATGAATCTTGAGCTTCTCTCAGGAGCGAAAGCCAGTAACAACGATAAAATCTTTCGAAAAACTTCCTTTGCATTGGCGCACAAAGTGACGTAGATCTTTCTCATCACCTTTGTAGTTGGTGGCCCGAACTCTTCCACAGTCGCCTAGGTATACCCATGGTACGTCCGTAGTAACAACAAATTTCCAGCAGACTTCTGGCCTTCCTCTTTCGTTTCACGATATACTGTGATGTTAACATATACGCGCTGGCCTCGCGGATAGTTTGCAGCTTCAATTTGTGATGGATTGCACGATCAGTTGCTGATTAGGCAATATAATCGTTCATCCATAACACGCTGTGGTACTAGATCCTCTCAGACCGCCATATCCTGGGTAATCTTTACCCTAGGTATTGTTTGTGAGTTTCACTGACACCCTCATTGGATGCGATTTCATTGGTTGGTACGATGTGGGTTGTGGAGGAGGCTGTTGTGCATAACGTTTAATTATAACACTAACAGTAGCCCGTCTATCAAGAGAAGTTTACATGGGGAAAGGGCCACGATGTACCCTTCCCAAAAGATTTTTTTTTTTTCCGCAGGAGTTTGCTTATCACATCTTCACTGTGCTAAGCTGAGAGACCGATACATATGTGCTTACGATTTTGTTATTCTGTGAAACCTGGTTTAACAGGTGACGCTATCAGCAAGTTATTCCGATGGAAACTGATCAACCTTTGTATCTCATTAAAATAGGAGTTTATTTAAGTAAAACCACTAATGTGAGTCAAGACAGGAAACTATCACTGTCAGATCTAAAGTAAGCTATGAAAATCTAGACTCCTTCAACTTCTTTATACGCATTTACGTACGAAACGAGTAGAAATATACGCAATTGAGTAGATTTTTGAATTTATAAACTTCTTAAAAATAAAAATATACGCCAGCAAAAGCTGTGGGAAATTGTTTGCTCCTTAGTACTAAACGAAAAATGAGACACCAGAGAAAAGAAATAATTCGTAGCTTGGCAGGTGTGACTATAAAGAAACTTGAATGAGCAAAAAAATGAGTTGACAAGTACCAAAATAACCCTCCCTTGATACAAGTTCAGTATAATATGTACCTTCTCTCTCATCCTTCTGAAACCAGTGCACTATCGGCCTCTTGTATATTGTCCCACAACCACCAACACTGAGACTTCTTATATTGCAGAAACTGATCAGCGAGTAGGTACTATCGCAATCACAAAGAGACGTCCTTCTTGCAGAAGTTGATCAGCAAATAGATACTATCACAGAGACTTCCTGTCTCGCAGAAACTGATCAGCGAGTACATACTATCACAAACAGAGAGACTCCCCATTTTGTAGAAACTGATCAGCAAATACATACTATCTTGATGGTAAAAGACATATATTGCTCTCCCACGACTTAATTGGATGTCTTCTTTGCTAATGTGTAACTCTCGTTACGTGCTCTAAGTTGAAAATTTCTCAGGACATAATAGTAGACAATAAATAGAAATAAAATATAGTTTTTTTTTTTTTAATAATTTCTTGAGGTTCATTACCCATTGCGCTATACTACATAATAGTAATTGTCTTTTACTTAAAGTAACACAGTAAATATGTGCCAAAATATGTATAATTTCTTCTAAACCAGGAAAGTTCCTAGAAAGATGCTAGTCGAATTGTAAATTAAATTATTTTTCTACAAATTTTCAACTAATAAAGCAGTAACAGAGTTTTAAACTTCTTGAAATTGGATACTTAAAGGTTTCCTTCCGTAAAGTGTTGTTCAATATTCAACAATTTCCTTAACTTATAGGATAATATTTATTTCGCTTGTAGTTTCTAGCAAGGAGCAATCTGGTAGAAGCTGATAGTACCATTGCTTTTTTTTTAAAAAAAAAAAAAAAAAAAAAGAAAAGAAAACGACTCTGATTAGAATCAATTAAGTTTCTAGTCGAAATTATTCTTTTGATATCCTTATATGATTTCCCGCCTTTTAGTTCAGTTAAGAGTTTAAAAGTAATAAAATCGCCAAAAGCAATTATGGCTTATCTCTTTGCTTAGCATATCGACTAACTTATTTCCAATTTCTTTATTAACTCAATTAGATATTGCACATATTTCTCATGGGGTCGCTTACTGTCCACACGGACAGTACACAGCAAAACGCAACATCAGATTTGATTATATTCTTGTACAGTCATATTTGTCACTTAACTTGAAAGAGCCCTCTGTGTATACTATTATGCTCACTAGAATAGCATGCCGTAGTTCAATGGTGCTTCTTTTCAATCTGTATAAAATGTTTATTTTAAGGTTTTAATCATTGTTTCATTTACAGCTTAGGATAGAAAACTTCTAAAAAGATACCCGGTGATGCAGTTATCTTGAACATGGATTGTTGACTGATAATGAGAAATAACTAGGTGGTGGTTAAATTCGAATAGAGATGTTCAGTTATTTTAAATGAAACTAACCCGAAAGTAAGAGTGTTATCTTCCAGATTATGTAGTCGTATTATAATGAGCACAATCCGTAAATAACTTTTAGAGAAGTTGATTTAGACTAATCTTGTACTATTCAGTGTTATACACCAGACTTTCGGATCACGGTCTTAACATTGTTCGCGAACCAACCCATCATACAATCAATCCGTTCTAGCAACAGAAACGTGCTATATAATATGTATTTATTAAAATCGTTTTGAAGTATATTTCTGTGATGAAGAATATAGAATGAAAATTAAAATATTCCTAATTGTGAAATAACACACACAAAAGTAATTTTTGAACACAGCACTCTGTAGACGGGCAAATGGGATTGTGAATATCTAGGTATAGGCGTATATGCGTTCGTACCCCGAAATACCGTACATGCACAGAGGGATACATTGTTCACAAAACTATTACTTGTTTGCGAAGAGAGGGGTTTGTGAAACAAAATGCACTGTAGTGCAGCTTTCAGTTATGACAGCTTTCAACTGTTGTCTTCTACGAAGCTATAATAAGGATAGACTAGAAAAAATTAGCTAGTACAGATGGTCTAATAAATAATTAAGGATAACTCTTATCTTAAAATAATAAATCTTCTGAAAATAATTAAATTTCATCACAGAAACGTTCATGTAACTTCATCCATCTTGACTCTGGAACTATTACTTAAATAATAAATACTTCTCTGACCATAGTATACAGCCTGCTTATTTATTAATATATATTTAAGTCGTAATAGTTTCAGTAACTTAACTTTATCTTCATCAGACGTTAGCAGAAATATCTTCATGACAAATTTAATGTTACGAAGATATTTCTGCTAATTAACATCTGATGAAGATAACGTTAAGTTACTGAAACTGTTATGATGTACAGTATTTCAATTTTAATAAATAAGTATATACTCTGGTCAGAAAAGTATTAATTACAGAAACCTTGTAGTAGTTGAACAGTTGCATTTGTTTGTTGAAGTCGAGCATTCCTTTTTAGACCCGAGGCTATATGGGACAGTTTAAGGTGAAATCTGAATCATTGTAATGCGTTCGAATATTAATGCTCTCCCACGGGGAACCAAACCCGGGACCACTTTGACAAAGGCGCTCTTGCTAGCCACTAGACTAGCGGGGAGGGAAATTGCATCTCTTCTTAATTTGGTTTTTATTAGAATTGTCAGGTTATAGAAATAAATTTGACTGATACTATAAGATTGTAAAGAGCTCAATTGTACTAGAAACACCAGCTTGTAAAGTTATTTTTGTTAATTTAAAGGTTGTAACAATATTCCATTCTTTGTTTAAATGTCCTCTATTAGTATTCAGTTCTGGAATTTTAATGTCCATTTTGAAAAAGGAAGGGATATTTAATTCGACTTAAAGAAATCAGTAAAATCACATCATTCAGATTCCTGTTCATTTCAGGGAAAACAGAAAAATAAATCCCCATATATGAACAAGCTAAACAAAGATGGCGCTAGTATTCAACACCGTTAAGCCAATTATACTGACAGTACAGATAACAGAGGCTTTATAAAATGGGAAGATTTAACCTGATATGAAAAAATGACAAACTGTATTTGAAAGATTAATCGTTATCTACATCAATTGCATTGAAAGAAATGTCTGCCGTATATTGTGTAAGAAAATCATATTCCCAGCCCAGTTATATGTGAAGCAGTGTTCAATTTACTCATTCATCTTCTTATAAACTGATTATAATGACTTTTCTATAATTATTTCAGGTGAACACTGGTGATGGAGAAAATGAAGGTAGTTCTCTGTTAGGAAATCATTCTGAAGGTCACGATATTGAATCGGAAAGCGACGACGAGCTTCTCAAAATGTGAAATTGCCGTGGATACATTCAACATCAAAGTAAATAAATGTGATTTTATGTCTAGTCTCAGCAGATAAACTGCTGCCAAACAAAAGTTGTGGTGATACAGTTTTAAGAGTAAAACCATACGTGATGCCAGTGACTTTGTGGAAAGCTTAAATAATAAAGTGGATTTATTTGATTAAGGGTACAACTAATTAGAACTACAACCTTTCTTTGGTTTTATTCTCAAATTTGAGACTGACATATATAGTATTTTAATGTCGAAACACGTTGCAGTTCTAGTGAATTTTGTACAGTATTATTATTAATGGTTGTGTTATTTTTAAAAAAAATAAAATCTGTATTTTCATCCTGCATGATACTATACATCGTATGAATGCAATGTGTTTCGGCGTTGTGGCACATTAGAGGGAAAGCAAGTATAATAGTTAGCAAGAACACCTGTTGAATTTACGTATAATTTTTCGTTTACATATAAGCATAATTGTTTTCCTATGATTGGAATGTTTGTGTATCACATACCTGCCATATTGCTGAGAAGTCTACAGAAATTAAACAGTTAACTAAATATGTTTAGTGCACCAAAATTTGACGCATTTTGTTCTTGAATAAGTTTCAGTACTGTTGTTTCAAGAATGAACTTCAGTGGTTTGAGTATAAATGTTAGAAGTTGTTCAGGAATTGTTAAATCTTCAAAAATGTATATTGAAATATATAAAAATATGATGAGAAACTTGTCTAATATACCTGGTTTCTATATTTTAAATGAATAGTGTTCAAATTGATACTATTATTACAAGTTGGAGTCATGAATAATCGATTGCGTTTGCTGTTTGAAGTAGATCATTTTGGTCCGTATTGATATTTTAAAATAATGTAACACTGAAGTTATTGTTAGAATTGAGTCAGTGGTAGAACTGAATGTTTGCTGTTATGAAATCGAATTACTTTTGCATTTGAATGGTTTACGAAAAATGAAAAAGAAGAAGAAGAAGAAGCGGAATATCCTATCTTATCTTGGCCTTAATAGTGAAAATAAATTCGTCCACTTCGGTATTTGTGAAAAATCTTTAACATTTCTGTAATTAAATATTAATAGATTCATTTTGCTAAAAACATTTTCAACAAGCCGTTAAATAATAAATACCAGTATCAGATTTAATTTTTATTAGCAAAACCAGTGATTAGAATGAAAATAATAATAATAAAATCTATAAATAATGTGTAATCGATAAGGAAAATTAACAAATACATATATTATTCACGTAATCTATTCTACTACCACAGTCGCAAATATGAACTGTGGCCTTGTTGGATTGTTTCCTTCATTTTTATTATGTTTCCTAAAAGCACAAAGCTTTTAGATCCAATTTTATGAATTTTATAAGCGAGCGAAAACTGTTCGGCACGTTCTGAAAATTTCACTTTGTAGATTAAAACTATGAAAAATAGTGATTTGTGTCAGAAGTACCGTCTATGTCACACTTAACTGTTTATATAATCTTGCTCTAGTATTAACGTGAAGTATGTAAACAGAAAGCGACTGTTGTTGAAAGAATGAAGGTCATTGGGTCTTATTATATCCAAGTTCTCTTCATATTAGTAGAACTGAATTACAAATGACCGTTTATTTCACTGTAAATGTTTAGAAACTACATGAAAACAGTAACTCCCAGAAGAGAAACAAGCAACGTACAACTGTCAAGAGTAATTGAACAATTAAGACTGTTGTTTAAGAAATCTATTCTCAGTTTTATTAAACTCTGAAAATTAATCTTTCGTTACAAATGCAAACCTTAAATGTGATTTGAAGCATTATATTTGCGTAAATAGTATTTATGCCTTTTGATCTGTACACTAAAGAAGGTACACCCATTATGTAGGTTGATTAAAAGTTTCCGTCTCCTTTATCTTCTGTGATGACAGGGCAAGCTAACTTTCTGACATTTTCTGATGAAATGTGAATTATACCAACGGAGACATGTCGACTCTCTTGGGAGTATATATTGATATCGTGTCTGTTATTGTACAGTTATGGTGGTTCAAATTGAAAAGGATTTCTTGAAAATTCTTACGTTTACGAACGTGAATTTTGTATGGCTTGCCATTTTAAGTCACATTCACAAAGTTATCAATGACTTGTTATATTCTTGCACAAGCTATGTTTTTCGTTAGAATTTGTAACAGCTTTTTTATAGTCATTAAAATATGAGTTCCGAGAAATTAAATCATGTAAGGATTTCTTTTGCATACAGTAATAATAATAGCTTTTCACTTATAAAAAAGGCAAATGCGAGAATTGTGATAGCTACTTACATAACGATAAGTTAAAAATGTTTTCATTCACGTGCCCTATTACATAACTATTACTTTTCTGATAACATATTCCAAATATTGTTCTAAGTTTATTATTAAACTACTTTCATTATAAAAATATAATGCGTCATCAATCGGGAAATTTCGGGTAAATTACTGCTGGAAATAGATACTTGACACAAAGATATAAAGATCCTACATTTAAAGTTTGGCATAGTTCAAAAGTACCAAGTTGTCTGTCCGAATACAAATCCTTTGCGCTCTTAAAAGTTTATTAGCTGGACTTAGGACAGGATTGCACTGTAATTATCTGGTTAACAGTACACGGTTATCATTTCTTAGCGTCAGGCGAAAGAGTATGTCATGCATGTCGCATTTATTAAATGAATGAATAGTGAAAAAAGAAAGTGCACATAAAATCCTTGTACTCTAAGGATTTGATAATTATTCTAATCACTGTTCGTTTCCAGATTTTTCCCTTGGGAAAAAGAGATTCATATAAGCTTACCTTAAATCTACAAGATGAAATTTACAGGTTGTGTAAGGCAACTGATTGCAAGGTTTGTGTAATACATACCGTAATATATATTATAAGGTATTAGTGTACTTTATTGCTTCGTATAAGCGCGAATCAAAATATCGTATGTGCTTTTCCAAACACGAGGGATCGTGGAGCTTGAGTCCCTAACATTTCCGACTTCCTGCCGAAACATTTCGTTTTCACTGTTATAAAGTGTTACCTTTTGCCTACTTTGGAACCACCCTGAAATCAGGGCATGTCTGGACATTATACTCTGTAGGGAATCCTTTGCACATTCTTGCATATTGATAAAGTAATGCATTTTTGAATTATGTATGTATAATTTCCTTTATGCGGTTATGTACCGACACTCCAAGGTTTGTTGAATTCGCGTGTTGAAGCTTAGCTTTCCCACGATTTTGGATAGCCCCAACTCTGAAAATATGTATTTTTTCCTCACAGGTCCATACGAACTTTCTCGTATTTTGATATAAGGGACCTCGTAAAGAGTGTCGGTATAGTTCATTAACAACCTGTATGTATATATATACAATATGTATCTGTCCCTCTAATTAAGTCAATATTTAAATTAGAATACATATATAATGTAATATAGTATGTATGTACAGTTATATTCAAGACTAATGACAAACCTATCAGTATTTTAAGAATTTCGTATCTTACCCTGTAGCTAAAAGAAAGTAACGTGAAAGAGTAACACAAACCAGTCAAAAGAGATTAAAATTTTAGTCATTATTTGTATACTATTTCGCATAATGGTACAGGGTTCAAATTAACAGGGAATTCTCCCTCGTGAAAATTTGTCCGTGGTAATTCTCTCTTAAATTGTGTACGATTAGCATTACTTCCTGTTCTATAATGAGTGTTAAGCTATTGTATGGAATTTATCACTTGAAAGAGAGAATTACGTATTGTTATGAATTGTGCTTCCATCTGAAGTCTGTCCTTTATGCTAATTAAAATTGTTGAAATTATTCATCTCTAATTTGATCTTGAGAATTTTGTTGAAAATTTACATAATTGTTGGTAGACTGTGTTTAACAATATAAAGTTTCCAATATTCGTTTGTGTATATAGAGTAATAAATCTTTTCCATTGTAATCCCTCCAACTTGTACTTTAAAACAAATAAAATGAAATAATTAGTTAAACATTATTTTATAATTAGGAAACTTAATATTCGAAAATAATTATTTCTGTCATTCCATATTTGGGAAAGTTGAGAGTCTCTTTTTGTAACTTCTGTGAGATACTGTTTAATATGGAAATCAATATTTCTTTACACAAATTCTTAAGTGGGTTTTTATATTTGTTATTAGATTAAAAATAATATATAAGCAATATATATTTGAAAATGCTTATTTCATATAGTATCATTTCATAAAAAATAAACTTATACACATTATGAAATATAATTCATCTTTCCTTTATGCTGAACTATATAACTTTATCAGGGCGCAAAATTTCAAAGTCAGACGCACTCGCCAATCCAAAAATGATGGTCGCCATTATCTCTCACATACAAATTATGAGAGCCTCTTCCCAACGGCCTTTGGTTTGACAAAGAAAGAGATTACCTCAGGGTATAAAATTTCGAAACCAGGCAGTTAGATTCAGGATAATCAATTTTGAATTAAATAATTCATATACATGTTAAAAAATATACTACCTTAAGACTTCACATTTGTGTAACGCTCTTCATGTCCGTTGTGAAGACTTCACATTCTATGTTTTCTCTCACTCAGTGACAATTGTTTTCGTGCGAAACAGGAACTGCGCAGCCCTGTGAGTTTAGACAGAAACTATTTTTACTGAACACTGGTCGCCAGTTCTAAATTTCTAATCGCCAATGGCGACCGGAAATTTTGCGCCCTGACTTTATTATCTGTATTTTCTTACTGTAAAAGCTGTATTTTTAGTATTTGGATGTATATTAATAAAAAGGAAGCCTTGTATATTTTTCTTTCATAATAATGGGATGATATGTCTCTCGACGTGTTTCTAATAACGATGATATTAAATTTTACTGTGTTTTTTCAGAAGGAGTCATAATGCTTATTTGAGAGATTAGTTCTAGATTTAAGGAAAACTAAACTAAATGGAATTAAATAACCGACGAATATTATATATGCATCACCTTCTAGTGTATATTATGAAAATTATACATTTCTACTAGTTTTACTCTCCATAAATAACCCAATGTGTAGATTTTTACTGCTGAATAGAGAGTATCACATCCGAACATTTTATAGCAACCTGATGAATTATTTAGTTCTCATTTTTGATATGTACAGTGTCTTGCTTAATCCATTTCTTCAACATTGTTTATCTACTTTTGTTTTATTCGGAATTACCTATTATTACGCCAATTTCGTCATCTCAACGTTTTGTGGTAAAATGGCCAAGGTAGTTATATATTAAGTATTCTAAGAATTAGTTTTATCTTAAGTTTTTTATTCCGATAATTCTTTGACTTATTTGTAACAGTGTAGTTAGAATTTTATTCGCCAGGAGTCAAATTTTATCCTATAATCATGCACCTTTATCGACAAGCAAGTGAAATAAGTGTTTCCAAAGTAAACATCTAAAATTGTCAGAAGTAATTACATTAGTATATTTGATGTACGCAGCGTCTCTGCTACTAACTTTGAATAATTAACTCATTTTATCCTTACAAACTTTCAATTAAATTGTGTGCAGTATTTAACCATAAATTTGTAACAGGAAACTACTATTGTTATTCGTTATGCTCTATATTTAATCAATTAGAAGTTTATTTGGAACACTTAGCTTTGATTGATGATACTATACGTACTTTTTTTCTGTCAGTCCGAAAGGTATTTACAGCACAGTGAATTATTAGATTTTATCAAACCATTATAATTTTTTCTTTCGCGTACACAATACTTTCTCTAAGTTCTAATCTTCCTAAAGGAAGAGCTTTGATTTACTTGTCTTCCAGGGAAAGGAATTGGAATGGAAATCGCCATGGCCTATATTTTATCATCCTGGTTTTCGCTATGTTAACAAGACCAATCTCCAGAAAATGTCAGTAAACACGCTTACCAATCAACCCAACCTCTGTAACAGTTTACGATCAATGATGATGATTTCTATGTCGATTGGGGGTAATCTTGATGTCACTACACAATTATCAATTGATTTAGATATTGCATAACGATAAGGTGAGCAGTTGTATATTCACTATTCCGTACGAATAACAGTTTAAATTAGAAGAATATATACGTATTTTTTTAAAAAAAATCAACTGAATGATTTTAAGTGCAAGTATGATGCTTGGTTCAAGCAGTTTTTGTAAGGGAAGAAAATATGAGAAAACTTATTCTAGCTTGTTATTTTTTATCTTTATATCATCAAGGGCATTAATGTTCTTAGTTTTTCATGTTACCAACGAAAATGGATGTTGCCAATGTTACCAACTTTGGAACAAATCTATCAATGCCAATTATATTTTAACTCAAAGAGAACATTATCCTCTGTACAATGTTGAAAACTATTCCTATACATTAGGAAGTTGTTAAAAAAAAATATTCATTTTTGTTGCTGACCATTTGCCTGATTAATCTAAAAATAAATGAAATCTTTATCTTCTGACTTTTATCTGGGAATTTCACGTCTATATCGCGTGAGAGGCTTTTAATCTGATAGTAGTTAGCAAAGAAACTAATTGGCAATATATTCTATTAATAGGTAATTAATATTAACAGTTTGTAGTTTAGTATTTAAAGCAAAATAGTTATAACAAAATAAACAAATCTCTAAGTAAGTAGAAGTAGTAAACATTCTTGATAGTGAAAAAAAATATACTTGAAATAATGTGAAACTATAAGTAATCTGTACTGTTCGGTGCAATAAAGAGGAAAATACAGTATTGCCAATTTAGATAATAAGTATTGATAGTTCTACTGTAAAAATTGTGATAAATGCTAAACAGTTTTATTTAGAGTAATTATTTTTTAAACGATTTAGTCGACTTTTTGAAGAAAATATCTTTTTCGAGTTGAACAAAAACTGATGCTAATTTTATCTAGAGAACGGAAGTTTATTTATATAAAAATAAAACGACTGTAATTAACTAAAAATATTTACTTCATCCCACCTTTACTAATAAAGAGTATTGTACAGTCAAATTGAAAAAAAAGCTTGTTTTAATAAAAGAAAGAAAAAGTATATTCAAATAACGCATTAAAATAAATGTAACAATATAAAATACAATTCCACTAAATTCAGTGATCTAATGCGCAAATAAAATACTACTACACCCCATTGTACTATATTTTTTCTGTACAATCATTAAATCAATGAATTATAGAAAAATTAACAAGATGAAATATTTTGAAAACTGAATAGTTTTGAATAATTTCCATTGGTATTTTCCATCTTTCAGATAAATCGGAAAACATCATTGGATTTTATAGAAAAACTGTATTTTTTTGTGTGTCGTGTTAACAGGTCTTCCAATAATATTTTTTTTTTTTAAAGAAAAAAAGGAGCTTGAAAGACTGTGTTAATTTGTGATTTTATAATCTGTGTAATTTTTTTCTTAATTGTTAACAGGCGATTTGTGATTTATATTATAAAACAAATGTATAATATTGTAATTTCTTGTACAATAGTTCTAAATAGATTTTCGTAGTTTTCGAAGAATACTATCCTTTGTATTATATTGTGTTTTGATGAAAATAAAAAAAAGAGAAAAGATTGTAAAATAAATAAATAATTCAATAACGTTATTTTACTTTAATCTCAAACATAGTGTTTGGATTCTTCTCTGTAAATGTTGATGCTATTTAAAAATACTTGAAATGCTTTGTGGAATTGCATAGGTATTTCATGTTTGTATATACTGTACCCATCCAGGTAAATATTAGTTCCATCCTCCAGAAATTCATCCCTTTCTAGACCCATCATCATCTGCCAATTATCCCGTCAAAATTAACATTAAAATACTTAAAAAAATTTTATCAGCGATCTTTTTTAAAGGATTTTTTCGGAATCTTGCCAAAAGATGAAAAGCCAAATTTTAACTAATTATTACCAAAACTAACCGATTTTATTATGTAAGAAAAGATAATAATATTTATCATATATTGAGAAGTATACTTAAATGAAATAATCCTATCACAATGACTTCACTAGGATTAGGATGAGGAATTAGCTTTCTGGCTTTTGACATGTAAAGCCATATTAGTCCGTCACGTACGGGGGATGACGTTCGTTGGCGAGCACTGTCTGGGAAATTGGGACCATTATGTAGGACACCATCCTGGCATTTGCCTGGTGTAAATGAGGAAAATAAATAAATAAATAAATAACAGGATGGTTGGCATGAAAAAGCTTTTACACTTTTCGACAGAGTATTCCCACTGGGAATCGAACCCGGGGCCGCTAGGACAGGGGTGCACCCGGTCCGGACTCCCCCAAACCTTCCTAACTCAACATAGCTTACATTTGTACACTTTCTCAATAAAATTATACTTGTTTAACAGCGAAACGATTGATGTAGCATGAAAATTTGATCTTACACTTCATCTGTACTCTTTCTCTTATAAAAAGGATTTAATTCTGTATTGTTTTTTCTGAAAATATAGGTGGAAGTATTTTACGATTACATATCGTCTTTTCGGCTGCAGAATAATACCCGTCTAATACTAGATAGACACAGTGGCTTGTAATATTGAAACACCCTCCCCGAAGCTTACACTCTTCCCAACAAAAATTTCTAGGTGCGCTCCTAGTCAGCGACTATACTGCAATCAACCTAATCACGGAAATATTTCTTCTTGTAATACAATGGATCGATACAGACAACAAACGAACCTCAAAGCATAGCGGTAGATGCAACAAATAAAAATATTTTAATCTAATGTAAATAAAATAAAGTTTGTTTGTGTGTTTGTCTGTCTGTCTATGTGCGGCCTGCGGACCAGACGAGTAGACCGAGAGTTACCAAATTTTGGTCAGGGGTACCTTGGCCCAGGCCCCAGACCATGACAAAGCCCTTTTTTCAAATTTCGAACTAGGGGGTGGGGGTCTCAAGGGGGCGTTTACCGGAACTGGCTTGGGAACCAGACAAATTGACCGACAGTTACCAAATTTTAGTCACGAACACCTTGGTCCAGGCTCCAGACCAGAGTTAAACTTTTTTGTCAAGATTCAAACCAGGGGGTGTTTACCGGGACTTGTAAAAGTAGTAGAAAATGACCGATATTAGTGTCGAATTCATAGTTTTCGCGGTCGCTGTTATCAATGGTGAAACTCCGATCGCATTAACTTCCAAATTCACGCTATTCGGCTTCGGGTCGGGGGCCACCGGGAGGGGGGGAGTGAGATACCGAGACACATAAAAGTAATCCAAAATGACTGATATTAGTGTCAAATCCATAGTTTTCGCGGTCGCTGAAATCAATGGTGACACTTCCATTACCGATGATTTGCAAATTTAGTTACAACTGCATGCGGGCTGGGAGTCAGGGGAGGGGGGGATGATACCGAAACATGTAAAAAAAAAAATAGCACAAAATGACCGATATTAGTATCAAATCCATAGTTTTCGCGGTCGCTGAGATCAATGGTGATACTCCCACAGGCGTTGACTTCCAAATACAGCCCCCGTGCGAAGCATGGATATATTCAACTAGTAGTAAATAAAGAAAGCTGCAATTTAACAACAACTGTGAGCAAATAGTTTACATTTAATTTCTTGGAATACACAAATATAGCGTCATGTAATAAAAAATAAAGCAGTGTAACGGCAGAGAATGAATTAAATATTATACAAGCATATAAAGCATGGTAGCTGGGATAAAAGTAAATAGAACTCGATAATTAATTTATTACAACTGATAAAATTTTGCGTCACATCCGTTGCGGAATATTGTCTCAACTAACAAAGAATGGGGAATTAAAATAAATCTCTTATTTCCTACATTTGAAGAAACTTTTTTTCTGAATATGTTGTTTGAAGTTTTCCTCATTCACACCAGGCAAATGCCGGGGTGGTACCTAACTTATAGGTCTCAGGCCGCTTCCTTCCCTTTCCCCGGATTTTGTGCTCGCCGAGGAACGTTATCCCTCAAATCGTGAAGGGCTAAATGGCCTTAGATGCCGAAAGCCCAAAAATCTAATTCCTAAATTCATAGATGTTATATAACAACACTTTTCTTCTTTCGTTGATATAACTCTCTCGTATTTTAGTTTAAAAGCTTTCATAGCAAATTATCTTTGATAGGATTCTTTGTTTTTACACCGGTGGGTTATATTAAATAGTTTTCTATCTATAGGTATCTTTATACGTTCAATATTCGGTGGCTTTGTATTCTACAAAGAGTGTTCAAATGAAAAGATACGAGACGACATTGTGGGTATAATCAAAGTCTTCATTCAAAAGTAATCACCAGAGGCCGGAGCACAACTATCCCACTGCTTCACGAGCCGGATTCCCTGTTGCCAGAATTCCTGTGGCTGTTACAGCAGCCAGTTCTTCACTGCGTCCTTCAGTTCGTCGTCCGAATTGAAGCATTTTTTCTTCTTTTAAGCGAACCTAACAGATGGAAGTCGCAGAGCGACATGTCCGGGCTCTATGACGGATGCTCAATGCTCCAATTTGAACTTCTCCAGTACACTTTGTTACCTGGAAGATGTGTGGAAGATCGTTATCATGGAGAAGAATCACTCCCTCTATGCGCAGGCCAAGCCGTTTGCTCTTGATTGACTTGTGTACGCTATGGAGTGTCTCATATGACACGTCTCTGTTAATGGGTTTTCCGTGTTCGAGGAATTCGATGAGTATCAGACTTCGGACGTCGAAAAAACGGTAAGCATCGCCTTGCCTGCTGACACAGCTTGAATTTTTTGGGGGGAGGTGACGACGCATGCTTCCATTGCATACTGTCTCGCTATCTGACTCGAAGTTATGACATCAGCTCTCGTCAGCAACGACGATCCGCTCTAGGAATGGGAGGTCTTCATGATATTGGATCAGGTGTTGCAGCATCTTCAGAACCCACTGCGCGCACACCTTCCGGTAACCCAACTGTCTGCACAATTGACCACACTGTTCCAACGCTGACCCCCACCATCACTGCCAACATTCGCATTGTGACACGCCGATCACTTCTCACCAGGTCGTTCACCTTGTCGATGAGTTCGGTCCTTCTGCAAAAGAAAACTGATAACACATAGTTTCTTCTCAATCATCGAATTTTTCAATGTGGACGCCATGATTGTCTCACACGCACTGTCGCGTTAATTGGACGGAACACAAACTGCCTGATTTTCCCCTGCGGCATCTGAGAGCTGGAGCGTCATTTCAGATTTTGCTCGGGAGGGGGGGGGAGGGCAAGACCCCTTGATATAAGTAAAATTTCGCGTTCTTCACTGATTTTACTACTATTCTATTGATAAAATCTATGCAAGTCTCCAACTCAGGAGGGAAATTGCCCCTCCCTACCCCCTAAATAACGCCCCTGTCTGAGAGGCGACTGCGCATGCGCACAATCACGCCGGACACTACATTCGCTTTCCTAGCTGTCGCACTATGTTATCCCAAAGCGGCATATTCCTATTTCGACCGATTTGACTTTTCATTTGAAAACTCCTCGTACAGTAAGGGACACTTCTGGATGGTACACCCATATGGAAATTTACGCCAAAGTGCGCCATCCAGAAGTGTCCCTTACTGTACATAAAATGGAGAGTGAAAATTGCATGAGTGAAACAGGATTCGAACTCGGAACCTTCGGAGTACCGTGCCGATGCGTTAACCACAATGCTACCAAGTCCGCTCCCAGAACAACCATAGACTCTCCTACTTTGGTACTCTTTACACCGAAGTTCCCGGGTTCGAATCCCGGTCCAATCATGTACTTTTTCATTCTTTGTGTATTATTGAATTCACACCTACAGACGATTTCGGTCTATGTACAAGTTTAAATCTGTGTTTTCCTTTTTTCATTAATATAACAGTACTGTACATTTAACGTTAACTCCCTTCTTCTTCTGGGGGCACGGCGACTCAGTCGTAGAGTGCTTACCTCTGGTGCGTGGGGTCCCTGGTTCGATACTCGGCCAAGGAAATTTGTGGTGGACATCATGTCCGTGGATTTTCTCAGGGTACTCCTGTTTCCTTCTACTTTCTCATTCCACCAATTTTTCCATCATTCACTTGCATTAATCATAGTCTGCGTTAGCCTAAAGGGCATAACGTGAAATGTTAAAATTTTCAGTTCATTTTGCCTTCTATATTTCTTCTTTCCATCAATTCTTTGACACACTCGGTTTAAAAACCATTTATTCCAAATTCTCCCCACTTAACCCAGCTTTAATAGGTTGAGTTGAGTTGATTTTAGTTTAGCGTCCCTTTCAGCAGCTAGGCTATATGAGACGTGGACCTACGGATTAACGTGGAATCCGAACCACATGAGCTCCCGCCGGGAACCGAACCCGGGTATCCCACGCCAAAGGCGCGTACACTAACCGCGTAGCCACGAGGGAGTTCGCAGCTTTAATAGGGTGGCTGAGAGATAGATTGGGGGATACATGTGTGGGAAGTAAACTAAAATCTCTAATGTTGTAATAAACTTATTTGTGCATTATATTTGGTGGGCCCACTCAGACAAATTAATCCTTTTATTTTAAAGGCTGTTACTTTTCCACACATAGTGTAACTAATCGTTGTACGTTCTTGCAACGGATACATCAGCAACGAGGCAGACGAAGCAGCCGACAGCCTTGGTCATCGATAGCAGCCAATCACAGTCCTACCTGTGCTTACGTCACTTTGGTAGGTGGGACTCATGTGAGCAGCGGGGACAAATAGGAAGCTGCGTGGCGTAGCTGGCAGTCGGCGCCAAGACTCCTAAAAACGACCAGCACTTTACAATAGCTGCTGGAAACAATTCATAGAAAAGTTAGCAAACATGTGAATCCAGTGTAAATTTTATGTATCTTGTGCATCTACACATTTTAATAACTTTAATATAATTTCCTTGTCATTAAAGGTAATGTAAGTATAAAATTATTCCAAATAGAGCACATATTCTATTTGTAATACGGTGTCAGGTTGATTGTGTATCGCAGCTTCCTGTTATTCCAAGGTGTTGCGCATAGTGCAGAATATATTAATGCCAAAGAATTATTGTTTTATGTTCTTTCTCAGTTCAAACGATGCTGAAGTTTCATTCTGTTCACAAGTCTAAGGTTGTTGTTTGAATTTCTGCCTACGTGTGGTTAGCGGTGAAGGAAGCTAATACTCTAATACTAACTTGTTTCGTAGTTAACGCTCGGGCGAAATATTCGATCAATGACTACATAATGTAATGCTTACTCTACTTGGATCTTCATCCTATAGGGTAAACCACAAAAATGGTGCCGGGATATGTGTCGAATCAGTAACCTTTTTCTTAAATTCTCAGTTGGAAGGTGCTGAAGAGAGGGGGAAACAAAACGTCGTGCCCCCTCATACATTTTAAATTTTGTGACGTGGTTGCTCAAATTATTACAAAAGAAAGCACTTTAAACTAAGATGTCTAAAGTTACTACATTATGTAAGGGTGGCATATTCAGGAATAATAATAATAATAATAAAAAATATGAATGTCATTGGAGAGCCGAATTTATGTGACACGAATCATTATATGTAGAGCTTTAAGATGAGTGTCATAGGGGAGGAAAAAAAAAGGACTTTTCTCTCTGACTCTCTAACGTAAAGATTATGTGCTGAAGGTAAGAAGCATCATCATTCTACAATAGGTTACTTTTACGTAGAATATCAATTACTTGAGTTCTCCTCCTTCGGGCAACTTTCCTTATGTAGTAAATTCAAAACAATTTCAATTTAAGACAAATATTTATAGGGAAAATTAAACATTTAATAGGGAAATCTGTTATCAAAATATCCAAACACATAGAAGACTATGTAGTGAGAAACATTGTGAAACTATAAAATTCTCCAAATTAGAATTAGCATTTACTGGAAAACATTCATTATGCATCAGTGAGCATGTAGTGAGCAGTGAGCACAGGGGAAATAATTTCGAAACTGTTTGCAAACAAAAATTACAGACACTAATGCAAATGCGACGACATTTTCTCTTTTTTTGGTATCGTCATGAGTTTTACACATATGTTACAATTTGATTGTTTCCCAAATAAAAAATAAATAAAATAACCTTAGTGATAAAAATGACAACAGCACTTCCATGGGGTTCGAACCCACCACCTTCGGCATACAGAATCGTTGCTTTAACTAACTGAGCTACTTGCTTTCTTACGTAAACTGAACCTATTCTACAGTAAAGACGATTTTTCATTACGATTGGGCTAACAATTCGTCTTTTTCCATAGGTAATTTCCACTATTTGCTCTATCTATACGTTAATACTTAGCATAGATTCATATATTTGGAGTTCGCTGATAATGCATATAATAAGACATATTAGAAATATTTCGTTAAAATTTTCCTTTGTAGATCTAATCCACGCTTCTCTCAATGACATAGATGTCGCTGCTTCGTTTTGAACTGCAGAATTCCCTCGCGTTCTTGAAAATTTCCCACTTTAACAGAGTTGGTAATTCTCGAGATTTCTGTCGATTTAATGTTTTTTGCTTCTAATTTATTTATTTTAAGCTAATATCTAACACAAATATTAAAAATGGGTTTGTTATTAACCTGTCCTGCTGGGGAAACCTTCCGAAATTTCGAACATATAAAGAAAACGGAGATATTTTCAAACAACTTCAAAATAAAGAGACGCGTCATTTATTTTGCTCATAGTAGTACATCAACGTGACATTTATTTTTCAAAATTTAAAAATAAAAGTACTCCCAATGTACAGGGTAGGCAGGGTCAGTTCATGAAAAATGAACGAACTGCGTCTTATAGGAATGAAAATGAAACACACTGTAAAGAGTACATTAATAATGAAGGAAGAGTTCCGCCTTCAGTAGCACAGATGAAGTTGATGCAGCCCAATATGGCACGTCCTGCTATTCAATGCAATTTTGATAAATTGCTAGGAAAAACTGTTGTTCGTTCATTGGAACAACAAATTATGTCATTACCTATCGCTGATGGCACAAATAGCCATTCTTGCTTCATCTTCCTGGTTAGGTTAGATGAGTTGATAAGAAGGTACGACTTAGAATTGGAAGCTATTTTAGTAGCAAGTTTAACCCAAACTAGGGGTGAATTTAATAGAACCTTTCATTCTTTCCTTACACGCTGTAATGATTGGGAGGAAATTTGCACTAATTTGCTATGTAAATATATCTCTACGGTAGGTCGTACACAGTATGTACGAAAATTCTTCTACCGGTTCACGAATGAAGGGGAAGAACTTGGAACGTTTTTCCAAGAGAAAATCAGTATTGCCAATGTTCTTGGTATGACATACACTGAACAAAAATGTTGTTATAACCGCCACCAGGTTATAGAAATATTTTTTGTGGACACACTGTATATTTCGTAAAGATAGTGATTATTATTTTCGATTTGTACTTTATTCTGCGATGCATGTAAGTTCTTTCTTCGGTGGGAATTGCTTCTTTCCCACACAATTGGACAAAGAAGTCTTTCATCGCTTTTTCATATATATATATATATATATTTAAAACATTGCTTTTGGTGAGAACGTTTCAGTTAGTGACAAACCATTTCAGTGTTTCTCCCTGACTTATTATATGCACAGTATATATTCTATAGTTATTGGGAACTGAATTAAGTGCTTTCTTTAATAGCTTATGAAACATTGCAATAGATTAGAGCAGACTAAACCAGAACAGGTATTCAAGTGACCAGAGTGACGCCGGTTGCATTGCTTTGCAGTTCCTTATCTGTACTTTCTCACGTCAGAGTTATCGCCGTGTCTAGTGCATTGTAGGCAGACGACTAAAATTAACATAAATTATTTTCCGTATTCTGTTTGCATGTGCACACGGGTGATTTAACTGAGTGGTTTTTGGAATGAACTGACAACACTCTTAAGTCGACCATTGCAGCCCGTACCTTGAGCTTTGGTGCTCAGGGAGTTTGACTCCGGTACTGTATGCAGCCACCACGCACGTTGCGTTGGGAATCAAGTATTAATTTGTGTTAAGGGGCACAAGCTATTAGCCGGTGAAGGACGTTTTCTTACGGCTAGCCCCAACTAGTGAAGTCCCAGGTTCACAAACCTTGTGCGTTTAAAAAGTTATACACGTGTCCTCCAACATCAGCATTCTACTTTGGAGAATTTCTTGTTTAATTTGCTGAAGATTCATCTTTACGCTTCAGGATCGTTTGGCGCAGCAACTGGATTCCTCGTGAAATTGTCCCAACAACTTTTCCCCAGTGCTAATCCCCCAAGTGCGTCAATGGTGTGAGAGAAGCATTTGCAGTGAAATCTGAATTACAATCTCATATATATATATATATATATATATATATATATATATATATATATATATATATATATATATATATATATATATATAAAGGGCTACATTGCATAAAAAGGCAAAGCGTGATTTCAGTGATGAAAATTATTACACATATTCTGTGTCGTGTTGTGTTAATTTCTCTTCGTTATTTTTTTTTATATAATAGTGTTCTAATAAATAAGTATGGTGTTATTTAATCCAATGTGTTTTCGTTGTTTGTATGAGTGATGTTTGTGTGCGTTATGGTCTGGATGACCGTCGGATCGTCCGTGAGGTTTTCGAGACGAGACACCCGAACCTCTCGGCGCCTAATGCTCATCTCATCATTGAGACCGATGAGCCATTTGGGAACAATTTGTAACTCTTCTTGGAGAGGTCCTTCATCTCCTGTCCAGGTAAGTTCCAGTCTCAGGAGAATACTTATTGGTAGGACCACGAACCGCGACCAGATTACACGGATTGGTTACAGATAAATGTCCGCCCAAACAGAGACCTCGAATTGGAATGGTTACAAATAAATGGAGCCCGAACAGCGACCCGAACACCCGGGCGATTACATTGTAATATTGTAACCAGTCTGGTTTTACCAGAAATATACCAAAATTGTTTTGGGGAATCCATACCATCTTCAGTTTCTGAATTGTTGACCATAGCGCAAACCTACGATCATTTTGTAAAATATAAAAAAAGATTATTCTTCACTTAAAACAATGCTACCTGCTATTAATATACCGAGCATTTTTGAAGAACATCAAATACACTCTACAACTCAAATACAAGTGTCAGGATTGCTGTGAAACGTAACCCTCTTAGATGTTACAAATGTGATGGAGTTGGACATACTCAACGGTTTTGTGTTAGCGGAAAAACTATGCGTACATCAGTGCCACCTTCAAAAACATTAACCCTGCAACTACCATACATGTTTACACACATGTTTTACCATTCGGGTCCAATGGACCCTAATTTCGAATCGAGGATATGGAGTAATTTTATGAGATTTTCACATTGTTTTATTGTATGAAAAAACAAATACAGTGCAACAAATTAACTTTCATGAGTTTAAAAGTATTCACAAGTGTACAAAGGTCCAACAGTGTTCACAATCTCATGAAGTATATTGATAAAAATTATATGATTATATTGAACATATTATTTTTATTGGACAAAAAACATAAAATAAAAATCCTGCAAAACTTAGTGTTGTGCGACGTGCTCACAAGTTCAGAATCTCACAGTCTATTTGAGAAATTTTATATGATTTCCAAAAGGTTTTAATATGTGAGAAAGAAAACATGATATAGGATGTGTTCACAATTTCACAAAGTTTACTCAGTGCCGCAATTTTTGCAGACAAATACACAGTGTTCTTGGCAAACACTGTTCTTGCACAAATCTCACACAGTTCTGGTCTTTCTATCTATGCGTGATCGGCACATATGGCGCCGTGCCTTTTTTCTCTGGTTAGGTCCATCTGTAGGAAAGGGTCGCTTTTTAGACTCTGCTGTAACCTCACCTACTTTTCCCAATTTCTTTCCCAGTCTGATAAGGAAAGACCTCCGCTTTCTCTTCTTTGGTGTAGCGTCTGTACCACAAACGTAGAGCCACAAGATAAATGCATTTAGGGCACTGACATCTATCATGTTGTAGAAAAGTGCAACAAGCCATCGGCGAGTCATACGCTTGGAACTAAGCTTGGAACTGTAGCACCTCACCATTTGATCCATTTTGTCGACTCCTCCTCTGTTTTTATTATAGTCGAGTATAACTTCTGGTTTCTTATCCGGACTGGAGTTGTCCACCCTTGGTTGGGAGTGCATTGAGCTCATAAGGGTCACAACTCTTCCCTTTTTTGGACAATAAAATAAAATCATAACATCATCTTGAAATCCAAATAAAGTTGAGTTTTCATGCCGTCCACTCGCGGTTGCAAAAGTCAGAGACAACTCCGGTTTGTTTTTCCGTACAGTTCCAACGTAGGTTATTCGATTCTCTAACAGTTTTCTCACAAGATCTAAACTGGTGAAAAAATTATCCGCTGTTATGTTTCTGCCACTGTTAGACAACTGTTCAGCTAAATCTAGCACAACCCTTTTACCCTGACTTACTTCCCTTGGTTGATTTTCTTGCCGCCCTGTATAAATTTGCATGTTCCATGTATAACTCGTAGCACTGTCACAAAGAACCCATATCTTGATTCCATTTTTTCCAGGTCCTGAAGATATATTGACGGAAAGGACCTCGGTCTCTAAATACTACAAGTTGTTCGTCAATGGTTACATTATCCCCCAAAATAAAAGCATCCTGAAGTGTACATACCCAAGAGTCAAATATTTCGCGAATTGGTTGCAGTTTATGTGGGGACCGATTTTTGCGTCTTGAGGCTGCGTCGTCAAAACGGAGCACTCTGTTTATTGACTGAAACCGGTTACGAGATATTATACGGCTGAAAACTGGGCGACCATCTTCAACACTCCACAGCTGGGTGACTTCTTCATTTTTGGATTTGTAGACACCAATTAGAATCAACACTCCAACATATTTCTCAAATTCGTCCCGAGTTATACATTTCCAATCAGCGCCATATACAATCTCCCATACTTTATTCGTCAATTTGCAAATGCTGTCAATCAGAGAATCACGAAAGAAAAGCCTTAAAGCAGAAAGTTCATCATTCAAATTTCTTAGTGTATAACGAGTAGGTCCTGATCTTTCATAAATAACATTTATTTTATTTTATTTTTTTTTTAGCACGACCGTGATTTGATTTCGGGGGATGCGATTGCCATACTTCCACACCATTTTTCGACACATACTCCAAATTTCCGGTGGGAGGGTCTAACATTTGGACCAGTCTTACACGCTGCGACAGGGGAACATCATCAAGCGATTCAGGTTCACTAATAACATCCTCTTCTGCTTCCACATAATGTAATTCACCATCATCATCTGATGGCACGTACTCACTGTCGGACACATCATTGTCAGAACTCAACTCATATAAATATTTTTCAATGTCTTCATTGCGTAGGTTCTGTTTTGATGGTGCCATTTTCACATAGAACACTTGTGTGAATGGATGGTAGTAGTATGGATTCTAATACACGAACTGCTGAGAGAAGTTACATCGTTTCAAAAATGTGTAGCTTCAGCAGCACTAAGTAAAACTACTGAAGAGAAATTACAACTAAAATGAGCTCTAGCATTTAGGAAAAATACTATTCAATGTACATCTAGTGGCAATCACACTAACTAAATTCAGGTCTGTAAAATGACAGCGCATGCCATCTATATTTTATGGTAGAAACACAAAATAAGCAAGTATATACAGCACATACATAATGCTATTTGGCAATGGGCCCATTGGACCCGAATGTTAGACAATGGGACAGTTGAGGAAATTTGGCAACCCATGAACACGAGTGAAGTCTTTCTTTCTTTTTTTTTTTTTTTTTTTATTCAGATTGATCAAAAAGTAAAAGTCACTAAATGAGACAGTCATTGCTTAAACAGGAAGAGAATAAAAATATTGAAAAGTATAATTACGGGTCCAATGGACCCGCTTGGTAGTTCTCGGGTTAATCAATATGGAACGTAATAAACAAATATTATACATTATAGTGCTAATTGCGGGCATCACAAACTCTTGTTTATTGGATACAGCTTCTAGCGTCAGTTTAATTAGCAGAAAATACTTACGCCAAATTATTTGTCGTATTCCTATAAAACCTACATCAGCAGAATTAGTGACTACCACTGTAGATGGTCATTTGGTAGAACTTCATGAGAACGCAGAAATTAAATTTTGAATTCAAGGTTGTGAATTTAGTGAAACATTTTACATAATTAACTCTTCACATTTTGATTTGCTGTTAGGAAAGAACTTTCTTTTAGAATGGAAAGCTGATAACAAAATTAGCGAACGTCAA
Organism: Thermobia domestica; assembly: GCF_964235325.1. Lineage (NCBI taxonomy): Eukaryota > Metazoa > Arthropoda > Insecta > Zygentoma > Lepismatidae > Thermobia > Thermobia domestica. The sequence continues at coordinate 228,139,640 of NC_137463.1, forward strand.
TTTATAATAGAACGGAAGAATCTTACTGTTCCTCTTTTTTGGAGGGATTATCTGTCTCCAATGGAAACTACTCGTCCTATATCTCATTCCAGCGTCTCCGATGAGGTTCGGAGTCACTCTAGTGAGAGGCGCAATGGATAAAGGATCGTTCGGGAAGGACACTGGAAACCGAAATCAAACAAGGAAGGTGCCCAGCAGAAAAGCAAATCGCACTATTCCTTCATGACGGCTGACTCAGATGGACAGGAGGACCAGACCACCACAAATAAACCAAGTATTTGAACGTCATGTTTATTATCATAATAAATTAAGTAGTAATAATGAAATATATGATGAATGTGATTCTGACAATTGTAATTTTGATAATACTTCTTCACTTTCAGTTAAACTTGTAGAGCAATACCCAGATTTACCATGTTATGTTGAAAATCTTTGTGAAAAATACAGTGACGTTATCACTGAACAACTAGGGGCACTAAAGGGGTTCACTTCTGAGATAGAAATGGAGGATGAAACTCCAGTGCGTCTTCCCCCATATCAAATTACAGGCCCCAAATTTAAAGCTCTTAATGATTACATAAACCAGCTTATTGACAAGGGAGTGGTTCGTGAGTTCGATTTCTCTCCTTTTTCGTCACCATAGTTTCTGGTACACAATAAGGACGGGACTCCGCGGTTTGTTATTGCATACTCGGAAATAAACAAGAAAGTAAGGGTTAACAGTTATCCTTCCCCGCATGTTGAGACTACGATAGCGAATTTAGGAAAGGATACCATCTTCGGAAGAATGGACATAAATATTTTTATCAATTCCATATCTCTGAGAGTAGTAGAAAATATACTACGTTTTGTACACCTAACCGTTTATTAGAACATTTAGTTCTCCCAATGGGATTTCGTTTAAGCCCTTATTTTTACTGGTGTAACACGCAGTCTTTATTATTTTTATTAATAAATTTTATTTAGTAGTATATTTAAATGTCATTAATTTGCATATCAAAATGGAAATGGTTTTCTTTATTTTCATAATTTATTTATATTATTAATTAACTTAGAATGGTACTTATTTTTATTTCCTAAGTATTAGTAATATTCAAGTTTATATCGAGAATGTAACGATAGATATTGGATTTCCTATATAGAAAGATAGACTCCAGTGAGTTAGAGATTGTTTTTAAGGCGGACTTGTAGAAGACAACTAAGCTCCAAAAGGTCGTCACCTATGCTTGGTCAGCTTTACCAACTATATTGTGAGTTGAAACTAAAAATTACTGTTTTATTTCTGTTAAGCAGCTATAAGAATACTATATAAAATTAAAAAACTATAAAACACCCTGCGTTGTAACACTGCCGAAAAGGCGACAGAAAGACGGATAGATATAAAAACAGAAGGACAAAGACGTGTGAAAATCAAGGGATAACCACCGATTTCACAAGAATTCTAGCTGGCGTAGCAAATCTATCAAAACAGGCTGTGAATTCGTTCCAGGTTTACCAGATGAAGCAGTTTGTAATATGAAATAATAATAATTAAAATATGTAAGAATTAGTGTGATTAAGAGTCAATTATGTCTTGGAAAGCTACGCGTACCCTTATTGTTTGTTTACCTTTTCCGTCCTTCCATATATCGTATCATAAAACTTTCTTTCAGCTGTGAGAAAAAAAAAATTACTGTCTGGTATTGGAGGGTGGAGTTTTGGCTTTCTGCTGAGGACAGACGGAGACTGGGAATCCTTACCCTAAGAAATTGATTCAAATAAATTTAATAGAGGATGACAACTCCATACCACACACACACACACATATATATATATATATATATATATATATATATATATATATATATATATATGGTAGCAAAGATATGTATATACTTGTAAGTAAAGTAGATGTATGGTTAATTTCATTCTATAATTAATAATTTGTAAAATTGTCACCCGGAAGCAGAAAACTCCGAAGTGTTATGGTTGTCAGCGACGTTTTGAATTCTTTCCGCTAGAGGGCACAGTGACTAGACAAACATAAGAAAAGGAAATGTCAGGTGGTAAAAAACATATTAACCGGCCTATTTTAAATGCAAAATTTGAAGGTTATATCAGAAGGGAACTATAACATATTTGGTATCTAACGAAAGGCCAAAGCATGCAGATTTTAGTGCTTGATTCGAAACGAGGTGACAATCTATAAGAAGTGAATTATTTGAGTATAAAGTCAATGTAAATAAAAATAGGCATCCTTCTTCCCAAAGTTCCGTAAGCAGGTAGATACACAATAGAAAAGGTTATCTCTATTGAAAAGCCAGTAGCTTTGATGCGAGACACGACTCTTGTGCGTCAAACCCCTTTTGCAAAACCGAAAATCTGGAGAACAAGGCAGTTGGCGGTTAGATCAGGTCTGTGCAGTTGCTGCTCGTGTGACAAGAGTTATTTTCAGCATGAACACTATAGGTTCAACAGAGTTAGTTGCAATGGAAGATAGGTGAATATATCTATATTCAAGTTGAGTTTAATAAAGTGCGATAAGTTGCATCATTGGTGTCCAAAATAAGTTGGATGAACTGCTTCAATGTTCTAGACTATATGCATTTTGAGATCCAATCTGACAATACGGTGAACAAAATAACGCATATTGCGTATGCAGCAACAAACAATATATATATATATATATATATATAGAAGTGCAACTAAAACCAAGTTTGAAGTAGTTAAAAAGTAGTGACCTTAAAGTTATAATCAGGCACCAAGGACTTAATCTACGTTAGGATGCTACGGAAACCGTTCTAAAAGAAAATTATCAACAAGAAAGAAGAGACACTAAAATTGGGGATTAACGCTGGGAAGTAACGGGCATACCTACCTGGGAATTAAAGATGAACTGTGCAGTGGATACAAATACATGTTATTAATTATGAACTAGTGATAAAAAAAATCATACGATAGTTCTTTCAGTCCATCTGTGAGTATATAGTATATCGATATAAATTAAGTGCTTTGGTTTAAGTGATTAAGTGTTGTGTTAAAATAAAAGTGTTTATTAAACTACATGGAGTTATCACCTTCCCTAACAGAATTTCGGCTGGTATGGTAGGTACCAGAATAATTTTTTGTTTCTTGCAGGCTTGCTGGATTCCATGTTCTTTAATATCAGATGTTCGAAACTAATAGGGTAATCACACACCTATTCTTTGATAAACCAAGGTGGCAGATAATTCATGCGTAATTTCACATATCAAAGAAAGTCCGAAAGGGGCTACAGGACTTTAAATAAGGAACTCACACTTACAGGAATGGCACTATAGAAATTATATAAAAGATTTTTTTTTATCTTAGCTCTACCGACTTTCATCTAAATTTCAGTAATTTCTATTATTTTATTTGGCATATCTTTAGATTTTCTTTAAATTTGGATGATACAACATTCCTGTAAGTAAAGGGGTAGTAAAGGAGAGATTTACATTTGATTTCAATACGGAGATTTCATGTATAAAATCTTCGGGGACTTGGTAGGTAAAAATCTTGAAATTTTTCAAGATGATTTCCTTATTCATGCCTCAGACATTGAAACATATAAAAGGATATTGGAGGAAATCCTTGAACGCTTTCGGAAATCGGAAATTACAGTTTCAAAAAGGAAAACACAACTTTTGCAAACTAAACTAAAATTCCTGGGATACGAATTTGAAGCGGGAGAAACAAGAATTGATTCAGAAAGGATTGAAACCATTCTTAAATTACCAAAACCAAAAAATGAGAAGGGAGTAAATCGTATCTGTGGACATTTTAATTATTTCCGAAAATACATTAAGAATTATGCTGAAATAATGGAACCTCTGCACCGTTTAAGATCTAATAAAATAAAATTTCAATGGGGTGAGAGGGAAGATGAAGCCTATAATAATATTAAGCAAGCATTTGTTGATCATGCTGTATTAAAATTACCGGACATGAATAAATCCTTTGTTATTCATGTAGATAGCACAAGAAACATTAAGCTATTCTATCTCAACATGATGATGACTGCCTTCTTAGACTCGTGTCATTTTCCTCTAAGAATATTTCTTCAGTGGATTGGACTAAAAGCATATACGAACTTGAACTTCGTTCTCTTCTTCTCGCTATAGAAAAAATTGAAATCTTATAAAACCCATTTACTGTTTTTTTGTGATAATTCATCAGTCACGTGGTTGTTACGGAACCATAAGCCTCAGCGTAAGTATGGAACATTAATTGAAAAATTATCCAAATATTCCTTCAAGGTTGTTTACCTCCGAAGTAAGCAGAACTTTTTAGCAGACTTATTTCGCGCACGAACAATGGTGTGGAATTCTATACTAATGATCCTTCAGTTGAAGAACTTGAAGAATTCGAAGGGAAACTAGTCAACATTAATTTCGCCAATTTTTGGAGTTCACCCTTGTTTAGCAAACCGTTAAAGGAACATCAATTGGAAGATCCTGAATTACGGAATATTATCCAAGAAGTGCAGCGAGGCCAAAGAGTTAATGAATTCTGTCTCAAGGATGGAATTTTAATGAAGACGACCCGTGGCAGACGAGACCATGGTTGGAGAATAATCATCCCAAAGGAAATGCTGTATCCTATCATGAAATATTTCCAAACTGATGAGATAGGAGGTTTTCATGCTGGATATTCCAAAACGATAGCAAAAATGGCCTCCAGATGTACCTGGAAGACCCTATACCGTGACGTGAGAGAATACGTGAAAGGATGTCAGCGATGTCAACTCTGCAAGGACACCAACAGGAAAAGGCAAGGAGTATACTACAGTAGGAAGGTTACCACACCGAACAACAGTTGGTATTTAGATACCGTTGGTCAACTCCCAAATTCTGGACCTTACCGTCATATCCTCGTCATTACGAACGCAGCATCACGGTTTGTCACGCTTTAGCCTTTGCGTTCCTTGAATTCCAAGGTTATATGTAAACACTTAATGAAGTTGTTCATATTAGTAGAACCTCAGAAAATTATCCATGATCGTGCTCAAGTGCTGTGTAGTCACCATATGAAGCAATGTCTCTTCAGTTTAGGTATCCAGGGTGTGAGTACAGTGCCGTACAATTCTTTGTGAGAGAGTGAACAAAGTTCTCAAGAATATGTTGCGTGTTTATTGTAATGAACATCAAAATAACTGGGCAGAACTGTTGGACAGAATCCAGTTCACTTTAAACATTAGTAAAAGTGAGAGTACGGGATACGAGCCATCCAAATTGTTTCTTGGAAGGAAACTTTATACACCTCTTGATGTGTTGTGGGAAATAGATTTCGACGAGTTAACAAAGGCGCAGGATAAAGAAAAAAGGTTATAATAAAAATAGAGAACCTTGTAATTATTCTGAAGGTCAAAAGGTATTAGTCAAGAAGTTTCAAAAGGCTTCATTAATGAAACATTACACACCTAAGTTATCCCTCTTATTTTATGGGCCATTTGAGGTTATTAATAAACCTACATTAAATACCCTTTGATTAAGGAAATGTGATCAACCTAGTATTATAATAAAACAACATATTAATCATGTAAAACTTTACATTGGTAATAATAATGATCATTAATATGTATACCTTCCCTTGTAATAATTGTTAGAAATTGTCTGTGGTTTATTTATTTTTTCTTTGCAGAGAGATATACTATATTCTCCCAACATATTGTAAAACAGGATTGGTAATATTAGAATAAAGGTTTTAAGTTCATTTGTAAGATTCTGCAAAACTGTAAGTAGAGAAATTTATTCATGGTCAACAATTCTTTATCACATTTATTGTGGACTATTCCTTTTGTAAGGTAAAGTTAGGAATTTTGAGAGCGAAGGGTAGGATATATTATGTAACGTAACAGTCCCAATAAATGTTTTCTGTATTTATTTTGTATAAGAAATATATTGTAAGAGCGCAGTGATTAAAACTGCACAAGGAGATAATCTAATATATGCTGGCCTGTGTCTGAAATGGGCAGCCATCTGGTGGGCAATTACGGTACTAGAGCCGGAACTAAGCCGTGCCGTACCGATTAGCACTCACTTTGGATTTAGCAGGTAAGACGTAGGGTTATGAAATTACGTCCGATATAAGGTCGTAATCTATTATAACAATCTTCTTTTTATAATAATATGTAAATGGAAAAGGAAGTTCCATGGTACCATTCCGGCATAAAAGGGCCTCATTTATAAATACATATTTAGTGTTTTAACTTTCCAAATTGTAACTGTCACGAGGCCATTTGCATATGAATCATTTGTGCTCACCTTCTTATTTCATTTCAAGTGTTATTTCTATTATTAAGTATAAAGGAAATTTATGGTTAAGAATTATTCGAAGGATAAGTTATCTAAATTACTATTTCGGAACTTCATTAATATATTACTTGTTGTTGATAGGCACGAACTGACTATTTGTTATTCAAGGTGTAAGAAAAAAATCATTCTTTTACTTGTTAATAAATTTGTTGATTTTTCAATCTCGTATTATACTTCACACGATATATACTATATGACCTGTTCTGGGTTCCGTCAAATTTACAAAATTTACTAGAAGCCATACATGTTACAACTACAACAAAAATTAATAATATATATGGACGACGTAGCCCTCGCATGTGAAACAGTTCCTGAATTCTTACAGCAGTTACATGAAATGCTTAGTTTACTGAGTGATGCGAATATGACGTTAAATTTAGCGAAGTGTATTTTTGGTGTAAACGAAATCAATTATTTAGGCTACTACGTATCTTCAGAAGGTATACGAAAGGATTCGAAATCAGCTGAAGCAATTGAAAATTATCAGTGCCGAAAAATTTAAAGATGCTACGTTCATTTTTTGGTGTGGTTCAGTGGCATTCGAGAATGATCAACCCCTTTATGAACTTTTAAAGAAGGAACAGAAATGAAAGAGGGAAGATGAATATTAAAAGGCATTTGAGTTATTAAAAGCGGAATTAGTGGAAGACGTGAAATTACACCATTCTCAGTTCGATATGCCGTCCTACCTCGAAAGTGATGCGAGCAAACTTGGATTGGCTTGTGTGGGTTTTCAAATTATAGATGGCGAAAAGTGTGTTAGAATAGGCGAGCCGTACCCTCAATAAAAACGAAAGAAACTATGCCATTATTGAGCTCGAATGTCTTGCGTTCGTGTGGCATGTTTGGTTGAAAAGATCGAAAATATACACACGAACGGATCATAAAGGTTTGGTACAGTTAACACGCATGCGTAATTGGAATACAAGACTTATGCGTTGGTCCCTTGAATTGCAATCTTATGATTATGAAATCGAATTCATCAATGGCAAATCTAACACGTTAAGTGATTCTTTATCTCGTATGTTACCAACTCAGGAAGACCTAATGGTGGGTGTGAATCCTGTGAAGTGTTTAATGCAGTTCGTGCCAGCGAGAAATGTTCGTTATCTAGTTTCAGCAGATTTAGTAGGCCTCTTTCTCGAGGTAAACATGGTGAAACTTACTTGTTAACCGTGTGTGACGTGTACTCACGCTACTTAGTGGCATATCCGCTTCGTCGTGCAACAAGTGCAAGTGTAGCAAAATGTCTTACTGAACCGTACATGCTTCACATCTTGATATTTTCATGAACATCTTGGTAGATAATGGACCACAATTTATTGGCAAGGAATTTGTGCAAGCCATGGAAGCTTATAACATCAAGATACATTATACTACGATTTACCACGCGAAAAGAAATATTATCGAAAGATTCCATGCTGAGTTAGAAAGAATTCTGCGTGTGTTGTGTCGCTGTTTTCATTCTTCATGACCAGAATATATTGTGCAGACATGTTTGTTGTTGAATTATACTATTAGTGCCATTTTGGAATAGCGCCAGCAGAGTTACATCTTAACATCAAACCGGAAGAGTTTACATTATCACATTTTGGTGTTGTGCAGAATAACGAGGTGATTGACAAAAAGGAAGGCGTAGATTGGAATGGAAAATTGATAATGCTGATTTACGACGAAAGAGAATTATTCAGCAACGAAATGAAAAATTAAATGTTTCTCAGAGAGCGAGAACTCTGTGTGAAGGTGATTTAGTTTTCTTACGTCAATATAACATCAGTAGCTAAGTGGACAAACGCATAGCGAAACTATGTGAAGTGTACCGTGGTCCGTACTTACTGTGGAAGAAAGTTGGAGAAAACGAATTTGAAGTAGTAGATCCACAAAGTGGTAAATACCTTGGATTTCAGAATGTTTCAAGAATGAGGTTGTGGAGACCAACACCAGCCATTAGGAAGAAATGGCTTGAACTTCTAAAGATGCATGTGAACGAAGAACAATTCAGCGATATTTTAGAGCTAAAAAGAAAGCAAACGAAAATTGCTTGGTTCAAGAAGAGAAAGAAAGTAAGGAAGATCAGTTGCGCAGTGTAAACATCGCTGAACAAGAAGTGAAGGTGCATTCTATCTTTATTGATGAAAGTGTTTTGTGGTATGTGCGACACGGTTACTTAGATGAGCGAAAATTGTTTAATGTATTAGATAAATACTAGCAGTAGTGTTTTGAAGAAGTAAGATTGAATTTATAGATATATTAGAAGCTATTAGAGTATGTACACATTTTACTAGAGTATTCCTTTTGTTGTTAGAGGAACAACAGTGAATTTTTACCTTGAAAACTTACGACCACGTTTCGCCATGAATTTCATGTGTAATTATAATTATTTATTTATTTATTGTCTTCTATAAAACTCTATGAGGTTTTCTTAGCATAACTTCTTTTTGTTAACCACATCTCTAGTGTCTTCGTGGTCGTATTTATAGTGGGTAGGTTTATTTGTTTTTTGTGGGTTGGCTCTTCTTCATATAGTCGTCCATCTCTAAGATGGATACAGGTTGACATCTGTAGACATCTGACAATGCCTCAATATAAGACTCCATCATTCGAGTTTATATTGCTTTATTTTCCTCTTCATATTAATATCCATATAATAGTCATCATTAAGATTATACTTGTAGGCCTATTGTGTTATCTATATATTCTTATTCAGCACCATATCCTATATACGTATATTTAAGTATCAATATATTGTGTGTTATGTGTTTATTAGTGGAGTTGCATGTAGGTGGCAATGATGGATCACATCTGTCGCGTGTGATGCGCGTAGAATGGGTGTAGGGAACGAAGAAATACATTTCTTTTGTTAATCCATCCCAAGTCAACTTCCTTTTAACTATGATCACACTAATTTACCCTTATCGTAATAATCCCATGTAACACGTAAAGGATATACATTTGCTATACACACACGAATATAACACAAGGAAGAACACACATACGTCTAAACAATAAGAAGAACACATATTTTATTCACATTCCAATTTTGCAGAAGCCGAATGCAGAAGCAGCGGCAGCAGATTAAGAAAAAAAAAAGACGCAAAACGTAAGTCTAATCAGTCTCGGCGTAATAAAGTACAGTACAGTAAAGATAGAATACAAGCGTTGGCGCCCTACATTCGAATAAATAAATAAAAAAAATCCTTAATTAAGGTAGGACAGAGAGGAATGCAGAGAACTTCCACCGTTGGACCTACTGCTATCCAATGGGAAGAGAATGAACGAAGAGGATATTCCCTTGGATTGGTGGACAATGTGGACAGTATTGTGTGTGCACACAGGAAATAGTATAAGTATTGTGTTCTGTGTGAACAGTGAAGCTTTATTCTCCAAACTGATATATATATATATATATATATATATATTCATTTTAATATTTATCTTTTATTTTTCAATTAATTGCAACGAAAGTGATAAGTGTTTTATAATTTAAGTTTATTCATTATTTGAAGTGTTTTCTCATTTTATTCATATTATGTTCCAATATTCTATTGTATGTGTTAAATATTCATTTTTGCAATTATTAGTTGAGTGAATTTGTATTTGAACTATTATTATTATGACTATAACAAACAAGTATACATACATACCTATATACATTTATTCGCATATCATATAATTCAGGACTGAATAAACATTTTATATTAGTGAGTGCAGTGTTAACCCAAGTGCTTGTGCAAACTATGACTTAGTCAGTGTATACTTCAATGACTTACAGTGTATCCCCATCATGCGCAAGTATACACGATAAGTGTTGCCAGCGTTCTTAAGGTACACGCATCTCATCAGAACTTTACCTAACAGCTGTTCGGGAGCCATTTGTAATAAACTTATTTGTGCATTATTTTTGGTGGGCCCAGCTCAGACAATTTAATCCTTTTATTTTAAAGCCTGCTACTTTTCCACAAATAGTGGACGCTGGCAACACTTATCGTTTATACTAATCGTTGTACGTTCTTGCAACGGACATATCAGCAACGAGGTAGACGAAGCAGTCGACGGCCTTGGCCATTGACAGCAGCCAATCACAGTCCTATCTGTGCTTACGTCACTTTGGTAGGTGGGACTCACATGAGCAGCGGGGACAAATAGGAAACTGCGTGATGTAGGTGGCAGTCGGCGCCAAGACTCTTAAAAACGATCAGCACTTTACAATAGCTGCTGGAAACAATTTATAGAAAAGTTAGCAAACATGTGAATCCAGTGTAAATTTTATGTATATTGTGCATCTACACATTTTAATAACTTTAATATAATTTCCTTATCATTAAAGGTAATGTAAGTATAAAATTATTCAAAATAGAGCACATATTCTATTCGTAATACGGAGTCAGGTTATGTATTGCAGCCTCATGTTATTCCATGGCGCAGAATATATTAATGCCAGCGAATTATTGTTTTATGTTTTTTTTTTCAGTTCAAACGATGCTGAAGTTTCATTCTGTTCAAAAGTCTAAGGTTGTTGTTTGAATTTTGGCCTACGTGTGGTTAGCGGTGAAGGAAGCTATTACTCTAATGGTAACTTGTTTCGTCGTTAACGCTCGGGCGAAATATTCGATCAATGATTACATAATGTAATGCTACTTGAGGTAAACATCACAATGTGTATGCCTGTGCCAGAGGTGGAACTACAAGGTGGTTGGATGTGTGTGCGAGTCTGTGCGCTGTGTTTCGTGTCGTGTAGCTTAACATCGATGAATATAAGTAAGCTGCTGTCGTTCCTGGCAAGAAAACACAATGCAGGCACTTGATTACAAGAAAAGTATTTTGTATTCTTTGTAGTTCCTGTTGTTATAACCATTAGATAGCTTTTTCACACAAGTTCATTACGTTATTTTGCTTCAATAGAATCGGTTTTCCACATATTTGTGTGTATCCATTGCCATACCTGTTCTGTCTTAGCAACATGCAAAGAAAGAAGCCTTCAGGAGAGATCTTGGCCATGATACAGCGGGGCATATGAAAATGTGGGTGTCAGACACCGGGTGTTAGCGTGCTGCTGTACGATAGGCTATAAAATAAAGAGGCACATAGGGGTATAGTGTCGTGTGAGATATATGATGGTATGCTTGTTTATCATTGTCGACCTGCAAAAGATATCTTTCTAGTAAAACCGGAAGTGACGTAAATACATTTACTACTACTTCCGGCTTTAATATTGATCTCCATAGAGCAAAAACGATAAGATATAGTGAGAAATGGCTTTTTAATATGAATTGAGCGTCCCAAGAATAACTTTCATATCGACTGTAATCCTTCTATTGCAAAGAAAAGTGGTAGAAATAAACTACCACTTACCCTTCTAATATTGATTCTCATAGATCGAAAACGGAATACGAGGCAAAGAACTATTTTCGGTATTGATTTTGAATTTTTGCCGGAAGCAGTAAGAGCTAATACAACTTCCGGATTCAGTATTGATACCTACGTAGTAATAATTGTAAAAGATCGCGAGAAAGTGTTTTTGGTCTGGATTCAGCGTCCGATGAACAGATTCCATCTCTTACATTATCCGTCTATTGCAGACAGAAGTTATAGATCTACTATTTCCGGTTTCAATATTGAATAGTTTCGCAAATGTAAAACTAAACTCACTTATGTAACTTCATTTCCACTGTAGGGTATTATTTAATTTCTTCCCAAATCCCTTGCTGGTGATTACGGTCCATTATTTGTAACTGTGATGTAGTCATGAGTATAAATACAGTTTGGACGTATGGCATAGAAACTACAGTGCATAAAAGACGAATCAACTTGTGCTACGTAGTTACTAAAACGCACGAATGCTACGTAACCGAGTCAGGACAGAAGCGCAGTGGGGAGGGGGAGCGGTAGCGAGGGGTGCGTCCGTAGGGAACAGGAAGGCGCGTTATCGACGGTGGATATATATATATATATATATATATAAATGAGTTTGTTTACAATGGATCACTATAAATCACAGTACCGGCTCCGGAGCCGTTGGGTGAGATATTGAATGCCATCCCTACTGTATAGTATTGATTCAGACCTATACAACTATATTTTCCTTTTAGATGTTGTCAGCGTTTATAGCGTTTTTCTTCTTATTATTACTAGATTTTTATGTTATATGTAAGTACAGAAAGTCTTCTAGAAGGGATATGTTCGTTCCTCTGTCTGTTGACAGATACCAGCGCAAAAACAGTAAGAAATACAGAGAACCGGTTTCCTGGAATCGATTCATCGTGTCAAGAATAGTTTCTGTTTCCATCCTTATCTCTGGACTAAACCAAAATGGTACAGGTCTATTACAACCTCCGATTTCAGTATTGATTTCAACAGAGTAAAAATGCTAACAGGTCGCGATCGAATTTGGTTTTTTGATGTTGATTCAGCGTGCTAAGTTTAATCTCGACCTTCATCCCTCGTTAGAAACCGGAGATGACGAAAATCTACAATTTCCGGTTTCAGCACTGATCCGCATAGTGAGAAAATAATAGATAATAAAAAGTATTTTTATATGAATTCAGTATCACCTGAATAGATTCCATCTCCGGCTTTATTCCTCCATAGCCCTGAAATGGTACGAGACAGCAATAAATGACTTGTGATATCGACTGAGCCGTCCCAAGAATAAGTTCGATCTCAGTTCTTAGTCCTCTAATGAAACCAGAAGTAGTAAAAACAGTACAAATTCTAGTTTCAATATCAGTTCCGATATAATAACTAGCAGATTGCCCGTTCTTCACACGGGAAGAATACGTTTCATTTTGGGCATAAAGGGCAATGGGGACTGAATTTGGAATTAAACGGCAGCGGAAGTCACTGTTCGTCTCAGAGACCCCAAACACTACGGATTCGACACTAATTATCAGTCATTTCCGATGATTTTTATATCTCTCTCCCCGAGATTGCGGGGCATAGCATCGAAAGTGTCACTGTTAATCTCAGCGACCCGACAACTATGGATTCGGCACAGATATTGGTCACTTTCGATCATTTTTATCTACCTCTTCCCTCTCCCAAGTTCCGGGGGTGAATATGGATTTAAACAGCATCAGAAGTATCACTGTTCGTATCAGTGACACCAAAACCTATAGATTCGACACTAATATCGGTCATTTTCGATGATATACATACATATATATATATATATATATATATATATATATATATATATATATATATATATGTCCCTCCCCTCCCCTACGTTGCACTGTCAAAGTGATATGATAAAAACATCCCAGGTTCGAACCTCATCTATGTTGAAAGTTTGATCAATCTCGGTACGGTGGTTCCTTCTTTTCTCTCCCCTACGCTGCTGCACCCTCAAAGTGAAATTATGATAAACATCCTAGGCCCGAATCTCATCTATGCTGAAAGTTTGATCGAGATCGGTCAAGTTGTTCAAGAGTTATTAAGTGTTATTGATTTGTATATATATCCCCTTTCCCTAAGTTCTACCCTCAAAGTGAAATGATAAAAAACGAAACTCACTTTTCATTAATGTACTAGCACACATGATTTGAGGATTTGGAGATAATGAAAAGCCAATTGCTCCATCCGTATAATTTTCGACTCACTTGCAAAACTTTTAATGCTGCTTATGTTTCCTAGCGGAAAAATACGGTAAGATAATTGATTTTTTTATCCCTTAAAAAAGCTTAATTTTACCATCTTGTTTTCAAAATATATTTTTGCGGTATCTCATGATTATATAAATATTACACAATCATACTATTGGAGCTTAGCATCCATACTATATGTCTCACTAAATATTAGTTAACTAAGCACTTCAGACGCCCAGTAAACAACAGAACGTTTTCAATATAAGCACATTAAATCGTCTTTCTACTTCCTTTTTATTTAGTAAAACTATTCTTCTGCCTTTTTCCACGGTGAGTTCCTATAGTTTTCTATCATTAGCGAACGATATCGTCGAAGCTTCGTTAGTATGTATTCCTCCTTCCCCTCTGCCGATAACACTTCCACTCGAGATACCATGAGAAATTTATCATTTGCTGGACTCACTCCCCTGATGACATCAATTTCATCACCAATGTATACCTGAAAGCAACAACAAACAAAAGATTTAAAGTCCGATTTCCTGCTGCCACTCAATCTTCAAATTATTACTTTATAATATTTTCTTAGTTTATTTATTTATTTGTATTTTATGATAGCGTTACCATTCATTTGGTAAGTAATTTGTTTTGCATGCCCACTTCGAAATTTCCTTTGTTACAACCGTGTACAAAATATCTCTGAAAAGTATCCGACTTTCTTTTCTTCGAAAACACTACACGGCCACACCGAGCGTCGTGGAAAAAGGTCCATATTATGTTTAGCCTACAGATAGCGTTGCTGTCGCTTGTGTTTGTTATTGTAGAGAAGTGGTTGGGTATCGCTGTGTGGTCTATGTGCGAATCTAAAAGGATAAAGACCTAAGTGTATGGTTCGACCCGAACACGAAGGTCCCGGGTTCAATTCTCGGTGGAGGTGCAGTTGAACGGCCAAAGTGGTTCGGATTCCACTATAATCAGTATGTCCACGTCTTCTTTAGCCTAGTAGGCATAACTGTGCGACGTTAAAATAAATCAAAGCAAACCAAACCAAATCAAACCGAAAACGAAGGCATGATCAGTTCTGTGGTAGCATCCAATTTCGCAAAGACTCGTCAGGTGCGTACCAAAAAGTCGGTTATGTTCTTCGATTGCCGTAGCATTATGCATCATGAGTAGGTGAAAGAAGGGCATACAGTTAAAAAAAAAGACTACTCTTTGGAGTTTTTTGTTATCTACATGACGCTCTTCGCCGAAAATGACCAGACTGTAAAACTCACAAAGACGACAGCACTGCATCAGGGTAATGCTCCCGTTCCTGCAGCTCATGTGATTGTCCTTGTTGGTACAGCGCGATCAAGATTCCCACTCTCCTATGCGATTTTTATCAGTTACCAAAGAGCAAAAGACACCTGAAAGTAACTCACTTCCACACCCAAGAGGACATCATCTAGCGCAATGCGATGCTGCCCTAACAGTACTTCCCGACGGGGATTCCAGCCCTGTTTTAACCAGTAGAAAGACCACTGAACTTGATGTGTGTTAGCAGAAGAGAACTAGTTTGAAGAGGATTAGAACGCCGGAAACACGAGGTGAGTGTACTGTGTTTCCGTGGCCTTGGTAGGATACTTTTCGGACAGACCATATATGTTCAAGCAATTTAATCACTCACGAGAGTTAGTAACTAGTGGACTTATATCAGAAGTCGTTCATGATGCACTTAAATAACTGCAACTACTGAGTCAGAAAAAACATCTTTCACCGTGTACCGAATCAGAGAATACATGTACTATTTTATGACTTCAAATCTTTCAAATATATCAAATAAAAACAAATAAATATTTTTTTTTTTTTTTAAATAACGTTTCTTCTTTCAATTTTAAGTAATATATATACACAGGGTGGTAGGTAACTCCACCGACAAACTTTGGGAGGTGATTCCTTATATGAAATGAAAGAAAAAAGGTCTAATAAACATGGGACGAAAAACATCCTTTCAGAGGTATGAAACGCCGAAAATTCAAAAATTCACGCTTCGAAACACACTGCCTCAGAAACTACAGGACCGATCCTAAGCGGTTTAAGGAATTACAAAGGAACTAGTATATTCTCTATCTAAATATCCATGTTTTACCATCCTCCGTTATCGGCGAAACGAACTGTAAAGGGAAATTGAGGTATAGGGATATTCCTTTAAGTACTAATAACACGTTCGTTTCGCCGATAACGGATAGTAAAACATGGATATTTAGATAGTTCGCATACTAGTTCCTGTGTAATTCCTTAAACCGTTTGTTATAGGTCCTATAGTTTCTAAGGCAGGGCGTTTCTAAACATGATTTTTCGAATTTTCGGCGGTTCATAACTCTGAAATGAGACGTTTTTCGACCTATGTTTTTGAGAACTTTTTTCTTTCATTTCATATAAGGAATCACCTCCCAAAGTTAATCGATGGAGTTACCTACCACCCTATATATATATATATATTCATCCTGTTTAAACGCTAAGAAAGAAAAAATACGTAAAGTGTCATGCTTAGTAAATACTAGAACATGAAATAAATGAAAAAAAAAAACATAGATTGAAGTTAAGAATTAGTTCTAGACAAGATGAACGAAACTAGAGAAGAAAATTCGCATTCACAAACTGCTTAATAATACAGATGCGTACCTGTTTACTCTTCTTGGGAATTTTCTCACCATTTACTCGAATACGACTATCGAAAAAAGCGGCTTCTACTTTGCTGAAAAGAAAATAAAAGAAATTTATTCAGATCTGGTTGAGGAAATAAATTGGTAATACATTTTAAAACTGCAAACATTGTATTTAAATTCCTCACATCATAATGAACAATTTGAAAAGCTTACTATCATGCATGTAGGTCTAATCTGCTTCATTGTATAACAGATCAACGAGTTCCGAGAAATATTAAGAAAAAATAAATTTCAAACATTTTTTGTACTATCTTCATAAATTCTTATCTAGACTTATGATGTATTGGCCACTTATATAGTGAAGTGGACGCAATTTCGTACCTCAATAATTTTGAACCAGATACGCACATCTGTACAATTTTAATAATAATAATAATAATAATAATAATAATAATAATAATAATAATAATAATAATAATAATAATAATAATAATAATGACCAGATGTTGAGTTCACCCTTATTACCCGGAATAGCTCTTATGTCCTTTGCGATACATTATAAAATGTTTAATCATGGTTTTCAGAGATCAGTCACATGAAGGTTCGTTGAAATTGCGACAAACTTGAAGAGAAAGGGAATAATAAGTGAGTCAAAGGAGTGTTTCTACATTTCAGTTTTTCTTCTACATTCTTATATAATTATTTTGATACAAAAACTTTTTTTTTTAATGAAATGTCACCTGTAAATTCTGTGTTAAGGTTCTGTAAGCTAATACAAACGTATGATAAATATATGCAAATGATGAAAGAATTGGTGGAACAAAGATAATGGAAGAATTTATAAAATGCCAGGCACACCGATCTATTACAAATTCACAATGGACGGAGGTCGAACAAGGTGAAAGCTCCAACATCAAGCCACCACACACTCTTTGTTCTTTGCCTCTAAAAATAATTACTTACTCTGATTAATTCGTTTTATCGGCAATGAAGTTGTTAGCAATTTCTCGGAACAAGATATTATTTATTTACAAGTAACATATTCATCGCCGTTAGGTGTAAGTGTGTCACTATTAGAAGATATGTGTCACCACTGAATTTTTTATATACAGTAACGACCTACCAAGTAATATTCCCCAATCAGAACTATCCTTTTATACAGATGACGCTAATATTATAATGAAAGAGATAACAAATGAGGATGTTTAAGCTGGTGCAAATGAAATCCTTTCTAAATTATCTCACTGAATTCACAAGAAAAATAAGCTTAAATTAAACACTGAAAAGACACAAACAATCTATTTTTTCATCACTGCGCAACAAACATGCACAGCCTGTGAATATCTTAATTGAGAATAACGAAACAGACTAAGTGAAATCAACTAACTTATTAGAAATTTGGACAGATAAAAATGTCTCCTGGAATGTGCATATATTTACTTCACAATTAAAGTACTTAGAAACGCGTTAAAAGATTCTACTTTTAAAACAATTTACTTTGGATTATTCCAGTCCATTTTAACATATGGCATTGCATTTTAGGGAAATACACACAAAGCAAAAGTAATTTTTACTACGAATGATGACAACTGCTAAGCCAAAAGATCACTGGAAACCAATATTTCAAAAAATTCCTATACCTCCATTACTCTGTATATTATAAATTTACTGATATTTGTAACGAGACACCTAGAGGGTGTCCTTACCCAAGTAGAAAAATAACATAATCATAATACAAGAAAGAAACAAAACTTTTCTATTGTAGAACACAGAATTGTATTATATGAAAGAAAAAAAAAAAAGGTGTAAATACGCGAATCTCATGTTTTACAATAAACTTCCCAAAGATATAAAGACTCAGGATACTGTTGCTAAATTTAAAAAAGAACTCCACAAATATTAATTTACAACACTGTTTTTAGTCGGTACAGGAATACATGAATTGCTGACTGCATTATAATTTTACATGATCTACAGTAAATTAGTGTCATTACGGTTTTAAGCATTACATACATGTGCAAGAATTTCTACATATACTGCAAGTAATAATTACTTACTCTATTTTTAAAAATGATATCACGCAAATTGTAAGGCCTAGTGCGTGTGTAATTTACATTATTATTGTTTCTTTTATTTTCGTGTTTATACATAAATGACGTATGCACTTTGGATATATAGTAATACAGTGATAAATGTACGAGAAAAGACAAAAATACAATACAATACATTATAAGATAAATAATTGACACAATCTGGTACTTAAGAGGCCGTTCTTCTACCTATAAAGTCAGAGCCATATTTAACATTTTTACCACACGGGGCCATTAGAAAATGCCGCCCCACAATATCAATGTTTTCCGCCAAATTTATATAATTTGCAGTTCTGAAGTATGAAAAAAAAATGGTCTGAGAAAATCTACCGCCCCGGGTCATGGTTCATGTGTAAATAGAGCCCTGTATACAGTACATAATAAATAATTCATCTGTTTCAACATAATAAAAATTATCAATACTATTGTCAACGAATAACATACATTATAGCATCATAAATTTCGTTTTCTTGATTTCCTCAAAAACTACGCATGAGAGTTTAAACTTAAGCATTCAATTTTGTCCACCTCGATATGTCTAATTTTTGGATAATATTATAATTAAGGGCAAATTAAAGATTAAGAGCAAATCCTGATTTTGGGCTATATTTCATTACCTTTACTGTATATAGTCGCCCTCTTGCTAGTGTCATAGTTTCATCTTAATAAGTGGCATGGTTATCGTGCAGAATCACTTTCTCTTGAAAATTATGCATTAGAATTTACTTATTCGTATCATTTTGTTGAGCTATTGATTAGGACACGTCTCATCTTTTGACTTTTTTTTTCGTTGAATGTTAATAATATTGTTACATCTTTTGTTGTCACTAACAAGTAACACTTCGTCCAATTTGAATCCGGAATGATGGAATGGGACACATATCCTGAAAGAGCCAGTTGTAATCAAGATGCAGATGAATTCCTAGCATCAGTCAAATAGGCTCAAGAGTTACGGACCTGTAAAGTTAACATAGGAACCCACAGGAAATATAACGTCTATGCATTTGCTTGACGTCTCTCTCTATGTTGCATATTACATAAGGTTAGCAGATAGAGACGTCAAAGAAAGCTTAGACGTCGTATTTCCTATGTTAACTTTACAGGCCCGTAACTCCCGAACCAATTGCTGATTGACGCTGGGAATCCATATGCATCTTCACTAAAACTGGTACTTTCAGGATATATGTCACATTCCGCCATTCTGGATTCAAAGGGGCGAAGTGTTACTTGTAAGTTCTCTCTCTCTCTCGTTCATGAATAAATAAACACAAGTTTTATCAAGGCGTTTATGAATCTATTCTCAACTTTATTATTAAGAAGCTGTAAGCATTCGTTGTCATCGGGTTTTAGTTCAGAATATCGATTAAAAGAAAGGGAAAAGTTCTTACTAGATCTCCAGTAGTTATCCTGTGTTCTTATGTAAACCCACACAACCATGGGAATAATGCAGATTGCGTACACGCAAAATTTTATCAAAAACCGCGAGAAACGTTTTCGCATACATTTTCATCTCTCCAAATCTGACCCCTCTCCCGAGGAGCTTCGTACAGGATCGGTCTGGTCACGATCTATATGTATACAAAATTTGGTGATTCTGGGTTACACATTTCTATCTGAAAAGCTTATGACAGTCCGACAGACAGATACACACGCACATTATTTTATTATGTTGAGTATAGATAACTTTTCCTATGCTACTCACTTTCTTGCCATTCCAAGGCCTGCTTTCACGACCAGATCTGCTCGTAAAGAATTTAACCTCGCTGTAATCACTTTGGAGTCTTTGTCGACTAGTGGGTCTCCCGAAATATCATCTTCATCACTTTCTTCTTCATCTGATGTTTCGGCTCTTTCCTACACAATAATACTCGAGTTACTCATACAATAATTTCCACTACAATATTGTCTGTGTTAACTGTGAAACAGATAATTAATTTACACTTCAGCGACTATGACATAAGCTAGATCAGGATAATCAAAAAGACGATGTTACTCTAGAATCTGTAAAATTGAATAATTAGCAGAAGTTCAGTATAATTGTAAATTAACTATTTATATCGCACCGATATTGAACATCAAAAATCAAATATCTATGTTTGTTGACGAACTTTGAAACAGTACAGTGAAGAAGAAATGTTAATGGAGCCATATTTCCATGCAAGATTATACGAATTTACCAATGTTATGTTCTATTTTTAGTATAGTTAACTAATAATGTTAATTCTAAGGTGAATATATCTTCTAATTGAATCAAATTCTACAACACATCTTTTAGAAAGAATACACGAAACATCAATTTTCATTTAAACTACCCGCTGAGCAAAACAATACGTTTACTGTAAAAAATTATTAACGTGTAACAGTTTTGCCAACTACTCACGTTGACTTCATCAGACACTATGAATACATAGATAGTGACAGATTTAATATAAAACCTGAATCCTGACTGGTTACTACAGGCTCCTACAGCCAATCCCCTTACATCACACACACACACACACAAAAAAAAAGCTATTCCTCTTCCCCCTGCTGACACAATATACAGTCATTTCTAAAAACTAGACCTAATCTCATTAACAAAATAAAATTAATAAAATAATTAATAACTTTTACAATAAAGGTGTTGTTTTGCTCAGTGAGTAGTTTCAATCAAATTTAAGTCTATAAAAGGCAAAACTTGTACAATGGAAATCCAATTCTCACAGTTACAGAGGCTACATCTATATTATAAGTGTATTGATCAGCGATGTAATGTGTAAAGTATACCAGTACTAATATACATTTAATATTGGTATAGACCATAATATACTTACCTTAAATTTACGAAAGAATGCGGATATACGCTGAAATCTGAGCATATACTCTCCTTGTTTGCATTCTAGTTTTTTTTTTTTTTTTTTTTTTTAACTGTTGGAAATAAATAAACAATGTATATCGTGTACGTGAATGATTTATTTTTTTCTTTGTTTGTTTACTGCTGTGTACTATTGTTTTGATTTTATCTCTTGCAATGGAAACCAGGTGTTTCAGGTAACGTCAACAGGAAGCAAATTCTTTTGCCATTTCAGCACAATTATTTTGATACCCTGATTCACAGAAATTTGAGAGATGAACAGAGAGAGAGAGAGAGAGAGAGAGAAAGAAAGAAAGAAAGAAAGAAAGAAATGTTCTGATTACTTCGTGAAAGTTCGAGGCGAGCGCCACGATCATCACTGAAAATGTATGACAACAGAAATCTGGGACATAGCCAAACATCGAAAATAAATGAACCAATAACAATAATAAATCAAAAATATGCAGACAGTGATACACGGTATGAAAATTAATCCAATTTGGCATCACCGCGGTGCTTATATTGTCCCACTTAAAACTAAAGAACTTTCTGAATAGACACAACTCTCAGAGGAGTTCGCATCATAAAATTTATTGGTGCAACTTCTTTTAGTTAGAAAGACCGCAGAATTGAGATCAAAGCAATCGTAACACTTTTCAGTAGTCGGAAATTATGGAGGTTCTTCTTGTCAGTTATTATTTCAGTAATATTTCCTTGTCTCGTGTTTCTTACTGATTCTAGATAAAATTTAGTACTGACATGTTGAATATCCCGAAAACACATCGTAGTAGCTTTATTTCACCAATTTGTACTTTTACCTATTCTCCTACTGAGAACGTTATATCCTTAGTTAAGTTGTTTTGGTTAGCACTGTGTTCACGGTTTAGCACCGAAATATCTTTTACGCGGTTGATAGGCTGATGTATGACTTGTGCAGGTTTTGTCTGCGTGATAGCGGCACAGTGAAACCTCTCTTAACGGACAAATTTTCTGATCTGGCATAATCATAATCATCACAGGTATTCTGCCATTATTGGCAGGTTATTTGCCGCATTAAAAGCTTCCATGCTCCACGGTCTTCACCTAACCTATTCGTCTTCACGTACGATTCTACTGTTTTGATATCGTCCATCAATTGTAGCCTTCTTCACCTCTTCCTCTGTTTCCTGCTACCATATCCTCTACCACGCAATTTTTCCCTCACGACACAGTTTCTTATTAGCCAATGTCTCAGCTAGTTTATTTTCCTCTTTTCAATAATACCTAAACTCGTTCTTTTATCCTCCACCATTTCTAATACCCTCTCATTCGTTTTCCGCTCAACCCAGCTAATTCTCTCAATTCTTCTCCATACCCACATTTTCGAAACCTTCCAGTCATTTTTCATCATTTTTGCGTAATATTCACGTTTCTGACCCATACACCATAATACTCCAAACGAAGCATTCTATGATTCTTTTTCTCAACTCTTCATTCAAGATCCCACAAAATACACTGTTCTTTCCCCTACAGGCTTCTTTCGCCATTCCTATCCCTGCTTTTATTTTACGTTCGCACTTCATGTCATCACTAATAATACTACCCAGGTATAATTCCTTAATGCGTTCTGGACTGTTATTACTTTGGCGCAAGCCCAAATAATTGCGAACTGATTAATAACATAGGGCAAGCCGATCAGCTCCATACCCTCAAACAGTCATCCACGTATCTACAAAACATTATTAGGTTGTTTCTACCTTCTTCTATCACTTGGAGAGGAACAAGGAGACAATTAGAAAAATTCGTAAAGAAGACTGAAGATGAAGAGAAAGGAATACGACTGGAAATGGAATTGGAGAAGAATAATATTATAAACTTCCTCGACATGACTATAGAGAGAAAAGATGGACGATTGACAACAAGATGGTATAGGAAAGAATGTGCGGCAGGGGTTTATGTCACGAAAGGAATGATGTGGAACGCAGAACAAGAGAACAGAAGAAATAAATACTAAAGAAGAGGAAAAAGGGAAGGACATAGAGAAGTTCCACAACCTACTGGAGTAGAACGGGTACAACAAAGAGAAGTTAAGGGAGAACAGAATAGAGGAGGAAAGAAGAAGAAGGAGAAAGGAGGCAAGAGGAGGAGAAAAAATGGAACGGGATAGAAAGCATTGGGGAGAAGACAGAAGTATTAAAGAACTTACTAAGAAGAGGTGGTATAAAGACGTATAGAAAAGGAGGACGAAGAATTCTGGAAGTAGTTAAGAAAGTGAAAAGTAGAACAAAAGAAATATGTGAGAAAGATGAAGGTGTAGCGTATAAAGTGAAGTGTAAGGATTGTTATAAGATATACATAGGGGAAACAGGGTAAAAACTTAAGGAGAGAATAAAACAATACAAGAATGATGTGGGGCTTAAGAGAGAAAATCCTGCCATATATAAAATGTTAAAGAAACGGGGCATGATATAGATTGGGAAGGTGTACAGGGGCTAGAAAGGGAGAATAGACCAATAATAAGGAAATGGAGCAAGCTCAAAGGATAAAGAAAGAAAAAAATTGACAAACTAATGAACTGGACAAGTGGCATGAGCTGTGGGATAAATTATTAAAACAAATTGAGGAAAAAGAAAAAGAGCAAGACTAGACAGATTTACATAATTTATATCCATATATTTAATAATATATATAGTTTCATATTATATACTGTATAGTTATATATAGTTTTATATATTGTTATTTTATTTTTATGTCTATATGTATTTTTTTATTGTTATATTTATAATCAGTTATATTTAGTATAGTCTGTTACTTTTGAATTATATCTAACAGACATCAAGGGAAAATTAAAAAAACGTTTTTTAAGGCAATTGATCAAGTATGAACAACAGGTATGTTACAGATGTTTGAAAAAGATAAACACAGGTGGGAGGGTAATTAAGGTAGGGCTGGTGGCCTGCAAATGACGCCCGGGGAAGTACGACTCAGGCGGCTTCCCATGCAAACAATGAAGTTTTGTACTTTCACTCTTGGTATAAATTTCTATGCTCTGGAGATATCTCTTTCAGTTAGTGTCTGATGAAGATAACATTAAGTTGTCGAAACCTTTACACTGTATTCTAGCTTTTAACAAATAAGTGTATATACTCTGGTGAGAAGTATTAATTATTCTATTATAAAATTTATAGGTAAAATACAATGTGAAAAATTTTCCGTGAAGAAATGAAAGTGTGAATATAAGTAATTACTGTCAGTGCACAGCATACTGAAATGAATTTTGAGTAATAGTAAAAATATTATATATATGTGTAAACGTGCTCTTCCACTGTCCTCGTTTAATGCGTATACCCCCGTTGCTGACGCACCTGCTGCTCCCTACGGACGCACCTCCTCGCATCTGTTCCGGCCTCCCTACTGTGCTCTTGCACTGACTTGGTTAGATAGTATTCAAATTCATGCCTTTTAGTGGCCATCTAGCACATATTGGTACGTATTTTATCAGGGTTTGAAAAAGAAGTTTTTTTTTTTTTTTTTAAAAAAAAGCACCCCCCTGGGTCCATACAGTATGGGTATGTTCGGGTTTAATTGGGTTTTTTCGAAATATTTCAATGTTTCTGGGTAAAAGTGTTAGAATGTGATTTATATTTCAAGATTGTCATTGTCACAACTTGCAACAATTTTTAGTTTACTGCTGTTTTGAAAAAAATGGCGCCATTTTGAAATTTTACAATAGATCGCAGAGAAAATCTGCATAGCAAATTTAGAATGTCTCGTGCTTCTACCCTCAAAATTTCAACTCAAAAATCCGAAAATTGCACCCTGTAGCGTGTATTCTGGAAAAAAGGCCGCCATTTTGAAATTTCACGTTGGAATGCCGCCAAAATCTATACAGGAAATTTAGAATGTCTCGTGCTTGTACTCTGAAAATTTAAAATTAAAAGACCACAAGCCAAAGTGGTACAGGCAGACAAAAAAACAAATGTAGATCGAGTCATCCCAGGCGAATCAATGACGAGAAATATGAATACCCAATATATTTATTTAAAACAAATATATAATTCATGTTTTATAAAATAAGTGTTTCAATATGCCTTATATGAAATAAATATTTTCCAGCGTAAAATAAATGGTTTTATTGTTGAAGATCACTTCCGATATTATGTGCGTTCGATTACAGGAATTTCTTGAGCACTCGTTGTTAGGCGCCTCGTTCCCGAAAGTTAATTTAAAAAAAATAACGAAAATACAATTCATATTTTATAAAGTAAATCTTTCAGAATGTCTTAAATGAAATTAAGTATCTTGCAGCGCAAAATAAATAATTTTATTGTTGAAGTATTCACTTCCAATGCTTTGTGCGTTCAATTGCGGGAATTTACCGAACACTTCTATCACGACGGGTTTTTCCCGAAAATGAATGCAGCTTTCTTTACTGTACATCGAAACTTGCACTAGTATGGAAATCTGAATTCAGCACTTGAAATAGTAAGCGTTACATAGTCTTCGGAACACCGAGCTGACAAGAATTTTTACTCTATTGCTGGTGTTGACTCCGCAGAATGCTTTTTAAACACAGCAACAAATGACAGAACATAGTAGCAAATGACTGAACGAAAGTGTTGTTGTTGGTAAACCAAATTCTACTGAAAAATGCTTGTGCTACCGTCAAAGATAAGAAATAATACTAATAGTTTACTAATGTATTTACATATTTACCGGTAGTATCGGCACCTATGGCCGTCAAATGTATGAGGGATAACGTGCCTCGGCGTCGCCGAGTCGGCAAGCATACTATATTCACGAAAAGTATTTTCTAAAATATAAAATTGCATATTTTACTTCAAATAGGCTATAAGCATAATCCATAAATTAATTTGTTCTATAATTATCTCAAGCTTTTTTTATTCATTCATTCAGCATAAAGGTCTTACGTTGAATGTTGTTGTATACCTTAACGTGAAAGCATCTAATTCGCCCAAGGAAGTCCAAAATCTGATAAAAGCACTTTCAATGCCATCACCTTAGTTGTACCAATAATATAATAATAAAAAGCTCAAAAACCCAGGTGGGTTTTAAGGTGTTTTTTCAGGTGGGTCAAACCCGAAAAAACCCGCCGTGTACCCTGTATTTCATGTACTGTAGTTTCTATGCCATAGGTCTACACTGTATTTATACTAAGCCCCTCTGAAGTCAATTTCCAAGTGGTAATGGAGCTCCTCATTTAGTGCATGTTCTGCTAAAAGAAATACAAAGCTTTAATCTAACCTCAAAATGTAAAAATTTGGTAGAACCGTCTGCTCGATTAGGATTGCCAACTCTGAAAAAAAAAAGAAAAAAAAAAGCACCCTCAAAATTTCCTATGATATATGTCTAAGTGTAAAGTATCTCTGTTCGGACCCATTCATGGGAAGGAAATGTACTACCGTGAACAAAAGTGCATTAGCACCTGGATTCTGCATTTTCTTAGTACATTCACTAATAAGATTAATAGATACATTGTGCTATAAATCAGAAAGTGAAATCGGCATTGATCATTTTATTGTATTTACCAGTATCTGCCATTTCTTTAAAATTATCGAAATAGATGAACGAAAGTATAATCTTTACGTCACAATTTTGGATTTGGAAAATGAAATTTATTCTTTAAACTTATACTTCTACCACAGGAAACTGCTTTAAGAAGTCCTTTTTCACTCTCAATAAATGAATAATATTCCTTACAAGTAAATTTCAAATTTTCCTTGGTAGAGTCCCTGTTATCTCTTTAAAATTATCTAAGCAGATGAACAAAGTATATTAATCGTTAATACATGGTGAAAGGTGGCAGTTTTGGATTTACAGAATGAAAGTTACTTCTTAAATCTAAGATACAAATTTGAAAAACCGGTCATAAAGGGTCTGGTAAGAAGTTTGTACCGGTCACCGGTGAAAAACCGGCCAGTTGGCAACCCTATGCTCGATTAATGCCTTAACTTCTTACTGTTTCATTATTTCGACAACCCATTTTAAGTTTAGGTGAAGTTAGGAAGCATGCAACAATTCAAATTTACTGCGTTACGCAAATGAAACACCACACACCAAACTTTACAAACACGGCTTATTTACCCCACCTTCTGACTCCTTGATCTTTTAGTATGTTTGAGCCGCAGTGCTGACATTGGTAATGATAAAGTAGCACAAGTATCAACTGCAAGGAATGAAGTCATATTCACCACTGCATTATGTCCTATTATTCTATTTTGAGTCCTTACATTCCGTAGTGAATCATATCTTAATTTTTGTGTAACCAGTTCACGATACTTACAATTGTAAGGGCACATGATACACCTGAAAAGTAACTGTGAAAATCTGTGACACCTATTTGCATTCATGCTTATGCAATTAATGATTCGTCAATTCAATAACATTGAAACATTTACTCGTAAAATATTAACAAAATTAAAACTTTCAGTCCATAATCATTTCTTCTAATTTCTACACTGTTTGAATTGTGCTAACTGCATTTCTTTGTTCTCTTCTTTTTCTTCTCCGAAACCAGTAATGGTTATGAATTAGGTGCCTCAGACAATCATCCTGGCTAAAAATATAAAATTGTCTTATGTAAACATCACAATGAGAATTTTTGGAATGAAAACTTTCAAGTGTAGCGTAAACGTAAAGAAAGTTCCTCGAAGTTGTACTATCGAAGTCACTCTATTTCATTTGTTAAATCTATACAATCTGATATTATATACAATTTTTAGCGTTGCCATGACATAAACCACAATGTGATTATGATGATTGCCTGACCAAGAGACTTATTTCGTACCGACCTTCGCAAATATTGCGGAGTATTCAACGCAAAATGTATATATATATATATATATATATATATATATATATATATATATATATATATATATATATATATATATATATATATATATATATATATATAAAATTGCTATTCCTATTACAGCAAATTATAATGCAAATGTTGCCATGCATTGAAAAAAAAAAAGACACGGAATGTGACTCCAAATTTTAACCAAGGAACAAGGGCGCCTATTAGGGGAGGCAAGGTGGGGTGATCGCCTCCTTGAAGAAATTGTACTTCGGCATATCGAAAACTCAATTGAATTTTTAGAATAGTTACAGCAAAATTTGAAACTATATTTGAAATGTCGCTTATACTTGCTCCCCTTCCTTGGAAATCACAACATGAGCGCCCTTGCCAGGGAGGTTTCATTGTTTACCAATATGATTATTTTCTATATCTATCTATCTAATTGAGGTGGCAGCGTCGATTTCTGTATAGTGTTGGGAGGGGCCCTTAATGGGCCTTTCGTCAGATATCCAAGCGAAGCTATCTACACCTCGGAAAAAAAAAACAGAAGTGAGGACAAGCATCCCAGGATCGGCATCCGTGATATGAAACAGGATTATCTCATTTTCGAAAGAAATGTGTTCAGAACAGGGGTAAAAGTGGATCTGAAAAAGTAGAGACGGTAGGTAGCAGCTTGACATCACGCCGTTTCCCCTGCCTATCTTTACCCATTTTAATTTTTTTAGGAACTGGGGAGACGTCGTACATATTTTTTCGAGGTGGGGAATGGCGTCCCCCGCGTTACCCCTGGCTGAAAATATAACATGTGCTACAAGCGGCAACAACCTGAGTCCAGATAACAGTGTACCTGGGGCGTCTTGCTTTGGAACGTCCTTTGCAATACGTGCGCTGTTAATGACCAGTTGATTTTATGGATCTTTACTTTAAAGTCATCTATCGTTCGTTATTTCTTTGCAGAAATAGCAGTGCTACCGAAAAATCAGAGCAGAATTTCGGTCTTTCTGTCAAGTTATATGTGAGATATTGCTCCATTCTATTTGAAATTTAAAATGATGAAGTGGAGAACACTTATTACGACTAAAATGAAGAACAATTATAAACGGGAGAGTAATACTTCCGAAAGTAACTTTTTTCGCGCGCTACCCTAGCCAGCTGTTTTAAGTTGGACACAAAGTTTATATAATGGGGGGTCAAAGTGGAACAAAACGAGCCCTGCGGGACTTCTAACCCGTTCCTACTACTACTACTACTTATCTGCACAAAAGTAAGTAAATAACTTTTTAAGTATTATTTTCATCTTATTTTAATGGAAAAAGTGTTATGAAGATTTAAAAAAAACTTTCCTTGGACAGGGTTTGAACCCAAGCCAAAAGATATTACAATTACTAGCCCGTTGCGCTAGTACGCTCTGCCACGAGGGCCGACACCAGTAAGCGTTTGATTTCTGCTATAAGTAAGCTACGTCTCAAGACATGAATAACGCCAACCAATCAGTATGGTGTATTTAGTTCCTCCTTCCGGGAGCATTACTTCACCGAGTGAGTCCTATTTATTAACGTACGAAGATACGTAAGTTTTTACAGAATATCATCCAACAATATATTTTGTTTAAATATTGTTATATCGCACCCTTCGTGTACCTCTCGTGACACCGGTCTATCTCGTCCGGTAGATAGCAATAATAGTAAAAAGTAATGGTGTTGAAACAACTTTAACATATGTCAGTAGTCTTAGCACGACTCCCACTTCAGCACCAAGAGTTCAGTGTTCCGAGTAACACATACCTGTGTTATTATGTGCACCTGACAATGTTTGCAAGTCGAAACACCATCCTGTAATTATCCGTAAACAATCTAGAAATCTCCTACAAGAAGTCCCGTTTCTGGAACATTCCACCAATTCATCTCTTCATCATCCATCCGCCCTGAGCCAAAGTTGCCTAAGTAACTTACAAATTAAACTCAATTTCAACTATTTCATTCAGGTGTAAATGGTTCAGTCACTCTTAAAATGGCATGATTCTGTGATACTGAAACTAATATCTTACAAACTTACAACTACCCACTAGAAAACCCCCAGTTACCGAAATGTTGAACCTTAAATAAATCGTATATACATTAAAAAGTCAAACCATTCCTGAGGTCTAGTGCCTAACGTCTACGAAGTGATATAACCTACGGTTGTCATTTTGACTGATGTTTTCTAGGACACCTTAACTATACACATAGACGAAAACATTCCAGGAATATCTGTTTAGATCCAGCGTTGAATAACCGATATCTGGTATAAAACGAAGCAATAGTTATCATTCCATTTTGTTTTGCTGCACCTCTGATGCCCTCACCTCTATTGCCAGGCTCCAAGTAATCCTGAAGAATCATAGCAACTTCTCCGAGAAAAGAAGTCTCGAAAGAGTACAATCATCAAGAAACCTCTGCTAGTGTGTACCAATAGCCTTCAGAACTTTTATTCATGTTAGAAAAGTTAGCTATGTTACGAAGACTCTCAACGATGTGCTCATGTTAAATCAGCAAACTATTGATATTTATTTTTTTCTAGATTCGTGGCTCTGATCTTTCATCAGGACTCACTAAGTGCCGTGGCATTCCAGTTGATAATTACTGAAATAAATACATTTATAGCGTCTGGGGAAATGTAGCTGATTATTGAATATGGCCCCTTGCAAATTTGCATTAGACAGTAAAACAACGCGATGCTTAGAACATAAATTTATTGTATGAATAATGGAATGATGACGTGTTCTGTCCAGAGGGAGTTTGGAGTTTCTAAGTTTGGGTTCACGAGTTTGACGTGAAAACACTTGTCTCTACCAATGTCAAACCCGACACCCTTTTAAAAAAATAGTAATGAGGAATAATACAACTTATCTCTTTTGTATTTTGGTTTAGCGTGAGATATGACTGCCTCACTTCCTTAATTTATGATTCCACTTTTAATATCATCACTCTGAAACTATCAGGTCCAAGGGCGCTCATTAGGGGAAGGACAAGGTGACACAACTTAACGGATTTAGAAGAGTGGCCATATATTTTCTGATGTAGGTTGTATTGACATTTTGACCAGTTGCCCGTTTGCACAGGGTCAACATAGAGAGTTGAGATTTGTTCTATCTTCTTTTATTTAACAATAGCTTTCATACAATATGCTACTTGACCCCCAATTCCATTTGCCAATTTTGAGTTGGACCCCGCCTGGGACCCTGCGAGTGCCCCGGGGGCAACATTTTTTTCATTCAAAAGGTGGTGGGCTCCCAACACTAATTTAATATGTATTCGCTGAGTTTCCTTACCTGACCGTTTCCGAAACATCTGACCCGGAAGCTGACTTTGTAATGTATAGTATGGAGCTCAATTTCTAACTTTTCACGCTTATATCTCTGCAACGGTTGTGATCGAGGATGTATCACTTTTCGTGTTATGTTCTTTTGGGACAAGGTATCCAACGACCATAGTCTCGACTCGAAGTCAGAGTTGCACTTGGATAGGTTCCCTCGTTAGAGAATTTTCATCTCAAAACAGGCTAATCAATGCGGTGAACCTTTGATAAGTATCTTTGCCTTATAAATTGCCGTAAGTATCTCTTGTTTGCCACATAAATTTCTACTTGATAATCAACTTGATTTCTACCTTTTAAATAATGAAAATAAATTCTGAGACACGTACCAGACAAAAAAGTTTATTTCATGTTTCCAGTTAATAAAAAGAGCGTCTCGTAGGAAAGAGCCCTTATCAATTGGATTAGATTCACTCCAACTCGTCTGCCATGGAAAATTTTGACCGAAGTAGGCTGGCAGAGACAAATGATGGTATTTGGGATTTCGACTTCCTCTCAAAACCGTTTATTATAAAATTTAAATAATACAATACAGTATAATTCTTTAACAAAGGCGTCCAAGGACCAATGATGTCCTTTAAATTGATGAAAGGTGGTTAGGATTGTCCCGGGGCTCAGTTGCAGACAAGGGACAGGTTTGGGAGAATCTTAGGGCTCAGACAGCCAAGAAACTGGTGTATGGTTTCTCTCAAGGCCAAGACGCAGCCAACAGAAAAGGATAGGCTCACCTTCAAGGCCCAGACGCAGCCAAGAGATGAGTATCGGGTTTTTGACAGGCCTCAGATGCAGCCAAGAGACTGATAGGAATTTTCAGAGCTCAGAATCAGTCAAGAGAAAAGGATCGAGTTACTCTCAGAGGTCAGTTGCAGCTAAGAGAGAGTAAGGTAGTTCTCAAGGCCCAGAGGCAGTCAAGAGAAGGACAGTAGTGATCAATCTGTGAGACTGATGCCGTCGAATGTGCTGCGGCTTCTTTATATCGAATCTTGATGAATCCTCCATTTTCTTCGTGGGTGGTAATGTCGTAGTCCTCTTCGGGTCACATATTGATGACTGTCGTCTGCTGCGTGTTGTTTTGTTGTTGAGCACGTGGATGGTCGTCATATTTAAAGGATATTACAACATAAAATAGAATGTGTTTAGTTTCGCTGTGTTCCCATTTTGCTCATCCTGGAACAAACATGTTGTTGCGTGCATGTTTATTTCGAACTCAGACGGGTGTTATAGGAAGGTGAAGATATTCTTGTAACGGTGATAACTGCAGATGGAACATGACTATATATCAGTCCAGTTCTGAGAACAAACAACATAGCTCGTTGTGAAAATGTCTCCTATTGCAAACATAGCAGTTTAGAATTCTTCTGCAAGGAAAATTATGGCTGGTATTTTCTTTAATATTCAAAGAATTATTAGCATATGATGCCTGCACACACTGCTGTAACTGGATAGTACTATTCAGATGTATTTCACAAAACTTAGCAAGATAAAATCTTCCAAGTACACATCGTATCTTCATGCAACAATGTGGATGCTGCATTTCGAGAATGCTTTCCAGAATGTGGTCACATGGTATTCGATTATGTGAAAAAGTGAATGTTATATGTGTTCTACCTCTTTGTGATTTTTTTCTATTCGAGATTTGAAGAAAAATCTCCGTGGTAAGTGCTTTACACCATCAGAGCAGCTGGTCAGAACTCCGAAAGGGGTGCTGATGTCTTTGATGATTGAAATAACATTTGTTTGGACAAGCGCGTTGCATCCTATCAAATGGAAACTACTATACGAAAGACTATTACAAATGTAAGGCCCCTAGAATAGCAATGATGTATGCGCCAATATGTCCATTTTTGTGCTAGCATATTCCATGACTATGAGTCGTCTCCTATAATTACTGAGAATCAGGACTACTGTAAATGATTTATGTGTTTTCAAGTTGCTATACCTTCAAAAGTATTACAAATATGAGAAACATATGAAAATAAATGCAAATTTATAAAGTTTGTATTGTGTATTCCAGGTGGCAGCACGAGTTTAGTACTTGTCCAAATGGATGTAAAGCCAGTTTTTATTTTTACTGTTCCAGACTGTAGGAACGAGGTCGACTAAAGTCTAGACATGTGTCGTATTACAAAAAGGTACATATATTTATAGATCATTTGTAGAAGGTGCAGAAACTTGGTAAGTTTGCGATTGTTTTCATATATCTCTTATGTTTCTACGTTTAACACTGTTGAAAATATAGCCTTTTGAAAAGGATAGAATCATGTATAGTAGTCCTGTATAATTGGTTCATACATCGCGGATACGAGTGAAATTTCAGTTCGAATACAAACAATAGTGACCCTTATGTACGTGTCAAGACGTGTGCGTTTATCTCGAAAATAATAATTTGCACATACACCGTTACTATTCTAACCAGTAAAGGCCTCATATGAAGATGAATAAAGATAAAAATAATGATCTTTGAACGGTCATTGTATGATGCAAATGAATACATACAATCCTCGTAGAACGGTTATATGTTCTTGATAGTTCTAATTACTTAAAAAAAGAATGACATTTCAAGAATTTTTTATACTAACTATTTTGCCAAAATTTTATTTAAATAATTTTCGTTAAATATAGTATATTTGAAGGAAAGGTACTCTAAATAGTAGGAATTTCTAAAGGTTACACCTAACTCAATATATTATAAATCTCTTAATAATGGCAGTTCCTAAGAAAAATAGACAAAATATGTTCGTTACTATCTTGTAAGCACACAAAAACAGGTGCACCTTTGGTTCAAATGTAAAATTACGGGCGAACAACAATCTTGATACAAAAATACAGTGGTTACTACCAACCAGAAGAAATACTATTTATATACAATGAAGCAGCCTCAATTGAACACTACTTCATAATTAACCCTCCTTAAAAACAACTACAAAATCTTTCACGTACACGGACATACAAAAGTCTTGTTCAAAAATAATAGTATTTAGAAATTGAATTTTGACTATGTAATATAAATGATTATCCTTTTCTCCTAATTATTCTCAAAAGGAAATAAATTATTTGTTATAATAGACTATCGTTCCCAAATAAATCTTCAGGTTCATCCCACAGATCATCATCCAAAGACGCCTCAGTGATTGTGTTAAATTTATCCATTTCTCTTTCTAACTCTTCATCCATATCATCATCTCCTCGCATTCGCTTTAAGAATGCAGCTTCTTCTAATTCAATCTCCCGCGATTTCCCCGAATTTCTTGAATTATTTCCTAGTTTTCTCTTTCTTCCCTTTCCTTTAGAGCGCACTGGTTTCACCTCTGGCTCATCCGATCGCTGCTGATACGATGTCCATCCATTGACATCATCACACGACGCAAACAGATCCTCGACAGCCCTTTCCGCTTCAACCTCCACGGTTGGTTCTTTGCCTAAGATTTTATCGAAGCTAGCAAATGGTGATGCAGTTGTAGCTGTTTCTGTTCCTGTTTTCTGCTGTGCAGAATCAAGTCCTTGAGATTTTAAGCCATCTAATTGTGGATTTACCATCAGATTGGATGCTTGCAGACCAAATCTACCAAGAACCTTTAATGAAAAGTCGATTATTAAATTTATAGACTGGTTAACTAGGCAATCTATTCAATAATTCTAGACATGAGTTTTGTCAATGCCACTACAAATTAAAATGTTATCTAAACTTGTAAACAGTCATTAAAATTTTAAGGAAAAGTTCTGCGACATCTCACCTTCGAGAATACGTTTGAAACTTCTAGTAAAGTTCGCATAATAAATTCATTAATGGAAATGGATAGAAAAAGTTTTTGATGAGGTCCAAACCTGGCGTTATTTAATATTGTGAGCAGGTGTTTCCAAAATACGGCCCGCAGATCAACACAAGCCCGCGAGCACCACTAATTTAGTCTGGCACAGTTTATTTTGATTAAATTGTAAAATGCACTAAGTAAATCATACAAAATAATAATCAGACCTTTTTTATACGATCAATTAGGAAACACAATTAGTGACATACGTACATAATGAAATTAAACATTACATTTTAACTATAATTAAATAATGATATTTATCCTTTAAAAACTTACAATAAGTGAAATACATAGATAGTTCACATAATGAATTATGATTATTGAAATTTGTGTAGCTGTAACTTTCCACTGACAATTGTTTGTAGTCGTAAATTAAGTCTACTAGTGGAAATCATCAGATGCGACTTCCAATGTTCATCAGTTAACTTGGATAGTTTTTGTATATTTCATTTTGGAGAATGTTTTTAACATATATAAGTAGTTCCAAAAGTATAAGGAATGTCACGACCAAATCTACACATGCAACTGAATGAATTGCGTGAGTTGAAGACACTTGTAAAATTTTAGCAACAATAATTAAATATTTTTCTTTAAAAAATATCGCTCCACCGCAAATCAATCATTTTCATTTAAAGTGGAAGCCAAAGACTTCCATGTTGCTGCTTTTAAAAAAATGAAAATTCTTAATCTCGTTTGCAATTGCATCAAAATCTTAAAAAAGAAACTCAAAATCTATTTCTTAAAGCACCTAAAGCTTCAATTGCAAAATCTACCGGATGTGGCGTCTCAGTTTGCTGACTGAATGTTTGCCATGTATTAAAATGTGAGAAACATATTTTCTCAATTGGAATGAAATAAAACAATTCTTTTTATCGAAACTACCTAATGTGAGTGTATGAATCAGGGAGAAGGTCGTTTTCTCCTTGTGGTTTTAAATTAAGGTCATTCATTTGTTTATAAATCTATATAGAATGCTAACTTCCATTGCCGTGTAACTCAGACAAAGGACGGTTCTTTTCAGTGAGGAAAATTTTAATTATTGTTTCCAGACTCCAAATATTGCGTTAGAACTTTTCGGCAGCTAAGCCAGTGTACTGCCGTGTAATATGATAAGTCATTTTCTCCTATCTCTTCAATAAACTCAACAGAATTGATGATGATACAGCGCATGTGATCTGATATAATTAAGAGTTGGCATGACTATATCTAAAATTTTTGACATATCCAAGTATTTTACACACAAAAACTGTTGACTAATGATGCAATGTACGATTAATGGATTTGAACCACCGCCATTTTCTACTGCCTTTGATACGAGAGCAACATCTGTATTTATCCACATGTTTTTGCCACCGTCAATAGCGATATCCTTTAATTTTTGTCATTGAAGATTGTTTTTCTAAACAGCATTATCAATCCCTTTTAAAATATCTTTTCCAGTGGCCATGTCGTGAATGCTATAAATGTCAGGAAGCTCTTCATATACTTCATAATTTTTATCTATACCTCGAATAAAAAGTAACATCTGAGTGGTATCTGAAACCAGTGGCGGCGGTTTGACGTTAAAAGTGGGGGGGCAAGACATGATCTCAACAATTGTATATCAATGTTAGATTTCCTGGTTGTTTCTAACACTAATGAAAGGTTGTATAACTAATAGGATACTTTTTCAATTAAAATATCGTATATCGTATTTGTATTTTATTAAGTAAATTCATAAGAACAATACAGATACTAGCCCTTTATACTCTTAAACAACGAAAGTGTAAGAAGGGATTTGAGTTCTTGCTCATGAACATCTTAAAATTCTGTCTGGAAAATTTGTGTGATCAGATTATCTAATAAATTTGTAAAACAAATAAATAGAAGGGATAATATTAATCATAGTAATGAATAATGAGGCTTGTTTTTCAGAAGTTATATTGAAACTGGGAATTAATGAACAACTTATACTTTTAATCCCACACATGCCATTAAATAAATGTTTTTACTCTTAGAAAATGAGGGGGTGCGGTGGCTCAGTGGTAGAGCGTTCACCTCTGGTGCTTGGGGTCCCGGGTTCGATCCCAGCCCCCGCCAAGTGAACTTTGTGGTGGACAAACACCGTGCTCGTGGGTTTTCTCGGGGTTCTCCCGTTTCCTCCGACTTTCTTCATTCCACCATTTCACTCATCTCTCATCATCACCGTCTCCTTTAGCCTAACCGGCATAACCGTGGGACGTAAAACTTAAAGATTTCATTTCATTTTTTTCTTAGAAAATGAAATACAGTAAGTACTGCAAGCATATGCTATGACATTTAAAGAAATATGCAATTGCAATATTAACTGCTTTAAATTGCAATTAAAACGCAATTCCTGTAGCTTTCTTTACTCCACGGGAAGACAAATAACCAATACGTACTCGCAAATATCATATGACACCATTTTTTCTATGAAACAGTAATACATACTAAACTTTTACCAGGGTGTCCACATTCTGGAAAATAAGTGAAAATCAGGTAAGTAAAAATGTACCAGGTGAAGTCAGGGAAATGGCAGATTGGTCAAGGAAAGTCAGTGAAAAATCGATTTAGGTCTATTGTTCAATTACTGAATTTATGAAATAGGGTTGATTTCTTTAGTGTTACTGGATGCAAAATGTGGTGTTCTCAATGATGATATTGAGGAAGTCAGTGTTCTCTGATATAGTTGTTAAAACTAATTTTCTGCGAAAAACACATCTAACTGCATCCTGGCATGTTTGCTCAAAAGGGTAGACTCTGTTCTAGAAGAATTGCATGGTGCCAAGAGGATACCTGACAAGTAGCTGAGAACGCGAAGGAATAGTATCTCCAGCTCACAGTGAAAGCTCAGACTGAAGAATTTAAAGAACACTCGAATGAATTCATAGTTAAAAATAGAGATAGTATTGGACTTGATGAGCATTTTGCTTAGTCTTAGGAAATGGGAAGAACTTCGTTGACTTATGGTCAGTTATGAAATTGTGTTTTATCTTCTTTCACGTAATCGCATTTTTTGAAGGTGGTTTCACAATAAATATAATTCTCATTGTTCACAACTTACAAGAAGAATCTCTGGTGGCTCAACGGATCATATATGATTCTGTGATGAGAATATGTGGATAATCAGGATTAATAATTACAAGAGGTATGATAAATTCAGTGAGAAGTTCAATGAGACAACATCAGGTGTATTTGGAAAAGAAAAGAGAAATAAATACTGGAGACGAGAAGAGGAGAGAGAAACGGAAGATTCAGCAACAACTAAAGGAGCTGGAGGAAGAAGAGATAAAAATTAAACTGCGGAGACAACAAGAAGGATATTCAAGTCAATGAGAAGAAAACTATGCGAGAAAGGATGAAAACAAATTTCTAAATGGGTTGCATTTAACAACTGCACCAGCAAAAGTATATGTTACATAATGTGTGTGTGTTTTTTAATAATCAGTAAAATCATGTATGAACTGTTTATTACTATAGACAATATTATATTGCTGTGTAATTGGTATTATAATGCTAATTTTTTTCATATCTTAAGTACTCTGTATACTGCACACTTTCGTTTGTAACTTTACATTTTGTGTAATATGTAGGCCTAATGCACATGTTTCTAAATTTACATTTCTTTGGAAAGAAAATTGAAAAAAGAAAGAAACAGAAGCGGAATAGAACAAGGTCAACTATGGGGAGTGTGGAGGCTGGGGTTTCTTTCTTTTTTCTATATTTTTAAGTTATTCAGGGGTCAGGGAAATCTGGAACTTTCGTCATGAAAAGTCAGGGAAAAGTCAGAGATCTTGTGTGGACACCTTGTTTACATTTCCAACTGAAATTATATAAATTAGAGCGTCACTTCAAAAAAGTGGGGGGCAACTGCCCCCTCTTGCCCCCCCCCCCTAAGCGCCGCCCATGTCTGAAATATCTGTTGGCTCAATTAAGGCTAAAGAGAATCACTCAAAGTGTCGATTTTTGTCAGACAATTGAGTTAATATACTTTCTGTAATATCATCTATTCTTCGAGTCACAATGTTTGCTGACAAACTGTGCTTTTAAATAAATTAGTTTTCTCAGGACACGTTTCTTCTGCTGCAGCAGTCGTGCAATCCTACGCGGAAACTAACCAGGGGCTTCATTTCAGACTTTACTTAGGGGGATCAAGAGCACCACCGACATAAGACTTTCACGTTTTGTACTAGTATATTAGTAGGCAACCGATTAAAGTATATGTATTCCTCAAACTCTTGGGGGTGGGAGGCAATTGTCCCCTCCTGCCCTACCTAAATGACTCCTCTGAAAATAACACAAATTGCTGCTTCTTGTTCAGCATTTACTTTCTTAAACAATTCCTGGGATTTCAGCCCGCTTTTCAAAGATTCATATTTAATGTTTAGTCTCATAGTGATTTGCATCGTAATCTTTGAGGATTGATATAGTTTAATTGCAAATTACACACAGTGCCTTATTCTTATTACTTGATTCAATTACGAAATAGTGATATCCCCATTGTTCTTTAAACGTTCTGCACTCACCAGAGTTGGCGTTGGTCAATGAAAACTTGACCCACGACCCACTACCCACCGTGACCCACGACCCACTGACCCACCACCCATCATGACTCACTCTGACCCACCACCCACCATGACCCACCACCCACCGTGACCCACACTGACCCACCAGCCACCATGACCCACTGTAACCCACCACCCACCATGACCCACTCTGACCCACCGTGACCCACCACCCACCATGAACCACTCTCATTCACTGTGGCCTACTCGGACTCACTAAAATCCATCGTCATCAACTGTGAACACGATTCACGGCTTCTTCTGTACTGACTAAAGAGTTTACACTTGTAATAAAACAAGACTGTGAAATTGTCACTAATCGGAGTTTGAATTTCTAGTCAATCGCTCAAGCACCACTCTGTTACAATAACGGTCGATCTGACCTTTACGATATAAAATGGTAAAGTGTTTGTCAGTGAGGAAATTGAAACAGTTCGAGGTGGGGAGAAATTAGTGTGTGCCTAAAATATACTTGTACTAAGAGAGTATTCTTGCAACTGTTAATTTCTGAACATATTCCAAAAGAAACTTCTATTCGCAGGAAAATACCCCTGCACAATATGGAAATTGGAAAAGGTTATGGTTTCTCAGTTCACAGTATTTTTCTCACAAAAGACTTGAAAAATCAGTGTTTCATAGTGTATAAAAGTGCTCGGGTACCCTATGTGAGAGCATCTCCATAAAGTATGGTCATAATTGTAATTTGTGTAATCACTAAAACACCACGTTAAATATAAGTTACAAATATGCATAATTGCAATTATTATGAATATTTATTCCAAAGTAAATTACCTAAAGCAAAGAAGAGACTTACTAAAAATTAGGTACAAAGTTGAATAACACAAACCATTAGTAATACAAGTAGTGTTGTAAAATAACGTTTTTTTTTCTGTGGAGTTTTTTCAATAAAAAACATAGTTCTTTTTCATGTTTCTTCAAATGTCTGTTTTTTCTGGCAGCTATTATTTATTGATTTATGTTGAAGATTATTGAAATAATCAATAGAACTTGAGTCGAAGCACTCGTAACTTACAAATCGTTTGTTTCCTTGTACCTATACGAGCAAAATCGTGTGTTCAAACCCAGGTCATTTTTGGCGTTTCCTACCTTGTCAGTTAGTGACTTATTGCTCAAAAACCATTTACCCTATTGATATGGTTAAGACCTTTGGCTTTCATTCAAAGAGAGAAAGAAAAAATTCTCTGTTTCCATACACGTTAAATTTTGACACTTTTTACGCCTCAGAAGCAAAAATCAAAAGAGATGCCGGGGCTACAGCTTCTCCAATTATCCTATTTGAACTTTTTATTGTGCGTTCTGTAGGATAAAGAGAAGGCTTTTAGGTAGTGGTGCATTTGTTCCAACGTAGCGAGCAAGAGGGAAATAATAGAGGGGAAAGGGAAATTTGCCGAATTTTTCACTTAAAATCGGGAATTAATTGTTTTGGCTGCGAAACACTGCCATAAAACAGACGTAAACTATCTGAAAATAAACCTTGGTACCATAAGAATATATCCTACAAGTATCATGGGAATATCTAACAAAGTAAGCATGAAATTTGTAAAAAAAATCTCATTCTAACTCAGAAATGCACAATTTTCTTACCATTTACAGAACATGGTTTATTATAAGCCTAACTGTACTTCCCCTAATTATTCTACCGAAACTTTTTATGGTGCGCTGTGTAGGCTAAGGACGAGGCTTTCAGACAGTGGTACGTTTGTTCGAATGTAGCCAACAAGAGGGAAATAATAGATACAAAAAGGGATTTTTTTCCAAAATTTCCCTCTAAAATCGGAAATTAAAATTTTCTGTAGCTGGCAACAGTGCTAGCAGACACACACAAACTATCTTAAAAGAAGCTTTGGTATCCCTATAATATATCCTACAAGTATTGTGACGATATCTAATAAAGTAAGCAGGTCATTAAAAAATAGTTCAGTCTACCTAAAAAAATCATAGTTATCTTTCCAGTTAGAGAACAAGGTCTACTGTAAACCTCAACTGTACTTCTCCTAACTATCCTATTGAAACTTTCTATAGTGCGTTGTGAAGGGCAAAGACAAGACTTTCAGATATTGGTACTTTTGTTTCTATGTAGCCAACAAGAGGGATATAATAGACAAAACAAGTAATTTTCCCCTAACATCTTGAATTAAAATTTTCCGTAGCTGGCAACACTGCTACCAGACAGACGAAAACTATCTTAAAATAAACACTGGTACATTACTAATACATCCTACAAGTATCATGGCGATATTTAAGAAACAATGCTTCTAATTACTAAAAATATATTTCGATAAACAGAAAAGTAGGGGAAAATTAAGAGTTAGAACCTAAATCCGAATTTTTTGTGCGTTCCCTAATTACCCCACTGTAACGATATGTACCCGAGTTTGTTCAGTAAGGACAAATGTTCGACTGGCGTAAGTTGACTTGCATTCGGACGTATAGGTACGGTTTATAACAAAAATTTCGATTTTTGCCCAAATTTAAGGAGATTTTAATTTCCGTAGTTGGCAACACTGCGCGCAAGCCTGTCCAATTGATGTCAACAATTAGGTATCCATTCTACGTATCTACCTGACAAGTCTTAAGGAGGTCCCTCTACAACGACTGAAGCTACAGGGGAAAAGTAATAAAGAAAATTCGAAAATTCTCGAATTTTTGACTGGGGAGAAATTTGAGAAGGAAATTCGACACAGAGAAGAAAAAGAAACTAAAATGATAAACTATGGACCAACCATGTTTGGCAAAAAATATATATATACCAATATCTTAATTAGTGACCATACAGGAGCAGATTAAAAAAGTGATACACTCGTATGTGCCACTTTGGCCACCTGGGTCGAAAAGGGTTACGAGTGTACATTTAATTACATTTTTTGGCTACTAACTTGTGTTGTTGTAGTAATTATAGTCTTGACTAATAATAATATCGTTGTTATAAACAATCACAATCTCTCCTTTTTACATCTTAGTTCCAATACTGATGCTAAGAAATGCGGAGTGTTTCAAAATGAATATCGGGGAATTAAGTCTTCGTAGTACTTATTACATTTTACGCACAATTATAAACAATACATCAAATAAAAGAACACCTCAAACAGTTTTTGCTTCAAGTGTTCGATGTGAGCTTCATTCGTCACATGGCACACATTGAGTCAATAGGTGAGAAAGACCTATAAACTTTCCGCCATATGGCACAAAACATTCAATTCACACAGACGGTTGCACTGTAAATACAGATTCAGTCTTTGCAAAATTAAAACACATAGAGCTTTCTGGTCTCTACTCTCCATCTTTGCTACTTGCTCTTTCTAAAGGCAGACAGAGGAAACAATGCATGGCATGCGTGTGTACAAAACTGTTTGAGTTGCTCTTTCATTTGATAATACTTATAATTGTAAGTTAATTATAAGTACTTATAATTGTAATAGATACTACAAAGTTTCAAACCCTAATATTCATTTTGAAACACCCTGCATTACTTCAAATTATGTCATCCTATATTCATGTCTTGTATGTACACTCATGTCCAAAATTATTGTCGCATGTCTATAAATATAATTTGATAACGAATCCGCCTGGTATTTCTTATAATGTTAGTATCGGCAAACACATGTATGTGGCAAATTTCATGTCAAAACAGCAGTAAATAAGAACAATAAAATGAAAATAAAACTTTCTTGTCCATTTAGCAACATTTTGTTTTACTCTTTCTCATTTTCGTATTTATAATTCTTTTCCTTTGAAATTTACCACAAATATGCATTTTCCGATTATACACACAACATCAGTATTAAAAGTATCCTGCAAAAT
The DNA here is from genome assembly GCF_964235325.1 of Thermobia domestica. Classification (NCBI taxonomy): domain Eukaryota; kingdom Metazoa; phylum Arthropoda; class Insecta; order Zygentoma; family Lepismatidae; genus Thermobia; species Thermobia domestica. The sequence continues at coordinate 228,183,466 of NC_137463.1, forward strand.
CATTATCAAATTATATTCTTACAAGAAGACAGTTATAGATATGCGACAATCATTTTGGACATGAGTGTACATATCATCAGGGCCGCCCTAGGCAATTTGTCGCCCTTTACCGCCTCCCCCTTTCTCCAGAAAGAACAAATCTTAAAAGTCACGATTTTAAGTACAGTAGAGCGTCGATTATCCGAACGTCGGTCAACCGAACGACTGCTTAACCGAACTGTGTACTCGCTCGCACCTGTTACTCTCCCACCCTACCGTCCATCATCCCCCTCACTCCCAAACCAAGTTTCCCACAGTAGTCGCCGCACTGAGTCACCGCTGGCGGAACATTGCTTCTAATGGGGCCTTCATAAGGCGCTGCTGACCGGCCAAGCCGCCAGTCGCTGTGTTTCAACAATCAGCACACTTCTGTCGGTTTGGCACTGGCTGTAGAAGTAGCGGCAGTATCAAAGCTGTTCACAGCAACAGCTGCGCCAGCTTAGAGTTGAGGCGTGCCGCTCCGCGCATGGCAAATAAACATGTGCAGTTCGATTATCCGAACAAACCAGTTTTCCGAACACCCATGTCCCCCAATTACTTCGGATAATCGACGGCCTACTGTATGCTACTCCAGCATGAACAACGAAGGGGAGAGAAACTACATTCCCACTCAGAAAGGCTTAAATACTTACTACAAATACAATATTGCTGTGCCAGTTTTTTTCTTTAAATATTAATCTATTATGTTAGTGAAAGATAAAGCAAATACATCTGAAAGATGGTAATCCTTTTTATAGAATTCAATATCGAGTTTCAATCTCAACATATCAGTTTGCAATTATAGTGCAACTAGCTCTTTTACCTTTATTTTTTGATTTTCCTTCTACATCTATTTTTTTTAAAGTGTTTCCACCTTCAATGATAACGATCTTATTTGCGACAAAGAGAAGAGAAGCTTTCATACCAGAACTCTGATAACTAACCAAAGGGGACAGGCATTCGAGAATTGAGTTCTTGTATTTGACAACAATCAAGCAATTTATTCTGGGATTTATTTTACCATTTGCTTTAGCACTGATCATGTGACTTAAACTAATGCGACGTAAACATAATCTATGAATGTAGTATAGTAAATTTAGCTACCATGATCATGAAGTCTTTCCAACAAGAAATATTTATTTTAAATAAAATACTTATGACAAATATTGCAGCCCCGTGCAAGTGCACATGTTGCACATATGATAGAGCCAGCAATGCATATCATATATCTAGTCGACAAATTATTTATATATGATATTCAGAAAAATATTAATAGGCAAATTAGTATTAGTTTTTACCTTTAGACAAGTTATTGGAATTTTATACTGTTCGTGATATTATTTTCGTACTTATTAAAGGCCTACTTTCACGAAAAAACAAATGTTCATTTATACTTTTATTTCTTCGTTGATATTGGTGAAACAGTACAGAAACCCAAATTATTAGTAGTTACGCTACTCATATAAATTGTAAAATATTTGTATCGTATCAGTATCAGTATCTAGTGTTTAATTTATGTTGCATTTTATGGTAATTACACCTACATAAAAATACTTCAGACTTAAATGACGTAAGATACCGTACAAATGACTATTTGAAAAAAAAAACGAAATTTAGAAAAAAAAAAAACGAGTTGGTAACTTTTTTGCGGTAAGTCATCCGCAGCGGAATGATGCTCATCCTTCAGCCAAGAAATAACTAGCTCGTCTACTTTGAGCTTGTCTACCAGTGGGCCATTAACATTGATGAACAACAAGTTAGACAATGTTTGAGCACTTAATCTATTTCTAATATCAATCATCTGTAAATTCATAAGGGGAAATCCCCGCTCGCACTCCGTCGTGGAAATTGATAATACTTCTACCCGATTTCTGCAACTCCTCATCGACAATCTGCTTCTTAGACTTAAGTCTGATAACGATTTTTCTTGGTCAGTTTTGAAGTACTCAGCAAGAAGTATCATCTCTCTATCACCATACAACATTTTTTCCACATCGACCGTGTCAGTTGGCAATGTCGACTCATGTAGAACAGAAACTTCATCTACCACGCCTTCGATAGGGAATCTTGTGAATAAATTATCAATTAAAGCCTGATAAACTGATGATTTCTTATTTGTTCATCAATTTAATTTTTGTAATTACACGTGAAGGTTTGATGCCATTACCAAGTTCCCTTCCCGTCTAGAAAGCGAAAGGGAACGAGGTTTCTGGAAAGTGTTCAGAGGTGAATGGGAATTTCCCTCCTTCTTCCCCTTTAGTTATCACACTGATGTTTGCCATGTGCCAAATTACGATGGATTTCAATTAAATTATCAAAGTATAATTATTTCCTTGTTGAATTATCGATACTTTTCAGTGGAAAAAAGGATGGAATTTGAAAGTTCCAAATCAAGGTAAGTAGACCAACGTAAAGGGAAAAAAAGTGTAAAATTTTCCACATAGTTATGCGTACAATCCAAACTTAAAATTTCCGTGTAATTAAGCTTACAGTACAAATTTTATGCCTATTTTTCTCATAACTTTATAAGTTGATTGCCCTTTGCTGCAAGCGCTCCATATAATAAATATAAGCTTGAGCAATTATTATAGTAGAAAGGAATGGATATATGAAGCCAAACACTGTATTTTTTTTGTTTCTGATTTTTTTCTTAAATAACATCGATCGTTTTCGATCATTTTTACAAACCAACTCACTACCAATTTCCATATATAGAAAGTGCTCCCCCTCCCCCCATAAAGAAGAATTTTAAAAATGCTAGGACATATTCCGTTTATTTTCAACAAAGAGTTAATACACTGAATTTCAGCTCCGTAAGTTTAACGGCGTGCGAGATACTAATTTTTGTTCGCAAAAATTCGGATCCTCCCTACCTCCTTATGATATTATGTATTATAATGAAAGCAATATAACATCCCAGTTTGGATTAAGGCTTAACTATATACTAAAAGTAATTTGATTTGACTTTGCAATTTGACCGTGATAATCAGGCACACATAGTTACATTCAATTTTTTATATAATAATTTATGTATTACAGTGATTCAAAAATGTATTTTTTCCAGTAGTTAGCTTCTCTAAAAACTCACAGATCACGAAAGCCAAGTAGTAGTATAAGTCCTATTGCTATTATTACAATAAAAATATCAATATCCAAAAGTGCCTGAAGTTCTTTTTTCACTTGGTTAGATAGATAGGTAAGTAGACAGAAACAAATGGAAAAGGAAGGGAAATGAAGGTCTTGAAAGTAAAACGAAGACAAATTTACCAGTCTTCAGAAAATACTGTCTACAATGCAGTGAGCAGAGTGGGTTGGTATATCATACTGTGTTGGTGGGTCACAGTGGGTCACGGTGGATGGTGGGTCACAGTGGGTGGTTGGTGGCAGTGGGTCACGGTGGGTGGTGGGTCACAGTGGGTCACATGCTGTTAACCCACGACCCACTGACCCACTCAGAAAATTTGACCCACCGACCCCTGACTCACTCAATCTCTGGCACTCACTATCCATCTTTAGTTTCTTCTTGATATTTATACAAATCCACACAAAAGATACACACCTTCAAATCAAAATAATACTAATTAATATCATTGCAACTTGGGATTCTGAATACATAGAATGCACTAGTTTTTTATACTTACAATTAAACACACTGTATTTTCACTGAGAATTATAGTCATAAAACACACTAGTCGCACTATATTTTGCTTTTCAGATCACAACTGTCGTTCCGAACTCAGCATTTGGAGCAGTCTAACTCTCGGTTGTCTCCCGTATTTATAACATGCGTCCTCGATGTATAGAATGTATTCGAAAACACTGGAAAGTACTCGAATCTTCCAAACAAGGGACCCCACAGCAGAACATTTTCAGACCATCTCTAGATCTACTACTCGCTACAAGAAAGCTCTACAGTATGTCCGTATTATGAGCTAACTAGGTCTTGGCCCTTGGGACTTAGTGGAAAAGTCAGAGTGGCTCTTAGACTGAAAAGTTTGGAGACTCTTATTGTAGAGCAAGCGATGTTCAGGTTTTTCTGCGTGTGCATGGAAGTTATTTAATTTCAATTACAAGGGTCGATTATATTGTGAGTTGAGTTGATTTTGAGTTTAACGCCCCTTTCAGCAGTGAGGCTGTATGAGAGGGGACTTACTGATTAACGTGGAATCCGAACCACATGGGCTCCCGCCGCGAATCGAACCCGGGTCTCCCGGGTTTTAGACCCAAACCAGGTCTAAGGGGCGCACACTAACCGCTTAGCCATGAAGGAGCTCTCGATTATATTGTGGTTAGAGGGTTTTTAGACCCTTGAGGCGATATAGTATTACTTTAGTAGCGCGGATGCCGTTCGTGCATGGAGTCCAAGATTCTGTTCCCGGAGGAACAGCCTTGAAATTTGAACGCATTATAATGCTTGGGATTCCACCTCAAACAGGTCCATGTCCCATATAGCCTCGGTGCTGAAAGGGACGTTCAACTGCAGTTCAACAAAACAACCAATTTACTTATTTACATACACACACACACCTACATACTCACACACACACACACACACACACACACACATGGCCTATTCCTGTGATGTTTTCTCATAGGTTACAGGTTCGGTTGAATGACATCACTACTTCTAACACCTTTCTGCTGTATGTTGTTTCAATTTAAATTTAAATTTAAAATCTTAACTTCCAGACGTATTTATTCGAGCTCGAGAGTTTTCCTAAAATCAATAACATTTGCACAGCCTAGAGATGAGACACTTACCTGAGAAATATAGAACCGCTTCTCGTGCTCAGATAGTGTATCCCAAGCAGCAGAAACGGTTGCTTTTAATTTTGTTTTAGGAGTTGCTGGATACAACCAATGGAACAGAGTTCGTGTTCTTTTGCTAAATAATGATTTCGCTGCTCTAATCACTTCTTCTTCAGAATCCTCTGCCATGCCTAAGCCTGTCCGTGAAGTTCCCTGAAATTTTTAAGATAAGCTTCTGTTATTTTGTAATAAAAGGCACAAAGTGAAAATATTGCTCAATAAGAGAGGTGATCAATTTGAAAGGTATCTTCATAAACTAATAGAAGAATTTCTTTAAATAACATTATATGGTACGTTTCTGTAAATTCGAGAGAAACGAAGAAAACTTGTAGTATGTTCCTGGACTACAGTATTCTTCAGCTCAGAGACCAGTTTGCAACATACTAGAGCCTGTCAATCTCAGCTGTGCCCTCGGAAAATATGCGAAACATATTTCGGCCCCACCCACGCCACTCTCTGATGGAGGAAACCCTCCCTTTGCTTAGGGAAAAGAAGCGAATGACTTCAGCTGTATTGCCAATTTGTCATTCAGTCGTTTGGTCTTGACGAGTGAAGATCGTAGTCTACTTAGAATGGCTAACAAGACAGTACAGCAAAATCTGTGAAATAATTCATTGTGGCAACGCTTCCGCATCCAACAATTGAAAGATCGCGGCCGCAGCAACTTGTCCCTCCTCTTTCGAAGAAGAGACGGGAAATCACAAATTGACAGCAGCGCTAGAAGAGGCACAGTTGAAATAGAAAGGCTCTAGTGCTGTCACCGATGCAATGGAAAAACGAGTCTTTCAACTATGTCAATCATGTTCTGTAAAGAGCGTGATTCCACTGACGACCAATGATGCCAACCTCAAACTTTATAAAATCCTATTGAATTTCTCAAGTAATAAAATAACATATAATGTAAAAAATAATCAACTGTATATTACTCACTTTTTCAATATCTAAGTAACGAGTCTTCCATGTTTATAAAACAATTTATGAATAAGTGTTCTCTTTAATGGAGAACATGAGGAGCGTCATTTAGGGAGAACAGGAGGGGCAATTGCCCCCCCCTCCAAGAGTTTGAGGAATACGTATACTTTAATCGTTTGCCTACTAATATACTAGTACAAAACGGGAAAAATCTTATGTCGGTGGTGCTCTTGCCTCCTCAAGCGAAGTCTGAAACGACGCTCCTAAAACAAGTATAATTTGTTGTCAGAAATGCGTACAATATGTGCTCCTTTGTTCTTGATTTTTTGCGAATCACGCATGGCTGGCTCAATCCACAAACCACATGCACTTTTCAGATAACAAACTACTTTGAATCAAAATTTGATATGATTTCACATTTATTAATAATTTATTATGCCTGTTTTCCACTCCAAAAGAATTTTGTTGGCGTGAATTATTAAAAAGCCCATAAATATAGTGAATTTCAAAAATAAATCTCTATTTCTTCCCGAAAAATTAATATTAGAAAAAACTCACAAAAAGGAATTTTTCCCACGCGCTGGCATCACTGTTGGCGACTCAGCATATTCCAAAATATACCATACAGCATCATTCGGTGGGATGTTTCAATTGATTACATGACAAAATGACAGCAAATGAAACTTTACTACCTATTTAAGTTTTCAATTATTTTGGAGAAATAAAATCATCATATTATGATTAATTTGCAAGTTGGTAACTTTAATAAGTTGAACAGTGGGCAACTTGGACAAGCTTTATCGTAGATATTGGCACTATAAATCATCGTAACGCAATTTGGATAGCACTCGTGACTCTGAGGTCCAAAGGTGAGTTCTTATGACTGATTTGTACTCGTAGTAGTCTTTCATTGCAATAAAACGAGGTAATTATTACATATTTCAATGTTTTTGGTTCTTAACACATGTTTTATTTATTCTGCAAAATATAGACTAATTACCAGGGATGTAATGGGGCATATACGGGAGTATACGGCGTATACCCACCTAAAACTTATATAGTCCAGCGTATACTCACCTTAAATTTACGAAAGAATGAGCGTATATTGGGGTGCGTATACGCTATACTTTTGAAAACTATCGAGCGTTTACCAAAAATTCTAGCATTACACTACTGCTAATTATCTATTTACTGTATGTACGCGTATATAGCATACAAACAATATTTGATATTGAGTGCAGTGATGCCAATTTGAAAAGTTATAAAATCTCATTTCGAGAGGCAGAAATTTCCATTTTGCTCTTGAATTTCCCACGCTATACTAAATAAAATTTTCTAAGCTTAGAAAACATGAACAGTGAAATTAGTGTATATCAGTCATTTTCTAAAATATATAAATGAATTATTTAAAACTTCTAATCTTCTACGTTGATCAAACACTTTATGAATAAGTATTTTCCTTAATTGAAAGTGCTGATAGAAATAAGTACATTTTGTTGTGAGGTTAGTATTTCGATCACACTCTTATGACATAATCTTCTACTGAACGTAATGGGCCTTATTCAGAGTCGTTTTGACGCGTGATTAGTGCCATGCTAAAGGGGTGACTAACATATGTTTCCCGCAGTAGTCAGGTATGGCGCTAATCGTACGTCAAAGCGACTCTGCATAAGGCGGAATGAAACTAGATAAACTTCATTCTTCAATCATTTCGTAGGGGACGTTTTGAAAGTTGGACGTTTCTCCTTTTATTTTCTTCCGTTAATGCTGTTCTTTCTTTCATTTCTCTCTTGATACCAGAGTACACGTTCATTGGCACTTGCTTTTTGTGATTCGCAAGTCGCTGCATAAACCACTTTAACAGCAACATGCATTTTATACTAACAAAATTTGACAATTAGCAATAATTTCAAGTTTATTGAAGACTCTTTTGACTACTTCTCGCCTATTGACAATTTTGTTTGTGTCAGTGGAATAGATATATGAAAAATCCCATAAATCCAGTTAATGTTTACGAAAATTCCCTTTATCCCATTTCGAGAAATCATTGTCAAAAATCCCACAATATGGAATTTTTCTCACGGGTTGGCATCACTGATTGAATGCTCTTACAGAGTTAAATGACAGTATGAACCATTTTGAAGACTCGTTAAACAAACTCAATTTCTAGGAGACCAACCAAATACAATTGAAAATAAATTTAAGTCCTTCATGACTATTTGTGATCATTGATACTTTAGATTACTACATTAGAAGGCCGTATCAAGAGAAAGGATAGCGTGAGACATTATCTTTTCCCAAATTACTAAGTTTATACTGAATAAAATGAAATTTCTGGCCATTCTCTAGTTTTCATAAGGGTTATTCTTTCTGTAGATCCTTGAATTTTATCGTACTAGATGAGGCCTTGTTATGTTTCATAGCGCATATTATTGTTACTAACTGTAAAAATAGTTTTTATTGAGTTTTAACGAAGAATTCCCTAACAGCCTATGAAAATGCCTCTGATCAATAGGTAAGGGAGTATAAAATTTCTTCGTTTGAGTATCTTTGAGCATCTTACATCAATGGAAGCCTCATTTCTTGCTACCAAGGGACATTCTTTGAAGTACAGAAATCATTTTTCTAATATGATGCCCTTACTTGGGTTTCATTCCTGGTGCAGGAAGAGGTTTCCTTTTCTGTTAGTTTTGTTTTGTCATCATTGTGAATAAAATAAGGAGTATTTGAATTGATAATTTGGCCTCTGGGTTAAAGTAAGCTACAAGTGTGTTGAAAATCGATGAATATACAAATTCAATTGACTGAAAGCTATTTATCTGGGAATTCTTTCATAGTCAGGAAGCGCCACTCCATATGTTTTAAACCAAATATTGAATGGAGCAAGGTCATGCATCTAAACACGCTGGGATGCCAGTTATCATAAGGCATTGTGTTGTTAAACAATCTCAAGTGAAAGTGCACCGTGTAGAATACGCAACTGCGAGTGATTTTCATCTACGAACTCAAACTGACATATATGAAGGCCTGAACTGCAGAACATCCCAAGTTCATCGGAGTACTTTTGTCATTTTAGAAGAAAGACAAGAAGATTATACTTGGCATGCTATTCTGTTTAGCTGAAATTACTTTGTAATTTTTAAAAAAGGTTTCGATTTGAATTTACGTATTATGCAAGTGAATAGCCCTTAAAACATAGATGCTAACATAAAAAAAAAAAGCGAAAAATACGTACTTGGGATGTTATGCAATTCAGGTCTTCATATTCACATATAGCCGCGGAAAACATCAACAGTGCATTTGGGCAGAAAGAGGTTAATGGAACCACCATGCGCCGTTGGGTTTGTGAAATTTCATGCCAGTGATATAACATTGTAAAATGATCCTTGCGACACTAACCCCCAACAGCATATTGCGATAAGCTCCTTAAAAACATTGTGGAAACGGAACCTTAGAAAAGTGTTGGTGCAATTGTAGACGAATTAGACATACACCATACCACTATCGTTCAGTGGCTTGGACTCATGCGTCCCACATAGGTTGAAGCCGGCCAACAATGAAGTGTCCAGTTCTTTGGATATCTAGGAAGGTTATCCACATCAGCTTGTCATTTCTGATGAAAACTGTATCTACTACGGCAATTGTAAATGGCAAAGATATTGGATACTGGATCGCGATCAACGTCTTGAATAATTTTCCAAACCATTCCTCCACCTCCAGAAGAAATGGATATATGGTGTCTTCATGTAGCACGCTCACATGCCTCTCAAATAACGGTGCAGACCTGGCATGAGCTCAACGTTGGCCACTGTTGGACTTCCTATCTTTGCTACAGAAAATGTTTCATCGTACGTATGAGCCAGTGGCGGATCCAGGACGGACTTCTGAAGGGGGGCGGTGGGTTGTAATATTGTACTTAGAGCTACTTTTAAGAGCTCCAAACTGTCGGATGAGTTTTATATATATATATATATATATATATATATATATATATATAATAAGAGTTTCCTCTTCTGGGGAGGCGATCACCCAGATCGTCCCCCCTGGATCCTCCTCTGGTATGAGCGTGGATTTTCGAGATTACCAGATTGTTTATCTTCGTCATTGTTTGCTTATCTCGATCTTCGGCCTTATTCCCTACTGCTTTGAGAGAACGAAACGCAAAATTTGCGTTTTGGTTTACAATAATTAGGATAGTTGCTCATAGCATTTTCTTGTGCTATGTTGCAACCCGCAATTTTTGCTAAGTCCGATAGGGAATGAGACCTCTTGTCTTGTTTAAGTCTTGAAGAGTCCTGAATATCAATCTCGGACTTCGTATTATTCCTTTATACTACGTTGTGAACATGTTCTTCACGGATATTGAAAGTCCTAATTTATAATAATAATAGCTATTAGCATGACGTCCCTTCGTGATCCTGAGCCTGCTCTAACACCATCTTTTAGCGACCGGGGGAACTATGTCCAGCCTAGCGACAAACAGGTGGTCAGTGGGATGCTTTCTGGACCTAATGGTCGTCACGTCTTCATTCACGAGACTCCTCTGTTTGTCTCATGAAGCTGTGGGGACGACGAACATTGGAGTGGACTGCTCGGGAATCGAACCGGGATCACGCGGGCATGAAAATGAAATGAAACGAAATATTTCAGTTGAACGTCCTACGATTTTGCCCTTTACGCTAAGGAAGACGATGATTAAGGTAACACACGAGCGTTAGTTCAACGCTCGTACCACTAGTTCGGAACCCTCTTATTGAAAGTTCTTTGCCATGAAAAATCCAAATGAGCCTCTTTCCGGAATTAATTTACATCTCAAAGTGAAGGAGCATTATTAAATTAGAAAATGTCAGTAATTTGATATGATAGTTTTTTTTTCTTTTATGTGCTTCAATTTAACTTGAGACTAACCAATAATAGGATAGCAAAACATTATGGCCCTTACGCAGAGTCGTTTTGACGTATGATTAGCGTCATACTAAAGGTCTGACTACTGCAGGAAACATACGTTAGTCGAAATCTTTAGAATGGAACTAATCACGCGTCAGAACGACTCAGCACAAGGCCTTATGTGTTCATTTTCATAGTTTAGCAAATTTCAACCTTAAGAATCAAATCAACACGACGATGGCAAAATATATCGCTTTCTATCCACTTTGTGAACTGAAAATATCATAAACTTAACTCACAATATTGAAATTTTCTTGCCTGTACAAATGCATATATCATGTTTTGCCATCTTTGTATAGAAACAGAGCTCCTTTGTAGCTAAGCGGTTAGTTTACGCGCCTTTGCCATAGGCGATCCTGGTTCGATTCCCAGCGTGAGTTCATGTGCTTCGGATCCCACGTTAAGCTGCAGGCCCATGTCTCATTTAGCCTTGCTGCTGAAAAGGACGCTAAACTCAACTCAAATGAAATTACTGTATAACATAAACAATAACTTAAATAAAGCTTACTTACTGTATTCGACAGCATATCCTCCTCGGGTAATTTTATAGAAATCGGTGTCTCCGCATTTTGATTCTGTCGTTTGAGATAATTTTCCTTAATTGACTTCTCTATCGAGGCTACTGCCTGATCGACATCATCAAAGTACAAGTTCTGATCATCCAAAATTTGGTTTTGTTGAATCTGATCTTCCAGTGAACAATGGTCTTCATCAGCTGATCCATGCTGCGGAGAGCAACTGCTTTCAGACGCATTCCCACATGACAAAATGTGTTCGTTCGTTCGTTCGTTTTCATTAACAGCATCGACCGTTTCTATCACAATCTCTTCTCGAGAAATGTCTAGTTCACTCACATCACAGCCTTGCGAATCTGCAAGGAAAATAGTTTGTTGCCCAAGGTCACTTGCAATTACCGTACCACTTTCATTTATAACTTCAATCTCACGAGTTTCAATACTTTCATTGTTAGCGGCTTGGGGATACTGTTGGAGAAACAATATAGACCTTGAAGGATGTTGATATCTTACAGGAGAAATGGGAGGCATTCCAAAATGATTGTATGGATATGTTGGCATTGATCGAACTCCATGAAAGTGAGGTAATCTTGGAAGAGAAATATCCCCTGAGTTCTGTTCCAAAGGAGCAAAATTCTTTAGTGGCATAGCGTTAGGCATAGTTGCTGTAGGAATTCGAGGAGATGGCATCCTCAAGAACACTGAGCCATGAGTTGAATGAAAATAAGGATATGCCAGTACAGGCGCAGGTGGAATTTGATCCGGCAATTGTAGCAAATTTCTCTTCACATTACATTGTGTCATTAAATAAGGTCGCTGAACTGTTTCTAGCGGTGGAATCTGTAATCAAGCAGAAAATTTATAATACTAACATAAACTATAAAGAGTAACTCAACATCTATAATTTATTTTTGAAATAAAATACTTAGTCCTATAGTCTACGAACACATATACATACATATAGCGTTCTCTAGCCCAATATGAAATTTTGTGATTGGGACATATGAAATGTGGATGTAATAAGTATTTTTAATTAATTGTATTTCTTCCAGGATTGTTTAGTGCGCAGTTCAATCTTATTCCATGTTTACTTTTTTCTTGACATTGGTTCTGAAAGATGTGATGTCAATGGGGCTATGCAGATACCCCTTAGGGCTTGAAATTACACTTGTATACTCTATAAAGTAGCACCCATGTCAACTGATCGTACATTACAATAGACGGATGCCAATAGATGTGTTCTTTTGCATTTGATTAAATATTGGATGGCACGAGTCTAACAATACATAAGGAAGTTTTATACAGTGCCGTATAGCCGCATTGAAAGTTGAATGGTCAAATCGTTTAAATTTACGGTAGTGATACTGCAATGATATAGATAAGTTTATTGTAACATGATCTATTGGGTTTACCCTAGGTTGGTAGAAGGGTTACTCATGTGAAAAACCTGACATCTCATTAAACCTCCACCAACTAATCAATCAATCAATCTCATATGAAAAATAATTCATGTGTTAAGTCACTCGTCGGGTACAAACTTAGCAGCCACTCATCGCATTCCCAAATCGCCGTGAAAAATGCGCTGAATGGAGCTCCAGGATAACCCGGACAAGTCTTCGAGTTGGCCGACTGTTCTGCGTTGATCTTCTATGATGAGATAACGGATTTTTAGCGATGTTGTCCTCGGTTCACGCACTTGAAGTATGGCCGGAAAGGAACTGATCTTCAATGATCATTTTACCCCTTTTAAACCGAGCAAACGTACATTTACGTTTTGCTGAGAGCATGTTCTTGTAAGCTGTTTGCATCATCACACTAGTTTCTGCTGTGTTGTTGGCGAGTAAAAAATAAAACCACAGCTGCACATTGTTCGTGAGAATCTGTCATTTTTTCGTGTCATGAGTGCACTACAGACACAAATACACACACACATAACTGTCAGAGAAACCGCAAGCATCGTTGTCGGTTGACGTTACTTGATATACTGACTCAGGAGAGGTCTTTCTACAGCGCCCTAGCGGCACAACCTCGTACTACAAGTACATGATGCGCAGGAGTGTGATTTCGCTGATTTTTGGGTTCCCCTTCGTATATATTGTAAGGATCCCCACATCACAACATGAGCACATGCTTATGAACGACACGTGCTAATGTTTATAAACAAGCAGACGATACACCGAACAGGAAGAAGATGAAGAGAACCGAAAGAAGACGAACCACCCGAGGAGAGTCCATAAAAGAGAAACCACAGACGGAGGAAGGTATCAGTTGACTACTGATCGCCAACCCACCTTGGCTGTGGAGGCCGCTTTGGACTAAGGGGCTATACCTATCCTAACATTCCTGGAGGCTGCTATGAAGGTAAGGGGATTCCTCAACACAACCTTACCTCGCAAGGCTGCTTTGAGCTGAAGTTTCTTAGGACCATAACCTGGAGTCACCATAAGACGCCCCGGCGGCTGCCTTGAGCGAAGGGGTTCCCGTACGAAACGATATATACCTCAACCTTGGTCATAATAGAGACTTTGTTATATGAAGTTTGTAAAGCACAAAGATTACTTTGTATTTTATAATAAAATAGGTGAAGGGCTAAAGGTGGTCAAGGCTCTCGAACAGTAATCTGGAGGTTCTTGGATCGAATCCATGTGGGGAAAGTATTTTTTTTTAGTTTAGGATTTTTGATGGTGATTGATCGGCGATGACACTTTTATTATATTCAGATATTTGAATACTCGGATGTTTCAATACTTGAACTATCAAATCTTCAGGAATAATAATTATTATATCGTAGAAGATTAACAGTTAGGAATTTATTATAGTTCAAGTCATACCATTACAAGCAGAAACGTGACTTTTCGCAAAAAAAAAAAAATCGATTTTGTTTAATGTTGCCCACGAGAAGAGGAATTTCTTATCTCGTTTCTAAAACAAAACAAACAAAATCGGGATGAGAATTAACATTTTACATTCGAGACGGAACAAGGTAAACTCAAATTATCGTCTCGCTTTGGAGATGAGAATCGAGACGAGTAGAAAAATATCATAAACATTTCTCGTCTTATCTCGATTCTCGAAATAGTGTATGTTCATTCTTAAGGTAACAATTGCTCTGTAGACTTAATCTTATATTATCTATTTTGTTACTATGTATTTCATAGCTTATTGAATTATGGTCTATGTAGGCATTTTTGTAGCAAACTTTTTATACTTACTTCTGTATATCCCAAAAGTTAGTTTATAGGTTATCTTTTAGTGATATTCAGATATTTTTATTAGAGTTATTTTCATTAAAACATACAGTAGAATGATGTCTACATGAAGCTTTAGTGGAACGCTTTCGTTTAAAATTTGGGTAGTTGAAGAGATGTGTGTTAAAGGTATGGAAAACCTTACCCGAAATCCTGACTTTTAAGTAAATTTTGCCAAATTTAGGGCAACTTTAGAACTTTCAATCCGTTATTATTATTATTATTATTATTATTATTATTATTATTATTATTATTACTGAAGCGTTGTAAATTTAATAGTTTACCCTATTCCACCCAGCCCCCGCGTAGTGGTCATTGTGCTGGACAAACACCGTGTATGTAGATTTTCTCCGGGTTCCACTTCTTCCCACTTTCTTTATTCCAATATAGCTTTCATTCTCATCATCGACGTCTTCGTTAGCTTAGCCGGCATAACCATTATTTAAAAACAAATTTTCTTTGGACTCCTGGACAATATGGACTCTTGGTGTCAGCTCCTGGACAATATGAAAATCGAACCTTCTGATGCAATATCAGAAACTAAGTAGGATTTGTCTTCATCCCGATACATAGTAACGCATATTCTTTGGGTAAAAGACTTTGGATTATGTATGCGTTATGTTGATATTTTAACAAAATATTAGCTACATACAAATATAAAAAAGAGTACTTTCTATTTACAAAGTTTGGTTAAATGGATACATGGAACGTGTTGGAAATGGCGAACGAAAATATTATTTCTAATGAGAGTGGTAAAACCTAGAAACAATTCCACAATGAAACAATAACGTATCACACACATTTATGACTCATACTAGGTCCTAAGGATGGCCCTTTTGTATTCATGAATTGTTTCTTTAACATGTTACGTTCTTAGACAGTACGAATCATCAATGGAGACACGTGACGTCATATTGTTAGTATTTTTCCTGTGAAGAAAATCGTTTCGTCTCTAACTTGTAAGACTGAGATAAATTGAATATTTTTCATGTTTTTATACATAAGAAATAATAACATTGTAAATGATAAAAGAAATCTTTAATTTCCTCAGCTGGAATCGAACCCAGGACCCTTAAATTACGAAAAAACACCACTATAAGGCTGGTCTGTTAAGTAAGAGTCAAGAAACGTCGTATATGTTTCAAATTGCACACATTTACGATTCCAACATTCTATTAACGATGAAACACTCTGATTTCGGTCATGGTAAAATATTATAGTCCAGAGTTCAAATTTAAATTTAAAAGAAAAAGACATACAAACAAACAAGAACATGAAGAAGAAAGTGGTCTTAAGTGTAATTCGAATTCTTAACTGGAACCTGGTGCCTCAGACCAACTTTTTCTGATTCATTGAAAGTATCTCCGTAACTTGTCTCTATTATACTCGGTTTCATTCGTTTTAGTTATTTCTTGTATCCTTGAACGACAGGGACACGAATACAGATATATAGAGGACATTTAATATTTCAAAGGTTTATAACGTAACTCAAAGGTCCTCAGTTTGTATATTTATATAACTAAGGCTACTGATATATCAAAATGCATTTTACACACTGCACCAAGATATTACCTTTTTATTGTAGTACATAAGTTAAACAAATACACTCTTTAAAAATCGTACATGAAGTTTCACGAGATGGATCCTTTCTTATGCATTATTTATGTTTCGTTGCTACGACAACTAACTCACATCGTCGAATCACTATCATAACAAAATATAATCGCATAACAACCAGAAAAGAAATTACATCTATTTCTCTTTTCATATTCTTATTCTTCCTTTCTTGAACAGCTTGTGCATAATTTAAAAGCACATTTTGCCCATAAATACAAATAAAGATATAATAAAGATGTGAAAATACAAGTATCGTTGTAGGTTCTCCCTCCAGAAATCGGAACCGAGACCCTGCCTACTGAACTATCTAACGGGTGGGGTACCTGGCTCGTTCCTAAGGCAAGTAAACTTGAGACGGACAACATCGTGCTCGTGGGTTTTCTCAAGGCACTTCCACTTTCTCATTCTATCAATTCGTCCATCATAATTCACTTATTTTAATCATGGTTTTCCTCAACCTAACAGGCATAATTGTGGAACATTAAACGCAAAGATTTCATTTAATTTAGTTTTGAAACGGTTAACTGAAACTAATCCAAACCGAAGAACAGTTGTATTTTGTATTGCTCATTAACGTGTTTTCAAAAAATGTATATAGAAAAAAAAAACATGGAGAATGGTAATTCCACTCAAAAGTGAAACAGCACGTTCGTAATACCTTAATCTAAAACGAAACTATTATATCGTTTGGAACTTTCCCAAAATATGTATGGATATTCTGAAAAGTGTCAATACAGTGTCTGTCTTCAAACAAAACCGAACCAAATTACGGTTCGGTTTCTGAAATAAACAAGCATATTATGTTTCAACCTTAAACCAAACCCAAACCGGTTAACCAGGTGTTGGAAGACGTCTAGTAACTAGGTTGTAGTTGAGGCAACTAGCATCAAAAGCCTCCAATTCATTTTTACCGAAGTTGACTTATATATCGCTCGTTATATGTTTGATCTAAAGGAATTCCATGGAAACAGAATTTTGTTTAAATGTTTAATATTTCATACTAAAAGACTGGTTCAAATATGAGACTTTGTACGCGTATATATGGAGCTTCACTGCACGTTTTGCGAGGGAAATGCATGTAAGGAATTTTGGTAGTAGGCGCATCAGTTGATGTTACTATTGTCTCGTGAAATCAACTGCCATTATGTAGTCCAAATTTGAAGAACACCAAGATAAGACAAAAAGTATAGACAATCCTGAGTGCACAATGCTTCCTTTCGGAGTTATAGGCTGCCGAAAATATGAAAAAATGAACCTACAAAGTCATGGCTCCAGAACTATGGGACCTATCGTACTTGGGCCAACACTTCACGTAGGAACTAGCACGTGTCCTATTCAAAATTCATGTTCTAGGATCCTAAGATACTCACAAAACAATTTTATAGAGGGAATTTGACTGCGGGAATATAATTTAAAGTACTCACCAACTACCTCTATAAAAATTGTTACGGAAGTACCGTAGATTATGAAACTTGGATATTTGCATAGGGCACATACCAGTTCCTAAGTGAAGTCTTGACCCGACTATGGTAGGTCCCATAGTTTCGGAACTATGAACCTTTAAAGTTAATTTTTTAATGTTTTCGGCAGCCTATAACTCCGAAAGGCAGCATTTGTGTACTTAGGTTTATCTATAATGTTTGTCTTGGCAGTTAATTTCACGAGACAATAGTAACATCAACTGAGGCACTTACTATCAAAATCCACCACAACCATTTCGTTTAGTTTCAAGTAATCTCGCAAAACGTGCAGTTAAGCTCCATATACACGCGTACAAAGTCCCATATTTGAACCAGTTTTTTTTTTTTTTAGTATGAAATATTAAACTTTTAAACAAAATTCTATTTAGATGGAATTCCTTTAGATCAAACATATAACAAGCTATATATAACTCAATTTCGGTATTAAAAAAAATGGATTGGCGGGTTTTGACACTAGTCGCTCTAACTACACGCTAGGTACTAGACGTATTCCAACACCCGCTTAACTAGTTTGGGTTCGGTTTAAGATTGTAACAGAATGTGTCCATTTATTTCAGAAACCGAACCGTAGTTTGGTTGTTTTGTTTGAAAACAGAAAAGCAGATACTATATTGACACTTTTCAGAATACACACACACACACACACACACACACACACATATATATATATATATATATATATATATATATATATATATATATATATATATATATATATATATATATATATATATATATATATATATATACACAGATGGTGATCAGAAAAATGGAAACACCTGAACGAAATTACAACTTTCCAGATTAATATGTTGTCGGGCCACCTTTCGCCTTCAGAACAGCCTTGATGCGACGTGGGATGGAGGCATAGAAGTCGTGAATGGAAGCAAGTGGAATTTTACACCATTCCTCGTGCAGGGCATCGGTCAGTTCTGTGAGAGAGGATGGAGGTGGAAATCATCGCCGGAGTCGTGTTTCCAAGACGGACCACAGATGTTCAATTATGTTGAGATCTGAGGATTGGGCGGGCCAGGGGAGGTGTTGAACTTCATCCCGATGTTCCTCAAACTACGCTGCTACAACGCCAGCTATGTGAATGGGTGCATTATCATCCTGGAAGACGGCGTCATTGTCCGGGAACAACATCCGGACTATAGGATGCAAGTGGTCTCCTAAAATTGCGACATAATCGTTGGCAGTGATTCGTCCGCTAAGTGTGACCACAGGACCCAATGAAAACCATGATATTGCGGCCCACAGCATCACCGAGCCACCGCCATGTTTCACAGTTGGGCGAAGACACTGCAGATCATAAGCTTCTTTGGCGTTCTCCACACATAAACACGGCCCGTGGTTGGGAATAGGGTGAAGGATGACTCATCCGACCATATCACACGTTTCCAGTCCTCAACGGTCCAAGTTGCATGGTCGAGGCACCATTTGCGGCATGCAAAAGCGTTATGGTCCCTGATGAGCGGTTTGGCCCGTACAACACGACCCCGTAAGTTCATGTCATGTAATTCGCAGCGGACTGTGATTGTCGAAACAGGGTGGGGGAGGTGCTGATGGAGTTCCTCCGTCACTTGCTCCGCAGTGGCACGACGGTTCTGCGTGACAATACGCTTTAATATCCGGCGTGATCTGTCACTCATGATTTTCTTCCGCCCACTGTTCCGCTTCCCCGATGTGGTTTTCCCGTGTGTTGTATAGGCCGTCATCACCTTCGATATTGTCCCACGCGACACACCTAACACAGTAGCCACTACCGTCACACTCGCTCCACATAACCGCGCACCAGCAATTTGCCCTCTTTGAAAATCTGAGATTTCTCCCATTTTACCTACCTCCGTCTGCTGCAGCCACTGGACACTGCTGTTCCACTGCGCCTGACGTAGTATGGAGACCGATCTAACACACCACCACCAGCGGTCCGGCGCTCCGGGCGCCACGACACCACTGCCAAAACATACATCTGACGTGTTGCCAACTACAGGTGTTTCCATTTTTCTGATCACCATCTGTATATATATATATATGTGTGTGTGTGTGTGTGTGTGAGTGTGTGTGTGTGTGTGTGTATTGGAGAAGTTTTGAAAGCTGAGTAAATGGTTTAGTTATTATCAATCTGCTGTTTCACTTCTGAATGGAATTACGATTCTCCATGTTTTTTTCCTAATATATTTGTCAGAACTCGTTAATAAGCAATAGAAAATACAACTGTTTTTCGGTTCGGATTTGTTTGGGTTAACAGCTTGAAAGTGAAAGAAAATGAAACATTTGGTTTTAATGTCCTACAACTATGCCTGCTAGGTTGAGAAAAACCATGATTAAAGCAAGTGAATTATGATGGACAAATTGGTGAAATGAGAAAGTGCGAGAAAATGGGGGTGTCCCGAGAAAACCCACAAACACAACGTTGTCGTCTCAAATTTACTTGCGTTGGGAACGAACCATGAACTCCGCTCATCAGATAGTACAGTAGGCGAGGTCTCGGTTTCGATTCCCAGTGGGAGAGCCCTTGAAATATTAAATGTCCTCGATTTATCTGTGTTCGTGTTCCTGTCGTTCAAGGTTACAAGAAATAACTGTAAAACGAGAATAACCTAGCATAAGAGAGACAAGTTATGGAGATACTTTCGGTGAATCAGAAAAAAAAAGTGGTCTGAGGTACAGCGGGGGACACTTCTAAATGGTACAGCCATATGGAGATTTACGGCTAAGGTGTACCATTTAGAAGTGTCCCCCGCTGTACAAGGTTCCAGTTAAACATTCGAATTACTCTTAAGACCACTTCCTCCTTCATATCATTGCGTGTTTGTTTGTCTTTTCTAAATTTAAATTTGAATTCTCTGTGCTATAGTATTTTATCATGACCGAAATCAGAGTGTTTCATCGTTAATAAAATATTGGAATCGTAAACGTGTGAAATTTGATACTAGAGTCGTGGCTTGAACATTCATTTCGTAATTTAAGGGTCCTGAATTCCATTCCAGCTGAGGTAATTAAGGGAATTTTTATCATTTACAACGTTGATATTTCTTATGAATAATAACATGAAAAATATCCAGTTTCTCTCAGTCTTACAAGTTAGAGTTGAAACGACTTTCTTCACAGGGAACATACTAACAACATTACGTCACATGCCTCCAATGATGAGTCGTACTGTCTAAGAACGTAACATGTTCAAGAAACAATTCATGAATACAAAAGGGTCATCCTTAGAACCAGTATGAGTCATAAATGTGTCTGATACGTTATTGTTTCATTGTGGAATTGTTTCTAAGTTTTCCACCCTTACTAGAAATAACAATATTTTTGTTCGCCAACACGTTCCATGTATCCATTTAACCAAAATTTGTAAATAGAAACTACTCTTTCTTATATTTGTATATAGCTAATATTTTGTTAAAATATCAATATAACACATACATAATCCAAAGTCTTTTATCCAAAGAAAGTACGCTACTATGTATCGTGATGAAGACAAATCCTACTTAATTTCTATTAATGAATCCGAAGGTTCGATTTTCATATCGTCCAGGAGCTAACATCCTCTTTCCCCCTCTTTTCCTTTTGGACACTAATCCTCAAAAAGGATCTCTTAAACAGGGTCCAAACCAATTTCTTTTCTTTTTTCCTATCAACTCCAGCGTGCTTATATGTATTGGAATAAGACATAATATTGAGGTCTCAAACCTTAAGAATGAACATACACTATTTCGAGAATCGAGATAAGACGAGAAATGTTTACGATACTTTTCGACTTGTCTCGATTCTCATCTCCAAAGCGAGACTATAATTTGAGTTTGCCTTGTTCCGTCTCGACTGTAAAATGTTAATTCTCATCCCGATTTTGTTTTTGTTTTGTTTTAGAAACGAGATAAAAAACGTTCCTCTTCTCGTGGGCAACATTAAACAAAACCGTTCTTTTTTTTTTTTTTTGCGAAAAGTCACGTTTTTGCTTGTAATGGTATGACTTGAGCTATAATAAGTTCCTAACTTTTAACCTTTTACGAGATAATAATTATCATTCCTGAAGATTTGGTAGTTCAAGTATTGAAACATCCGAGTATTCAAATATCTGAATATAATAAAACGTGGTCATCGTCGATCAATCGCCATCAAAAATCCCAAACTAAAAAAAAAAATACTTCCCCACATGGATTCGATCCAAGAACTTCCACATTACTGGTCGAGGGCCTTGCCCACTGAACCACGATCACTACGCAGTAAGTGATTCGTCTTTAGTCTTATTACGTCAGGTTTCATTGCCTCCGCTTGCAAAGCTATATGTTGTTTTTATTTTTTCCAAAATGTCTTTCGTATTTCTTTTATGATATAAATCAATAATCTTCGGCAAAGTTTATATCAATAACTTGGGTTGTTCTTAAACCTTTGGTTCAAAAGTTTGTTTCTTCTCCACACTAAACTACAGATATGACAGATAGAATTCTCATACTCTGTATTTGTTTGAAAGCAGTCGCCATTAACTAATCAATGACTTCTGTCCGACACGATACATTCATAAATATTATCTGGTTGTGTAGCAACAGTACACAGAAAACGTGCATCATAACAGGGATTTTTTAGAATTGTAGTTCTACCGTGTCAGAAGCAGCGCTAGAGAAACCGCCTATAGCCGTAATCTTCGGATTTTTCCTTCTAAATTCGCTCGATTCTTCTCTCAGTATAGAATGGCTACTACACTTAAATTACACTGTTCTACAAAAAGTTTAAAAAGTTCTATTTCTGGGTAACAAAGTAGTGATTCTGAAAGAATTTTCACTCCTGAATTCAAATTTGATTTTAGTTTTTCTGCATCAGAGATAGTTTTGGAGTAATCAGCACGTAATATTTGTGTTTGTAAAGCACTACTATATATTGTTGACACTGTGTATTACCTAAAATTGTAGGTATGTGAAACAGCTGTCGACCGTACTTAATGGTTTACTTTTTTCTTTTGTACTGAGTGTCTCTCTTGTCTCTAATGATACACCAGCAATAGTCTGCCAGCATGTTGGCCATCCACTTCCCTTCATAGCGTTTTTC
This sequence comes from Thermobia domestica, assembly GCF_964235325.1. NCBI lineage: Eukaryota > Metazoa > Arthropoda > Insecta > Zygentoma > Lepismatidae > Thermobia > Thermobia domestica. The sequence continues at coordinate 228,206,062 of NC_137463.1, forward strand.
AATGGTGGATATATCCTTATGAAATCTTTCTCCGTGTTCATCGGAAATGTCACAGCAATTACTGCGGAAGTAATCCAGATGTGAGTCCATGATATGCACCTTCAAGGACATTTTGCACCCTAAATCCTGATAAGCTGCAAGCAATTCATCCACCATCTCCTTGTATTTAGGGTCCCGTCTTCTCCCAAGGAAGTTTTGGGTTACTTTCGTAAAACTCATCCATGCGCGCTTTTCTTTCTCTGTGAGACATGCCTTAAAACCTCTATATTTCTGCAGTTCTCGTATATGCGGACCTACAAACACGCCCTCTCTTATTTTTGCAGCTGACAGTCAAGGAAATTTGTCAGTAAGATATGCAAAAGCTGGCCCATTGGGATCCATTGCCTTCACAAGCTGTTTAATAAGTCCAAGTTTTATATGTGGGGGTGGAACAAGAACATTTCTAGGGTCTACAAGACTGTCCCGTGGCACATTCTTTTCATCAAGTGTCCAATTGCGTTTAGGCCACTCCTTTTTCACATAGTGGGAAGTTCTTTCCCGACTATCCCATTCACACAAAAAGCATGCATACTTCGAGTAACCTTGTTGCATCCCTAATAATAATGCTATTACCTTGAAGTCACAACACAACTTCCACTTATGTCACTGTACTTAATTAAGGTCAATATCTTTCTGAAAATTTCATAACTCTCTTTGGTAAAAGTGGCATATGCAACTGGGATTGAAGGCAGTTTATTCCCGATATGCAGCAATACGTTTTTTAAGCTATTCTTCGAAGCATCCAAAAATGATCTCCATTCACCAGGTTCGTATCTTATGTGCAAGGCTGTCATTAATCCATGAACATCATTGCAAAATGTCACGGAACTATCACTGGCAAAATAAGACACAAAAGCACGTTCTCTGTTCCTGAAGGTTATATTGGTTGTTTCGTAGAGAAGGTTATATTCCTGTAACCTGAAGCCTAACAATTCTGCTTTCTGTTTACTGACGTGAGTCCTAAGTCTCGCACTAAATCATTTAAATCATTCTGCTGTAATACACGTGGCGTGGGCGTACTCGTGCCTTGATACGGGGGATCCCTTCTTTTTTCCGGAGAAGATGTAAGTTCTGTAGTGCTACTTTCTTCACTATTAGTCATCTCTTCTATATCTGTGGGCCTTGAAGGAACTGGTAAAGCTTCAGAATGTGCCACAAGTCGTCTTGCTGACGGCAGATCCGGATAAACAATATGTTTCTTTGATTTGCTGTTCGTGAATCTCTGAATTTTGGTTAAGCAGAAATAACAGTCTGTCAAATGGTCCTTTGGTTCGCTCCAAACCATCGGTACAGCAAATAATGAAGCATTTTTTCCTTGCCACCACTTAATTAATTTACAATAACATGTAACACAACACATATTAGGTGACCACTTCTTATCAAAATCACCAGCTCCGACGCCAAAGTACTGCTTATATGCTCTCTTGATGATGGGTGTGATTTTCTTCCTGTTCCTCACGAAGGTGAACTCACCACAAACCTAACAGAAGTTGTTAGCTGTGTACTTACAACCACGAGTGCGAGGCATTTTTTTTTACTTCACTTAAACACAAACAAAATGTATCCACAGCATTCAGTTTACTTACAGTAAGTAGTACTAACGCCCGATAAAATACCAGATTCACACGCTCAGTTTAACTCACAAACTACTCCCAACATCACATTGCAACAACGGGCAAGTTCTGCCAACCTCTGAAAAATGAAAGCTGTCAATGTTGCAAGGTCTTACTTTCCAAATTCCCTTTTGTCACCATATACTGTGTTGTATATGAATATACGTATGTAGTACATGATGCTTGAATTACTCGTAGACTATCCCTGACGGATCAAATCGGATGTCTCATTTGAACTTCCATGTCACATTCCTTTCATAGTACAAAATTTCATTTCAGAAACACAACCCTTGTAAAACAGTGATTGATTTTGGCTTACCTTGCTTTGATCTAGCCTAAATTTCGCAGTCATTCCTACTTTATCGTATAAGCCCAGAGTATGGTTAAACATCTCTGATAGTTGGTTTCAAGAGGAAGGACGTGGGTAAGAAACCATAGAAACATTTTCGTAAGTTTGTAATGCGATTGTTGTCCAAGTAAATATATATATATATATATATATATATATATATATATATATATATATATATATATATATATATATATATATATATATATGAGGTTTACATCGTTGAATGAACAGGACTTACCCACACCAAATTCGTGATTTACATTACATGTACGCATTTGGTCAGACCACCAATGCCTAAGACCAGACACGTATTGACCAGAAGAAAGCCAGCCAAGCCGAGGCAGAGGGAGTGAGAATCCTGAGTGGATTGACGGTATGAAATAAATGAAATAATGTTTTTCAGTTTAATGTCCCACAATTATGCCCTTATAGATGGATTAACCGTATACCTCGATCATAGAGTTGGAGAAGCCATTACACTCACGTCTGCAAGCAGTTGCGGTACGACCTTTCTTTCTTCCCTCGTTCAATTACCATCTGCTCACTGTATATGCCTCGTGCTGAAGCCTTTTTAGGATGATTCATATTTACAATCAATCTGAGCAATCTGTATTGATTGTTGGAGTTCCGTATTCGTATCGTTGGCGTCAGACGATCTTCTGGATGTGAGTGAGATGGTCTTTCTTTGAACGACAGTCGTCCTTACTTTTCTACTGGAAAGGGGCCGCGGTGGCTCAGTCGTAGAGCGTTCACCTCTGGTGCTTGGGGTCATGGGTTCAATCCCAGCCCCCGCCAAGTGAACTTTGTGGTGGACAAACACCGTGTGCGTGGGTCTTCTCGGGGTTCTCCCATTTTCTTCATTCTACCATTTCATTCATTACTCATCATCACCGTCTCCTTTAGCCTAACCGGCATAACCGTGGGACGTAAAAACATTTCTACTGGATCTGATATCTACTCATACATTGACCTTTCCTCGTGTAGTGTTTTCCTTGTGGCTCCCTTCATATGAAGATGCATCCAGATCTCTGTGGCATTGATCATTTTCCATTGATTACAGAGGAACTCTCTGTTATTATTTTTTGGCGTCTTCGGTGCTTGACCTTTCGAATTGACTATCCTTTTGGAAGCTCGGTGAGTTTCATGCCCGTGAAGACTTACCCCTGTGTGCTACTATAGACCTATTTAAGCAGACTGAGATTGATGTTACACATTGTTTCACTCAATGTGCACACTTGTGCCGCGCAAGCGAACTTTCTTTGGTGATTCGAACTTGTATCTCCCTGGCATTTATCTCTTATTCGTTGACACAGTCAATTTTTGTTTGACTTTTGATTGTCGGTTAACGTGGGCATCATACATTTGATCTTAAATACTCTTGTGTCTTGAACTATGTATTTACTTAATGTATTTTCCCACTGTATCTGGGGAGTTGATCGTATTGTTCTATTGTAATTGTGTCGTGGTCTACTTGGGTCCAAGTTAGACTATAGTTGTATATTTTATTCATCTGCTCACTTTTCTCTACTGAAACAATTGACGCTGTTCATCACTTTGATATTACTATCTATTGGTGCATTTAATACTAGTCTTGTTGTTATTCTTCATGCAGAAGCAAACCAATTACCATTAGCCTATCGTCTTGAGAGACTTCTAAGGAATTATACATCCCATGTGCATCGTATTTTTGACAACCCCTGCACCTTTCTGTTGCGTCGTGACCAGATTTACGACTGATACGCAGAACGCCTTCGGAATACACGTCCATGGTACATTCGTGGTTATGAGTTTCATCGAACACAAATTTGTATGACCATTTCTTTCTTTGCTTGCTGTTTTTGCCCTTCCACCTTGGCTGTTGACTTCACCAAGGTTCGATCTTGGTGTCATCACATAGTAAACAACATACGAATATTCAGGAATAATAGCAAGAATCAGAGGCGTTACTGGAACAGCACCCCAATTTTAATGTTTTATTCAGATGGTTCAAGAAACTGAGAATCTGTTGATTGTGCCTTCGTCACAGAGAAAAACAGTTAGAAATTTATTCTGTATCCCCTGTGTTCAATATTCACTACTGAACTAACAGCAATTAAACTTGCTCTCGATCATGCATTTCGACTTTCGTTGCGTTATGAACTTATCTGCACCGACTCACTAAGAGTATAATAAGGCTGCTGAATGCTGGCACATTTCGGAAATTGGCGAAACGAATATGCTGACACAGCAGCTAAGAACGTTGGATTGGCAGAGGTTGCACTGGAAAACTTCTACTTGTGCTCTGATCGCCGTTGCTATTTCATCCAATGGCCCCGAAAGCGGATTAGGATCTTGAAAGATAATAAACTTCACTCGTAAAACTTACAACTGTATTTTGGAATTATTGCAAACGTACTGGTCGCCGAGATGAAGTTTCTTTTGACGCTTACGTATCGGCGATTCTCATAACTTGGCACATTCTTGTAGAAAGTTCAGAGTACTCAAACTGCAGAGAACGTTAACTACCTAAAAATCTGAATTAGGTTTCAGTTGATATACCGGTCTCTAGCGACCGTATTCTCATTTTCTCGTGAAATTGGAATGATTAACGAACTTTGAGGTTTTCTTTTTAAATTTTTCTGTCATGTACGCGACGGGGACAAATAGCCCCGTTGTTGGTGTTTCCATTAAACATTCATTATATATACACTCACCAGTCGAAACATGACCACCATCTACCTAATATCTGGTATGTCCACGTTTGGCTAGGATGATAGCAGCAATGCGGTTTGGCATGAAAGCGATGAGGCCTTGGTAGGTAGGGCTGTGCGATATCGAAATTTCGATATCGACATTCGATATTTTTCTGATATCGATATCGAATAGATATATCGATATCGACAATATCGATATCGATATCGACAATATCGGATATCGAATATCGATATCGACAATATCGATATCGGATATCGACAATATCGAATATCGATATCGACAATATCGAATATCGACAATATCGAATATCGATATCGACAATATCGAATATCGATATCGACAACATCCAATATTGATATCGAAAACATCAAATACGGATATTCAACATATTGATTGGTCTTGAATATTCATGTTGATATATACAATCTGGTCTCAAAACGTTTCAATGGGGGATATCTCACAAGGAAGGGTCACGCAGTGGCTCCGCTGAGATCCGAACGAGACAATTGTGTTTGCATTTGAAATGTTATAACTAGATGAATCCCAAAGTTATACGTGCCACCGGGAGGAATATCGTGAGTTACAACATATTTTGTAATGTAAGTACTACAAAAAAATATTACATGGCACAATAGTTTGAACCGAGTCATTTGTTCGGAAACAGTTGGGTAAGTGGAAAACTCGACCAACACGTATCCCATCATTTTCAACGACAAACTTTTTGGGGTAAAAAACTTTGTCCCAGGGTCCCCCGCAGGGTCCCAGACGGGGTCCAACTCAAAATTTTCAAATGGCAAGGGGGGTTAAGTGGCACATCATTTGAAAGCTGTTGTAAAATGAAAGAAAATGCAGCAAGTCTCGACTCTCTACAACAACCCTGTGCAAAATGAGGGGGGGTCAAAATGTAAACAAAAACTTAATTGAAAAGTCCATGGTCACCCCTATAAATCGGAAATGGTGAGACTTGAAAATAGGAAGGGGGTCTGGCATTATGTTCAAAGTACAACAATTTAAGTGAAAACGTCTTGTCCCAGGGTACCCACAGGGTCCCAGGTGGGGTCCAACTAAAAAGTTTCAAATGGCAAGAGAGGTTAAGAAGCTCATCGTTTGCAAGATCTTGTTAAATGAAAGTAGATGGAGCAAGTCTTGACTTTCTACGACAACCCTGTCCAAAATTGTGGCGGGTCAAAATGTAAATAAAAGCTTAATTGAAAAATATGGCCACCTTGAATCCAAGGTGCTTAAAATCTGTCATTCATAACAGTACAAATCTAAATCTCTATTTTTCTCTATTATATATTTAGAAATACTAGGAAGAGTAAACAACATTTGAATTTCGATTCACTTCCAATTATTATTTCATTCGGTAACAACATATATATGGTTTCTTCTTAATGCACGTTCGTCACGGTTCTCTCGGCATTATTTACTTGAATATAACGAATATGCGATGAACACACAACTATGACTTCCTAGTCATAGTGCGAAAAAAAAAAACTTTACCTTCGGGTATTTTTGTAATTTTGTCATACGTAGTTCATACAGAAAGAACTTGCTGCACCTGTAAGTTGGGGGCTCTATTGTAACGTATTCGTGATGGTTACATTTGTATGTCATTCGTTGGTTTGATCTCAATACTTCAAACAATACCAAATAAAAAAATCATTTGCAAGATTGGCAAGTAGTACCAAACATATGTAAGTCATTTCAGTACATCGAACTGGGTCAAACTTTGTTGGCTTAGTCACAGTATTCCAAGAAATAACATGTTTATATACAAACTCATTTTTCACGCTGGCAGCCATATTGGATTACAGATTATACTCTTTGATATTTTGTGGACTATTAACCATAAACGTTCACTTCTCCAACACCAGTGGTGTGAGCTGGATATGCGTTCGATACATAGTGCGGCATTTTGAACTCAAGATGTCACGTTTTTGAACATTTTGCATATTTTAGTCACTGACTAATCAACATTAATGCCAAATTTGTTTTCCTAGCTTCAGCAGTTTGGTATGCTTATCCTTTCGATATAGGTTTTAAGCGGCCATCTTGGATTGTTTTCCAATTTGTTTACATTTTGACCCGCCGCAATTTTGGACAGGGTTGTCGTAGAAAGTCGATACGTGCTCCATCATCTTTCACTTAACAAGAGCATTCCAACGATGTCCTATCTCTCTTGCCATTTGAAATTTTTTAGTTGGACCCCACCTGGGACCATGTGGGGACCCTGGGACAAGACGTTTTCACTTAAATCGTTATACTTTGAAAATAATACCACACATCCTTTTCTGTTTTCACATTTGTCTCACCATTTCCGATTTATAGGGATGACCATGGACTTTTCAATTAAGTTTTTGTTTACACTTTGTCCGGTCGCCATTTTGCACAGGGTTGTTGTAGAGAGTCGAGACCTGCTGCATTTACTTTCATTTTACAACAGCTTTCAAATGATGTGCCACTTAACCCCCCTTGCCATTTGAAAATTTTGAGTTGGACCCCGTCTGGGACCCTGCGGGGGACCCTGGGACAAAGTTTTTTACCCCAAAAAGTTTGTCGTTGAAAATGATGGGATACGTGTTGGTCGAGTTTTCCACTTACCCAACCGTTTCCGAACAAACGACTCGGTTCAAACTATTGTGCCATGTAATTTTTTTGTAGTTCTTACATTACAAAACATGTTGTAACTCACGATATTCCTCCCGGTGGCACGTATAACTTTGGGATTCATCTAGTTATAGCATTTCAAATGCAAACACAATTGTCTCGTTCGGATCTCAGCGGAGCCACTGCGTGACCTTTCCTTGTCAGAATACTTGTTAGTCACAGAAAACAGACTTGTGTTCCTTCTAATCCACCAGTCTTTCCTCAGAAAAAAGTTAATAAAAATAGTCATTTAATTTCTTTCTCAGCCATCATATTGGTCATCATTGCAGAAGTAATGAGAGTGAAACAGGGTGATATAGAATATGCGTGTTTTATTTGTGTGTAGGTGTTTATTTCATGTATGTGCGATTGTGAATGTGCACGTGTGGCGGTATGCGTTTCAGAGAGAGAGAGAAGTTCTTTCTATAGTATAACACGTGCGTGCGTTGTATTTTAAGCTCACGCACAAACAATACTTGATCCAGATATGGACGATAGGGTCCATGGTGGCTCAGTGGTAGAGCGTTCACCTCTGGTGCATGAGGTCCCCGGTTGAAACCTTGCTCTTGCCAAGTGAACTTTGTGGTGGAGAAACACCGTTGTGTGGGTTTCCTCGGGATTCTCCCGTTTCCTCTCACTTTCTTCATTTCATCATTTTCATTCATTTCTCATTATCACTGTCTCCTTTAGCCTAACCGGCATAATCATTGAACGTAAAACTCAAAAATTTCATTTCATTTCAGATATGGACGAATGACGTACCCGATCAACAAAAGCAAAATCGGGGAATCCCCGTTTCTCTTTTGTGCTAATCATTTGATGCCTCACTGCAACAGGAAATCGATGCATATCTTTCAGTGCCATCTACAGACAGTGGTGCTATTCAGCCGGTTCGCACCGGTTCGCCAGAACCGGTTGTTAATATATTTCGAGTTTGTTATACCCAGGCATAGATCTAACAGTAAATTTTATCCAGTTATACCCAAGAACGACCAAGTTTCAGTTTGTTTAGCTTTGTTCTTAGAAATTCTTACAGCTACAGGGTTATATATATAATCTCTCAGAATAAGGTATAAGCTATTTTTTCTTAATTTCAAATGGGCTGGTTAGATATCAAGAATGAAAACTGGGATCACATGAGTGCAGTGGTGAGGGTTATTTACATTTGAAACGCATATATACCATTATCAATAATTGTTGATCCCTTGCTGGGTTAAGGTGTTTCCAATACTTCTTGACAAACATCTATTTTGGATAATTCGTTTCCAAGATATTCGCAGTGCTACCTAATTTCGTCACAACACCTTATATTAGGTTGCTGTGTAGGTCTCTACTTGTCACTTGTGGTATCCAGTGAAAAATTTGCCTTTGTCTATCTTGCATGATTTGCTTCCTAAGAGAGAGGGAGAGAGACAGGGGCGTAAATAAGGGCCTCGCAGACCCCGCATTGCGGGGGGCCCAGGCCATCACGAGGCCTCCAAATTGCGATGTAGGACATAGAAAAGGGGCCCCATTCCACGTTGTCTGCGGGATGGCCCCCAAGCCCTTAGTTACGCCACTGGAGAGAGATATCTTTCTATGTATCCATCTACTATGTCTCTCTCTCATATATATATATATATATATATATATATATAGATAGATAGATAGATAGATATAACCAGTCACCAAAAATTAGAATAGCACCACTGCCTACAGATATGGAAGAAAACCTCCTTCACTGGAGGAAATCTCATGACAGTGAATTTCCAAAATTAGCTCTTCTGGCTCGTAAGTATTTGCGTAGGTACCAGTGTTCTATCGGAAAGTGGATGTAATAGTTGTGGATGCAATATCGTAACTATGCTCATACTTCACGTACAGTTAGTGCAGAACATGCGAAACAACTGATTTTCTTTCCATGAACAAAAGAGCTCGTTCCTAAATAGCAGTGTCATGAACTTCAATGCATCATACATTTCTAGTTGAAAACTGTGCTAATAGGCATATTTCTAAACAAGACAGTTATTGTTCATTTTTCTCTGTATGTGTGATGTGTCTGTTTGTGTTCTTCTAAGTTAATCCGTTAGCTTTACAAATTTAACACTTGGACTTATTATTTTGTAGTATTCTATTTTAATATCCAATTAAAAAAGAACGCGATCAATCGAGATCTCTTTCATGTTATTATTAAACTGATAATCTTTTTGTATTAAAGAGCTTTACGCAAAGACGTGACATCTCCCATATGAAGAGGTTTCTTGTTATTGGTTTTGTGCAAACTGATATCTAAAAGTGTTCATGTCTTTATTAAATTTAGGCTAAAGCTTACGTCCTATATCATTATTCAGTTCTGCTTGTGAAATTAATTTAGAGAGGTTCTAAGTCATTCCTAATAACAGTGCACCTAATAATGCATATTCTAATACTTAAGCAAATCCAAAGAAATAGGGAAGTGTTAATACTACCTAAACAGAATATGTAGGTCTGTGTAGTGAAATGACAGAATGGAGGGATTTGTTTGTTTTAGTGGGCTGAATTACGTGGCTCAACTTACATCTAGTAACCACATACAAATAAACGGAAAATTACTACTTTGCACAAAAAACTAGCAAATTCTTGTTTTCCTGTCTGTTTAGATTTAAGCAAATTTTAGCACAGGCATTTGATTTTTCACTCGCAATGGCAATACAGCACAAACGTTAATTGTAGTGAGGATATCAAGTTGACTCGGTTAAGGAATGCAGCCATGTTAATGATGAGAAATATTTTGGAAGGCATAGCTCCCCGGGTCTGCACTAGTTTTGGCTTTATCTTCGAAAGGAACATCATTTCTGCCCAATACAATTTTTACACAAAGTTTGGTTTGATTCGGTGAAGAAGTGTAGGCGATAATATAAGTTAAATACACAATATTTATGTGGATTAAGTAGACGTAGAAACATCTCTACCCCACCGCCGCCGATTTGGACTTTCTTCAAAAGGAACCAAATTTTTAACCCATACTAATCCTCTGTAAATTTGGCTTCATTCTGTTAAGAAATGAAGTCAAAAGAGAGAACTAAATATTAACATGGAATGTTGGGAAGCATAGTCCCCAAGCCCTACATTAATTTGACTCATGAAACGGGGCGTTTTTCTGCCTCATACGAGTATCGTGCAGTTTGGTTTCATTCGGTTAAGAAATGCAAATGCAGCTACTATCGCGAGCCAAAAAGCGTTATATATAATATATATATAAAGCAAAACCTGTCGTAATTTTTTCGAGGAAGTGTGAAACACCAATATCGAATATCGATATTGACGATATCGGATATCGATATCGAATATCGACAATATCGGATATCGATATCGAATATCGACGATATCGGATATCGATATCGAAAATATCGGATATCGATATCGAATATCGACGATATTGGATATCGATATCGAATATCGACAATATCGGATATCGATATCGAATATCGACGATATCGATATATCGACGTCGATATTTTTGCGATATCGATGATCGATATAAGATGATATCGATATCGACGATATCGATATATCGACATATCGCACAGCCCTATTGGTAGGTAGCTGGAGGCATGGCGCACCACATGTGCTTACACAAATTCCTTAATTCCTGTAAATCCCACCGAGGAAAACATCCCAAGAGTGTTCAATTGGGTGAAGATCGGGTGAGTTTGGAAGCCATTGCATCTATTGAAATTCACTATTCTCCTTGGACCATGGCAGCTAGAAATATGACCGTCGTGAGTTGGTGTACCGGTATATGATCAGCATGATCTACTGATAACTAGAAACCCTTCCTTCATACGCATTATTGAGCCATGGATGAGCATGTGAAGGTCCCCAAATCATAGTGGAGCAATTACCGGTCCGTTATCGTCTCGAGCAGCTGTTCGTGTGGAAAAAGACGAATTTTGACCCGGCCATCGATGTGATGAACTCAGTATTGTCATTCATCGGACCATGTAACGTTGTATCATTCCTCGGTGGTCTAATGATGATAGCCATCTGTTCATTACTATCATAATAGACGGTGTTGTGCGGTTAATAGGGATGCGCACGAGACAAGATTTGTGGCTGTCTAGTCTCGAAAATGTGCTGTAAAAGTGATGTCTCGACTCGAAAAATGTATATTTCTCTATTGCAAGAGCCGTGTTTCGACTCGAATTTTGTCAGGAAATTCCTGTCTCGACTCGTCTCGTGCACATCCCTAGCGGTTAACATTGGTACACTGTGAGATGTCGGTTGCGGAGGCCCATATCTAACAGTCTACGAGAACTGAGGGCTAAGACACACTCATGCTTTGTTCACCGTTAAGGTCTGCTATCAATTGTGCCACAGCTTACGCCCTAGTCAGTTTTGCAAACCCCCACAATATACGACGTCCGACATCTTTTATGAAGTGTCTTTCGTCTTGTCGTTTGGTGATGGGTTTGATGTACGCAGAAGCACCACACTGACTGGTCAAATGAGATCTCTGTCATCGTTTGGCAAGTGCTTCTGCTGTGCATCTTGCCTCCTATGACAACCCAAAAATGTCCTTCAAAAGATAGCCGGTGGTCATAACGATTTGACCGGAGTATATATTTAGGATGGTTCTTATTTTTCAACTTCTGAAATTTTTTATTCTCATACTCTAAAAAAGTTCCATATCAGGCCAAAATAACCCATGACAAAAATTAGTTCAATCGATTAATCTTAAATGATGCCCCAAGCGACCTCAAGCCTTCAATCCATTTACAATATACAATATGAAGTATAAAGTACAATAAGAAGTATGTTTGAAGAAAGTATACAATGTGAAGAAGTTCGGAAGTAGTTTATAAATTAAAACTCACATATTATGAAGGTAATAGATATAAAATGATTACAAATAAGTTGGAAATATCTTTGGATATGTGTTTCCAGAGGCCTCCACGATGATATTATGCAATAATAAATGCGGATCGTCCTTCATTATCTATCCAAGATATGATATCACTCCCTCTAGCAGTTCCAAACTCACACGATAACTTTGCTCATATTGTGTATTGTAAATGCATTCAAAACTTGAGCTAGTTTGGGGCACTATTTAATATGATTCAATTGTGCTAGTTTTTCTTATGGGTTATTTTGATCTGATACGAAATCATATTAGAGGGAGACTCAAAGTATCTTGGAAGTTGAAAAATAAGGACCACGCTAGTGTATATATACAAGATCCTGACGATGGTAAAAGGCTTCTTGAATCTTGCTTTTAAGATTGGCAAGATTATAGATCGGGAAGACCGAAAGCCACAATCAAACTAGCCCAACAGAAAGTTTGGCTAATACTTTCCTAGGCTTCAGCATTAGGAATATATAACGAGCAATGGTGATTGGTGTTAATACACCGAGAATATAAGTCACAAAGTACAACAATAGCTGCGTCGCCAATACCGAGAATATCAGTGTGCTTATCATACCTGCAAATAATGTAGTGAGGTGAAGTTGATTGTGTAAGCTGAAAATAAATTTCTTCCAAATACATAACAGCTAGTGGATGGTAAAATAATATGGGCCTTATGCAGTCGTTCTGACGCGTGATTAGTGCCGTACTAAAGAGTTCGACGAACATATGTTTCCTGCAGTACTCAGGCCTTTAGTATGATGCTAATGATACCTCTAAACGACTCTGCATAAGGCCTCATTTGTTTAAGTCTTCAAGGCGACTACTGCAGGCGTTAAGACTCCACTGTAAGGGCGCTATAGTTGGAAAGATTGCCGAACACAACAAGTACATAAAGTGATGGTGAGGGTTCTCGGTTTAGGACTCCGGTATTGGGTGAACTCAGATTACGTGAAAACATAAGATATCTGGGTAGCCACAGATCTACAAGCCATAGCGAAAGGAGGTAAACGGAACGGGAAGCGACGTTGGAATGCTCTCTTTACACGACGTTTAACAGTCTTTTCGCCAACCGTAAGTTCTCAAATAAGATTTTCTCTTCGAAAGCTTTGACAGTTCCTAGACTAAGCTGAACGATCACCCTTGGACACAAGAGGGTATGGTCGCTGTACATTGACCCGCACCATCACTTTCTTGGCCACAATGCGCACAAATGGCAACCGCCTCATTGCACGACGTCTTGGTGTACTAGACATGCTGATGTTTAAAACAAGAGAACTAAGAATGTAGGGTCGAATAATATCCAGCCCTCACAAATTCCGGGAGCCTAGGTAAACTGAAGTTAAGAATCAGCGATTGAATTAGAAGCGTCACTATTCGATATGGGTGGGAGGGCACGTACACCCACTGCTTCTTGTAATTCTGCGTGCATTTCCGCCGCTAAGAATAGCTATCTTGACGTACGCACGTAGTACGCGATTTGCCACTTCCATTGGAGAATACTGCTTTTCTTTTAAATTTTACTTTATTTGGGTTTAGGGTCCCTTTCACCAGCAAGGTTATTTCAGATGTGGATCTACAGATTACCCGAACTATATGAACACCCACGGGAGATCGAACCTGAGTCTTCTGTGGCAAAGGAGTGTACGCTATCCACATAGTTACAAGGTAGCATGGTGTCACTTAATTCAGGGGCACAGCGCACAGGAGAAAAGAATGGTAAGCGCCATTTTCTAATTTTGAAGTAATTGAATGCAATGCAATGCAATGCATCATTATTATCATCATCAAGTATTCTGCCATTGTTGGCAGGTCACTTGCTGCAACTGAGAAGCTTCACATACGGTTTCTCTGTTTTTATATCATCCATTAATTGTAGTCTCCTTCGCCATCTCCCTCTCTTTCCTGTCAACATGCCCTCTAACACATCCCTCATGATAGTTTCTTCTTAGCCAATGTTCCAACCAGTTTCTCTTCCTCTTCTTAATAATATCTAAAATTGATCTTTTCCCCTCCACCATCTCATTCGTCTTCTGATTGACCCAGCAAATTATTTCCATTCTTCTCCAAATCCACATTTCGAAAGCTTCCGTCATTTTCCATCATTTTGCGTAATGTCCATTATTCTAACCCATACAGCACAATACTCTACATGAAGCATTTTATTAGTCTTTTTCTTAACTCTTTATTTAAGGTCTCACAAAGTAGTCTTTCCTTTCTCCTCAAGGCTTCTTTCACCATTCCTATCCTTGCATTTATTTCACGCTCATATTTCATATCATGATGCAAAGCATGATGCATATTAAATAAGCTTCCCCTGCTGCCTTCAGCTACAATTCCGAACTTAAACTACCTACTTAAATTGTTCTGTGGTGAGATCTCAAACCATTCCACCTAATAGCTCAATTTTACCGGAAGTGGCGTTAAACATTGTCTTTCCCCGAGCCGCTCAATTATCAAATGTCAGTGCGTGCTAAGAAACACTGTTCTGCGCACATGTTCAAACTGGTGGCAACGTATGTATTACATTTATAAAAACTGGACTCATGCAATGCAGGCCAGGATGGTGCATGTCCACCTCAGACAGAAGACATCCATTGATCATCCTCTTGTATACCTAAGTCCTACCAAAAACTCGAAAACCCGCAAGTCTTACAGCGGTAATAGAAACTGAAAAAGCAAGCAAAGAATGTGAAGATGAAGGATAATCAAATGATAATAAATGAATCCGCTCTTTCAATAAACAATTAACTGAAATTAGTTAATTAACTAATCAACCAATCGACAGTTACAGTTAACAGTCAACGTTATCCAGACTACGCTACAAGGAAATAATAGTACCTTTTACAGAAAACAAAGTAAAGCTAACATCTATACTTTGAATTTTTTAAAAAATATACTTCTAATTCTCTTGTATAACAGTACTTTTCTTAGTCAAAATTTGAACAATTACGGATTAATCATCTGATAAAAATCTAGGATCCTTATTTTTTGAAATTAATAATATATTTTTTTAAATTGCAATTTTCTCCAACAGCATTAGCATCCACATTGCACATTACGTAAATTCAACTTCATCCAAACCAAAATATGTTAATAAAATTTGAACAAATTTATATAGATTGTTCATCAATATGATGAATGATTTATGAAACGAAATTATGCAGTGCCACTTTAGGGGATCATACGTGAATTCATGAATTAGGTATGTAGTTCTTTCATAAGGAAATCCACTCCTAGTATATTACCAATTACTTCTTATGGGATGATTACATTCCTGGGTACAGATTCACTTTAGGAACGCTCAACAGTTATGGGTATAAATACAGCGTGCAGATATATGCCATAAATTCGAGTGCAAGAAACACCAACCAATCTGTGCTAGCTATTCACTAAAGAGAACGAATGTTATCTAACCCAAGTAAGCCATGGCTAATCTCGTTGGTTCGCACGATAGCGTGGAAGAGTGCCTAAAGTGCAGGCTCGTAAAAGACGGTGTGTATGCGCGGAAACAATATTCCGCATGTTACTAGGTGCTTACGTGTGAGACAGCTTTATCGTTATGAATCCATTTTGGAACACTATTAAGAATGTCAGAGGATATATTTTGATTACCTATACATTTTTCTTTTGAATTTAAGTTCCGGTAAGCCCCGCTAGGCCAACTCTATGTACTAAGTAAGTGAACGAGACAAGAGTTTACTTTGTGCTGAACAGTCTTTAATTTGCCCATTTTATGTGAACAGAACCCAACGAACCCCTGCGGGGCTTCTAATCCGTTCCTACTGCTACTCCTACTTCTCCTCCTACTACTACTTATACTATGAGGTACCGGTTCCAGTCACTGTTCGCCACAAAGAAAACTTACCGTAAACGAGACCAAACCTAACCTAAACCAAACTAAACTAAACTAACCTGACCTTATTATAAGTAATTATTGTAATGTTGAAAAGCTGGAGAGACATAACGGAATATATGCCTTCTTTTGAAGTGACATGCATTTTTTCTAAATTTTATAAATCTATGATCCCTTAAACTGAACCAGCACCAAATTTACAGTTTGTTGCAGATTAAGGATGAGTTCCCATATATTGATAAAGTATCCATATTCTTAATTACGCATTATAATTAGTCATTACAAGTGTTTTCGTGCACCAAATTATTGATATTAAAAATGATCAATAGCGCTTGTTTTCGCTGTATAATGCTGTTTCCTAACATACGTGCTTATTCTTGATTTACGAAATGGAAATTTAGTTAATAGCTACATTAACAAATGTACTTTATTACATACCGAAGAACTAAATGGTTGCATGTTGGAAAACTCATTAGAAGGTTTTGTTCCAACAGTAAGCCCTTCTTCTTCCATACTGAATCTTTGATGTAACTTTCCAGATTTTCCAATTGCAATCCTGTTACTTTTAACTAATTACTACGTTCTGCACTTGTGGTCAGCCAACATAAATTTGTAAGTAATCGCCAAGAGTACAATTAACAAAAGTATAATCAGACATAACCATCGCCTTTCTGAAAATTGTCTTCTTCTTTCTCTTAACTTGGTTTTATCAGATGTGGCCAAAAAATATTCCAAAGGAACCTAAAAAATGAACCAATTCTGTAGTTTTACTTGTATTTTGGTTCATTGGGAAATGTTTTTAGTTTAATTGAGATTCTCGTCATTGAGCGTATGTCGAATATCTGAGCACCAAGAAACAGTAAAATCCTTTAGTGAAGTTTTTCTAGGTGCAGCTGCAAAATTGAAGCACATGGCATAAGTTAACTTTAGAGGAACACCATTTTAACAACTAACACTCTTGAGGAGAACGAACAAAATCGCCAGCTGTTTTTTTTTTCTTTTAACCTGCTCCATTAGTTACTTTGTACTTCACTAGATGTGCTTGTACAGCGACTAATTTCGTGAGAGAATGTGGAAACCTCAATGAGCGATACGATGACAGGATATCATCGCAAAGAATTAGGACGCAAAAGGCGCAAGGGTGGGCCATTTTCAGGAATCTTTATTTATCACGTCCTTTTGGATTGAAATAATTATCTTATTTTCCTTTCAGAATATACTACCTATTACGCTAGAATAAGAAGGAACTATTATGCCAATAAATTGCAACTTACAAAACGTATGTAGCCTACAGAGTGGACGAGAAGTCTCTTTATGTACTAAAGTATTACGAGTACTGACAAGTGCTGACAAGAGTAGTATGAATTTTATGAGTGTTAAGCTCCACATGTAGATGATTAAAGTCTCCTATCCTGTCATTTTTATATCATGAATTTGGATCCTCCTTTATCTATTGAAGCGAAATTTTACCACAATTGAATACAAATAATATTTTTGGTAGCCACTTAATTAGATACTACTTTTTAAGTTATGCAAGTGTCGGACGTCTTATAGAATGCCTTTGTCCGTTCGTCCGTCCATCTGTTGACAGAGCGAAAACCAGTGCCGTGCCATGGAAAATCAGAACCCGGGACTAGACTATACGACAGCGGTCCCGTACATATGAGTGAGGTCGACGGACCAATAGCGAAGCGCCACCATGGTTGGCGCAAAGGTTAAGAAAATGTTCAAAAATAAACAGTGTTTTTCCTTAATTTTGATTATTTTTAATTATTTTTATCCTTCTATTTTATATAGACCCGCATATGTATTTTCCTAGTATAAATCTGACACTGGTCAAATCAAACATTGGATTGAAAAATCCTGCTGTTGATCTAAAATATTCTAACTAACTTTTACTCTCTCTTTCGTCTTTCCGCCTTTTCTTTTATTTTTTTCCTCCCAAATTTTGCGCCCCTTACTTCTGTGCCGGGGGCCGTCGCCCTCCTCGCTCTTCCCACGTCACGGTACTGGCAAAAACGGTAAGAGATATCGAGAAACGGTTCCTTTTGCAATTGATTCATCCGAAGAATAGGTTCTATCTCCTCCGTTAACCCTCTACTGAAACCGGAAGTGGTTCAAATTAGTCATTTTCGATTTTAACGTTTATCGCTATACAACGAAACCAGTAACAGATAACAAGAACTGGTTTCTTGCAAATGATTCAGCCTCTAAAGACAACATATCATGACTACCTAGAATACTCTACAACAAACCGGAAGTTGTTGAAATTTACTATTATTTCCTGTTTCAGTACTGATTTCTGTAGAGAAATCGGTAAATGCTATCAAGACGCGGTATTTTGGCAATCGATTCAGCGTCTCAAGAATACTCCATTAACCCTCTATTCAAACCGGAAGTGGTTCAAATTATCCAGTGGAATAGAATATTCCATTTTACACTTTATACGTGAGTCTAAATTTTCTTTACATCGAAGAGGATTTTTGTACGGTTAGCTACGACTACGTCGGAACCTTCCACTACTCCCGCCCTGTCATTTCAGAGTTTACTGTTTGTATACGTATTCCTTTGTGTGTTCCAAACTAGGGCCTACATGAATTCTCATAGGGAATCGAACGATGGTCTCCTATACTGGAAAAAGTAACACTAACCACTTAGTCATAAGATCTTCGGGCAATAGCATAGAAATCGCTTCGCTACATACTGATATATATATGGGAAAGGGGTAGTGGCGGATCTAGACTGAGACCGGGGGGTCAATTATCACAGAGCAGAAATTAGTATTGTAGTGCTAGTTACTGTTGGCAACAAAAGAGTAAGACTCATTTTGTACAAGGGAAGAAGGAAATTTCTTTAATTTTAACCTTTGAATGATATTTTCTTCTTAGATTGAAAGTAATATGTCCCCAAAGTTTGGTAAAGGTAGGTTTTAAAGAAAGAAAATGAGTGAATTTTCTACAGCTGTTACTCGAACCATTCGACAGCTACACAGAGATGGCATTCTTGATGGAACACAGAACTTCTGCGCTACTTGCAAAGAAGCCAACCATAGAACTGGAAGTAGCGGCTGTCCCAAAAAGAAGTCTAGAACAGCGACAAATAATGCAAGATATGTTGTTTCTGTATGTTATTTAACAATAAAATCGACTGTGCCAATTTATTGCAAGAATTTAAAATACGCGCTCCTTCGCCATCGAAATATCACAAATTCATTTTGGATGAATCCAAAACAAATAGTAGTCTAAGGGTGCCAAGGCGAGCGCAGGACAACATTGCTGCAACTTTGTAGATCATACACTTTTTAAACATTTTTTGTTAGAGCTTCTAATTAATTGAAGTGTATCATTTCTTATTTTTCTCTTAAACCAAATTGCTGGGTGTGGAGGCATGGTCCTTTGCTTCACAGGATTTACAGAACCTTTGAGTTTCACTTTATGGATTTTAGTTTTGCAATTGATATATTGTTCCGTCTTAACCGAATTAGGAAAACAAATTTGAAACTCGGTAGAATTTTAGGTTTAAGAGGTGTGAGGCGACAAGCTGAGCAAACACGGGGACTCTGCTTGCACTCACATCATAAAGGGGACAATATATATATATATATATATATATATATATATATATATATATATATATAAGAAATGAAATTACTGAAATTTATTTCAAGAATTTTATTTATCTTTTAACAAAACTAAATTAAATGTGAATAGTAACAGTATACCATGATTAAATATACAGGCAGTATAAATATGTAATTTTAATAAATCAACATAAAAGATACATTCATTCATAAATTAATAGGAAAGACCACTCAAATATCAGTTGTTCCATATTTGACTAATAGTGTATTTATAATCAACTTCGTAAAATCATTGTTGCATTAGTAGGTATAATGTTTTAAAAGTATACACAAAGATTCTAGGATTATGTACGTTCCATTCCGCCATGGTATTACCATATTTAACAGTTCAATAATAGTAGAGTAAAATTGTAATATGCAAGGTATTTTAAAAATTTTTGTTACAAGTTTTTGAGAGTTTTTCTACTAGTACAAAAGGAGGTAAAAGTCTGCCAGTACTTCCGGTTTCAACATTGATTTCCATACAGCAAAAACTATACAAGACAGCGAGAAATGGCTTTTTGATGTGGCATTGAATGAGCGCTATTTCCTCCTTTGTCCTATTCAAACCGGAAATGTATGGTTTCCGATTTTTACACTAATTGCCAGTGCAAAAACGGTAATAGCGATAAGCAGCTACTAATATGCATTCACTGCTGCATGGATAGGTTCCACTTTGTTCTCGTATTGCTACCGGAAGTGACTACTTCCGATTTGAACATTGGTTTCTATAGAATGAAAATTGCAACATATAGCGTGAAATTGTATTCTGATATGAACTCAGTGTCCCAAGATAAGATAAGTTTCAATTCAAATTTTATCCTTTCATTCAAACCGGAAGTGGTAAAAATACATATACTATTTCCAACACACATCGCCATGGACCAAAGACAACAAGAGATAGTAAGGAATGTCTTATATGGTTTCAAGAATATTTAAAAAAAATCTGTTCTTTTCATCTACTAAAACCGTAAGGAGTAGAAAATAGTACAAATTCCAGCTTCAATGTAGATTCCTCTATCTATGTGAATAAAATTGGTGGCTAACTCTTCCTAGACCCACACCGATTTTTGTATATGAATGGACCCTGGCCCACCTTAGGTTTTTAGCACATTTTTGGCAAGAGGAAAGGATGACGAGGATACCACAAAATTAATCGAAAACGATTAATATTCGTGTCTAATACGTAACTTTCGGGGTCTCTGATATGAATAGTGTCACACCCGATGCCGTTTAAGTCCAAAAAAATCCCCCATCGGCATCAGGTGAGGGATGGGGCTGGAAAGGGGATAACATGCAAAAATAATCGAAAACAACCAATATTAGTATTCGATTCATACTTTTCGTGTACGCAAAGATGAATAGTGAGAGTCCCGATGCCGTTCAACCCCAAGTATATCCACCATCGACATGGGGGTAAGAAGTAGTGGGTGAAAGGGGTAACATGTAAAAATAATAGAAAAGACTGATATAGTGTCCAATCCATAGTTCTCTGGAAGCCGAGAGCTGAGGTGAATAGTGACACTCTAAATGCAGTTTAACCCCAAGTATATCCATCATCGACATGGGATAAGAAGTAGGATGAAAGGGGTGACATGAAAAATAATCAAAAAGGCTGATATTTGTGTCCAATCTATAGTTTTCTGGTCTCTGAGATGAATAATGACACTCTCAATGCCGTTTAAGTCGAAATTCATTCTCCATCGGCATGAGGGAGATGGGAATATATAAAAATAATCGAATATGACTAATATTGGTGACCAACCAAAGCGATCGTAATTTTCGGATCTGCTGGTATGAATAATGACATTGGCCTTCCCGATGTCTTTTAAGTCCTAAAAGTCCTCCATCGGCATAAGGTAAGGAATGGAGCTTGAAAGGGGATGACATACAAAAATAATCGGAGACAGCCGACTTTAATGTTCTTTTCTGTGTATGCTGAGATGAATAGTGAATATCTAGATTCCGTTTAAGTCCAAATACTTCCATCATCGAAGTAGATGTGGAAGGGATACCGTATAAAAATAATCCAAAAAACTGATAACTAGTGGTCATCAGAGATGGGAATGATATGTAGAAATAATATAAAATGACCAATATTAGTTAGTGACCAACCAAAGAGATCATAGCTTTCGAGGTCGCTGTTATGAGTAGTGCCACTTGACACTCCCAATGCTTTTTAAGTCCAAATACATCCCCCATCGGCATGAAGTTAGAGATGGGGCTGGAAAAGGGATTATATGCAAAAATAATCGAAAACAACCTTTAATTGTGTCAAATTCATAGTTTTCGGGTCCGCTAAGATAAATAATAACAGTTCCGACCCCGTTTATTTCCAAATATATCCATAACCAACATTTCAAGTGAGATGTAGGGATGGAAGGGTAACGTAGAATAAAAAAACATGGCATAGATAATCGCACAGAGGAACATTGCATGCTTTGCACGCATATCTAGTTTTCTTTCCACTTAGGCTATGGCTAACTAGGATGCGTTTCCGATGTGTTACCCCCTGCAGCGAACGTGACTAAGGTGGCTACTCTGTAATTTTACCTTCGCCAGAGTTATAAATCATATGTGAGCCAGTAAAGGTTTCCAGTTTTTTCCTTCATTTCCCGTGCCGTTCATTACTCAACCCTTCTTGCCTTCGAAACTTTTGAGTTTAATCCTACCTGAGACCCTGCGGGGGCCCAGGACAATACGCTTATACTTTAAATCGTTGTACTTTGAAAATAATGAAACACGTGCTTTCCTCTTTTCACATTTGTCTCACCGTTTCCGAATTTTAGGGGTGAACATGGACTTTTCTATTAAGTTTTTATTTACATTTTGACCCACCGCCATTTTGCATAGGGATGTAGTAGTCGAGATTTGCTCCATCTTTCATTTCACAACAGCTTCCAAATGATGTGCTACTTAACTACCTTTGTCATTTAAAACTTTTGAGTTGGCCCTCGTCTGGGACTCTGCGGGAGCCCTAGGGCGAACTTTTTTACCCCAAGAAGTGTGCTCTTGAAAATGATGGATACGTGTTCGTTTTTCATATACCCAACTGTTTCCGAACAAGTTACCCGGTTCAGACTATTCTGCCAGCTAATAGCTTTTGCATTACAAAATATGTTCTAACTCATGGTGGCACGTATAACTTTGGAATTCGTCTAATTATAACATATCAAATGCAAATACAATTCTCTCGTTCGGATCTTAGCAGAACCAGTTCGTGACCTTCCCTTGTCAGATTTCATATAATTATTTCTGTCTCTATATACTGATATTGTTAACCTTATTGAGCATGAAAAGCAACTATACTTGGAGCATTTTTTAAATACCATAGAACATGACAATTTGAAGGATAACGTGCTGCCCTGTTGCCACATCGTGAGTATTCCTCTGAGACGTCCGCTGTGCACTTTCTACTTCGGTTGACAGACTTGTAAATATGCGTTGTAAAGCAGCACCATTGTAATATTGTTGTACTTTGTCTCAGAAACCCTCCACTTGTAATTAGTGCCAAGACGTGAAGGATCAGCTTTTCTCCCGGTGACATTAATAATGTGACGTAGATCCCCTTCTCAACATAAATTTCCAACCCTGGCTTGAACAGTTAAGGTGGATCACCACCCGGAAGTCAGTACATATTTTAGCTAATTGCCTTAACTACTGGGCAATGAAACGTTACATATTATAAATATTGTACTATAAGATAGAGTCATGTTTCAGCTACAGCACAAGACACTGATTCATTTGATTGTGTCTCCTGATATCGAAAAATGTAACAAATAAAAGAAAATATTTGATTTGTTTTGCAATGAGCACACAAGATGGCACTTGCTGTAAGATCTTTCAAGAAATGCTCAGTTTTACGAAATGTTTATTTGAATGTATAAAGTATTTTAAAGTAACGATCTTCTCACGAAATAGATATATTGTTTCACAGTTTTTCGTGTTATGTTTCATATTTTATTTAAATATTAATTTACATTTAAGGATATAGATTTTGAGACGAAACTTGCGCAGAACGCCATAATGCGTTGTTGGCAAATTTGTACGTTTACTGTAGTAGTAACAATAAGAAAGTTCCTGGATTCTAGCGTTGCAGTTCGAGAAGCGGAATTGCGGTAAGTGTCGAAAACTAATTTCTCCAGTAAGTATCTAAGCAGAATTCCATGATTACTCCCTTTATTATCTGGCATCAGTAAACACTCGACACTATCTGGCAACGCCAGACTATTCAAGCAGCGTTTAGCATGCCACTGGGAACACCTAGTGATCCACCTTAATTCACTTTTAATTTTCCTTTATGCATAATAAGATTATTTTTCTATTTTAACCAAAAAGTCACAAATACACCATTCCAAAAGCACATTTTCTCACTTTAATTATATTAAAATTTCACACCAATATGCACCTTAAGAGATTTTTCAGTTACTTTATAAAATTTTAGTATATGGCACTGATAGTTATTAAAAAAAAAAAAGAATTAAGATAAGTTATATTTTAGTTAATTGTTCATCTTCGAATGTCAATCTTCTTCGTGAAACTGGGAAGGAATGGCGAATAAAATAAGTAGAATATAACTTATAAGCACCTTGCAAACAATTAACCATTCTGTCTTGTTTTTTAAACCATAAATTTGGCATTTTTCAATAGCGATTGTACGTGTGCTGTAATTTCTCGTGACCTGAAAAAAAATAAAAAAATAAAACAGAATTTCAAATGTTCAGAACATGGTTGAAATGCAATAATATTTACACTTTAAGAGTGAGTAAACAATGGGTGAGTAAACAATCCATTATCTGCATCTATAAATAATCATTGATGGTTTATAAGAGTTTCTCAACCTGGAGGTCACGACCCCTAGGGGTCGCGAGAGGGTTTCATGGGAGTTGCGAAGGTAAGCGGAAGAGAGAAATATTGTTAGAATCTAATACCGAAATATATTTTTAGTAGTAGAAAATGGATCGATCTGGAACATATGAGAACATATGAGGACAACTCACGAGCCCCTGGGAAATTGACCACCGTACACCGTGAGCCCACGGTCTTTTACGACCTCCATTTTAGGGGTGAATTTATTCCCTTTTATGAGCACTTTTTAGGGGTGTACTCGTTCTCTTTTATGACCACTTTTTGGGGTGTGAACTCGTTCCCTTTTATGAGCATATTTTCCAACCCCTACGAACACATAGCAGAACATAAGACTACGTAACACACAGCAGAACAGATTACACATAAGACTACATAACATAGCAAGGGTGTACTCGTTCTCTTTTATGAGCACATTTTAAGGGTGAACTCGTTCCCTTTTATGAGCACTATTTTAACCCCTATTTTAACATAACAGATAACACATAAGATTACGAACACATAGAAGAGCAGATAACACATAAGACTACGTAACACACAACAGAGCAGATAACACATAAGAGTACGTAACATAACAAGGGTGTACTCGTTCTCTTTTATGAGCATATTTTTCAACCCCTATTTTAACATAGCAGAAATTACGAACACATAGAAGAGCACATAAGACTACGTAACATAGCAAGGGTGTACTCGTTTCCTTTTACGATCTCCATTTTAAGGGTATACTCGTTCCCTTTTATGAGCATATTTTCCAACCCCTACGAACATCACACAGCAGAGCAGATAACACATAAGACTCGTTCCCTTTTATGACCACTTTTTAGGGGGTGAACTCGTTCCCTTTTATGAGCATATTTTCCAACCCCTATTTTAACATAGCAGAACATAACGAACATAACAGACTGAACCCTTAATTGAACATAGCGCATCAGACAGAGGCTACAAAACATAGTGAAGATTAAAGGGTGAACTCGTTCCGTTTTATGAGCATATTTTTCAACCCCTATTTTAGCATAGCAGATAATACATAAGACTATGTACTTTTTCCATCCCTTATTTTACCACAGCAGAGAATACATGGAGACTACGAACACATAGTAGAGCAGATAATCCTTTAGAGGTGGACTCGTATGATCACTTTCAACCAATGTTTTTACCATGGCAGATAATACATAAGACTACGTAACATAGCAGGGGTGTATACTCGTTCCAACCCTTATTTTAACATAAACAATGAGCACATTATAGCAAAGATTACTGAACAGTCCACCCACGGTCTACAGATAGTCATTTTAAGGGGTGTATTCATTTTCCCACCCTTATTTGAACGTAGCAAATTAATTCCACCCCTAATAGAACATAGTCCATTTTAAGGGTGTATTCATTCTCTTTTATGAGCACCGTTTCCAGCCCCTAATCGAACACAGCAACAAACTAGAGAATAATGGGGATGTACTTGTTCCCTTTTTAAACCCCTATTTCCCACAGAGGCTACGAACATAGGAGATTACCTGGGTCTTATAGTTCATGTGGGATACGCCCTTTCTATGACAATTTTAACCGATTTGGATGAAACTCGGCATATGGGGGTTTTCGGACATGCTGATTACGAATATCATACTTATTTTTACCTGGGTCTTATAGTTTATGTGGGATACGCCCTTTGTATGACACTTAAAACCTAATCACTCGTAAACGAAGCAACATATTGAGGTGGTGTTTCCACATTTAGCAATAGGTCATCAGGTACTACATGTCCCAAAATTAGTGGTCATCGAGGTCAAAGATCAAAATACTTAAAACCCAATAACTCGAAAACGAAGCAACGTATTGAGGTGGTGTTTCCAAATCTAGTAATAGGTCATCAACTAGTACAAGTTCCAAAATAGTGACCATCGAGGTCAAAGGTCAAAATACTTAAAACCTAATAACTCGGAAACGGAGCCACATATTGAGGTGGTGTTTCCACATTTAGTAATTGGTCATCAACTACTACATGTTTCAAAAATAATGACCATCGAGGTCAAAGGTCAAAATACTTAAAACCTATAACTCGGAAACGGAGCCAAATATCGAAGTGGTGTTTCCAAATCTAGTAATTGGTCATCAACTACTACAAGTTCCAAAAATAATGACCATCGAGGTCAAAGGTCAAAGTAGTTAAAACCTAATAACTCGAAAATGGATCCACATATTGAGGTGCTGTTTCCACATTTAGTAATTGGTCATCAACTACTACAAGTTCCAAAATAATGACCATCGAGGTCAAAGGTCAATCTCGTAAATGAAACCACATATTGAGATAACGTTGTGTGATCTATTCAATTTTGTACAAAGCAGTAAAAAGTGAAGAAGGAATAAGTTTGAGTGGCTTATTTACTTTTGTATTAATGAGAAAGAAATCAAAGGAACACAATTTTAACTAGCGCAGACTTTCTGTATCTTTTTGGGCTATTCAAATGGATTAACAAGAAAGAAAGCAAAGATATGCCATATTAATTAGCTATGTATTATTTAAGCAAAACGAAGGGCTACATTTGAGAAAGCAAACATGGACCATTTTACTCAAATTTGGATGGAGTATTTATCTTTGTATGAACCAAAAAAATGAAGAAGGTTCAATATTTCTATACAATTTTGTACTACCCAAATAAACGAAATTTTATTTTTGTACCAATCACAAGAAAATCAAAGAAGGGTCATTTTATACCTTTCTGTGCTATTCAAATAATAGAGGGAACAAATTTCAGTGGTCTATTTTATTTTTGTACCAGTCAGAAGAAAAGCAAAGATATGCCACTTTAACTATTTAAACAAACGAAAAGATAAATTTCAATGACCTATTCAATTTTGTACCAACGAGAAATACCATTTTTACTAATCATATAAACAAAAAAAACGAAAAAGGATCATTTTAACTAACTCAGACTTTTATACCATTTTGTACTACTCCAATAAACGAAGGAATACCAACCAGAAAAAAAGAAGTGAAGATTAGGTGGATTATTTTCTTTTGTTCCAACTAGAAAAGAGAAGAAGAGCTACTTTAACTAGCTCAGAATTTATGTAACTTTTGAACTACTGAAATGTTCTATTTTTGTATCAATCAGAAAAACCCGAAGAAGGAACATTTTAACAAGTTCATAATTTCTGTAACGAAAGAATAATTTCGATGTTCTACTTTTATACCAACGAGAAAAAAATGAACTAGCTGAATATACGAAATAATAAATTTAAGTGACCTATTCAATTTTGCACCAATGAGAAATGGCATTTTAACTGGCTCAGAATTTTACTACTCAAATAAACAATGGAGTATTTAGTTTTGTACCACCGAGGAAAAAAAGAAATTTCACCATTTTGGAGTATTCAAATAAACAAAGGAATTATAATTTGTGTCAACTCTAAAATCAATTAAACGAAGTAATGCATTTGAGTGAGCTATTTAATTTGAAAAACCGAAGTTGAGTATTTTATACCATTTTGTATTATTTCAACAAACAAAGGAATAAGCAAAAAAGGATCATTTTATATCATTTTAAACTAGTCTAATAAACGAAGGCATAAATATGAGTGAGCTATTTAATTTTGTAGCTGAGTATTTTCACGAAAGAACAAAATTGTACTAATCAGAAAAAGCGAAGAAGACCCATTTTAACTAACTGAGAATTTCTGTACCTTTTTGTACTATTTAAACAAACGATGAGATAAATTTGAGTGACCTATTCAATTTTGTACCAACAAGAAGTGCCATATTTAACTGGCTCAGAATCAGATACCTTTTGTACTATTTAAACAAACGAGAAATGAAAATTTTAACTAGCTCAGAATTTATGTAACAAAAGAACAAATTTGAATGTTCTGTTTTTGTATCAAACCAGAAAAAACCTAAGAAGGACCATTTTAACAAGCTCAGATCTTTATACCATTTTGTACTACTTTTTGTACCAATCAGAAGAAAATCAAAGAAGGGTCACTTTAACTAGCCAAGCAGAAAAAAGGAAAGAATTAACACTTTGTACTAATCAAGTAAACGAAGGTATAAATTTGTACTAACCAGAAAAGGAGAAGAAGGATCAGCATTCTATACTTTTTGTGCCATTTATTGGGGTGTCCTATTTCCTTTTGTACCAACGAGAACCATTTTTAACTGGCTTAGAATTTTATGCCTTTTTGTAAAATTTGTATCAAACCGAAAAAAGCAAGGAAATACCATTTTAAATAGCTCAGCATGTTACAGCTTTTTGTGTTTTTGGTCTACCCAATTTCTTGACCATGTTGTACCATTTAAACAAACAAAGGAATAAATTTGTGTGACCTATTCACTTTTATAGCAAGTAGAAAAAGGAAAGAATAAATTTGAGTGGCTTAAGCAAAGAAGGTCAATGGTAACGAGCCTTTTTGTGCTATTAAATTTGAGTGGCCTATTGAAGAATGAATAAATTTTGTTTGCAATTAAAAAAGCGGAGAATGTCTACTTTCTGTACCAAGCATAGAAAAACAAATTTGTTTGAGCTATTCACTTTTACAGCAAGCAGAAAAAGCATGAAAAAAAGGGAAGAAGGTTCATTATAACAAGCTTGGTATTTTTATCTTTGTGGTGCTACATTTTGTATTATTTTTGTGTCATCCAGAGAACAATTTAAATTGACTCTACCGTCACGAAGAAAGGCTCATAAAATATTTGAATGTGAGATTTAACAAACAAGAGTTGCGTCATAATTGTGTAGAACAGACTACATAGCAATTAGCGTTCTAAAGAAAACTGATGAATGACGACAAATCATAATAGCATACTTGGCCATTTTGAATCACAGCAGAAGAAGAGATTATATCAAAGTAAGAAAAGTTTTCAAAGTTCCATGTTCCATACCATCTATAAATAGTGCTTCAGATATGTAAGCAACGTTACGAATGCGTTACCTAACATTTGTATTGCAGGTATAGTGAGAGTCCTAAGGTACTGCCTATTGCTCAACGATTCAATTATTATTTTTAATTTTTTTCCTCGTCTAAGTCCAAAAAGACAAATATATATATTTTTGCATTTATGTATTTTATTATAATGGAATATAAGTTTATGGAGTATATTTGGAAAATAATAGAACATACATCATGATGTTATATTGCCTTGAAAACATATTATTAAACACGGAGAATGCATAGAATGCTTTTATTCTAGGTATATAAATAGATGTATCACACTTGATTTGTTTTTGCTGAAGAGCAGAAAAATGACTAGCATGGAAATTGTTTATGTTTCACCTAGAGAAAAAGAAATTCAGCGTAAAAACGAAAAACCTATACTGTTAATTCACCCGTCTGACCCCGATTTGCCAGATGAATTACGTGATAAAGAGAGAATCATATATCCAACACAGGAAATGGAAGAAGTGTATTATTTTAGACGGTATAATAGATACAATGATGAAATACTCCCTGAAAGTGATGATGACAGTGTTTCAAACATTAACTGTTTTGAAGTGGAAGCTAATGAGTGCGGGTGTACTAGTGAAAGTATTAGTAATATATGTGTTAGACAATTATTTAATGACTATACACCAAATTCAGTATTATTATGTGAAGCATGTTCTAAACACAATGAAAATGAAAAAGATCACAACTGTTTGCTGCAGTATGATTACGAATTATTCCAAAAGGTGTGGACGATCTTAATTAAACGTGAAATGAGAGAGAAAATCTATAAACTTTATTTAAAGCATTTTAAAGGTTGCAATATTAAGAACACTTATACTGTGGAGAAAAAATTTAATCTGGTATATGAATACATTACAGAGTGTGATTATTATATCAACAAAATAGTAGAAATGTTTTTAGAGAAAGATAAACAATTATTTAATTCTGTAAATGAACACTGAGACACTGTAGCATATGCATTTGATTGTGTAAGAATACAAGAACATATTAGAGTTAAAATTACAAGGGGTTACAGAGAATTGAACTGTTAAATGGATCAATTTGTAGTATTGTAATATTAAGAATTTAATAGATTACAAACATTGGACTAGCACATGTAAATACTGAATTACCGTCAACTGAATTGTCAGGGAGAGTCAATTTTAATTGTTCTATGGATGACACAAAAATAATACAAAATGTAGCACCACAAAGATAAAAATACCAAGCTTGTTATAATGAACCTTCTTCCCTTGTTTCGCGCTTTTTCTGCTTGCTATAAAAGTGAATAGGTCAAACAAATTTGTTTCTCTATGGTTGGTACAGAAAGTAGACATTCTCCGCTTTTTTAATTGCAAACTAAATTTATTCATTCTTCAATAGGCCACTCAAATTTAATAGCACAAAAAAGCTCGTTACCATTGACCTTCTTTGCTTAAGCCACTCAAATTTATTCTTTCCTTTTTCTACTTGCTATAAAAGTGAATAGGTCACACAAATTTATTGCTTTGTTTGTTTAAATAGTACAACATGGTCAAGAAATTGGGTAGACCAAAAACACAAAAAGCTGTAACATGCTGAGCTATTTAAAATGGTATTTCCTAGCTTTTTTCGGTTTGATACAAATTTTACAAAAAGGCATAAAATTCTAAGCCAGTTAAAAATGGTTCTCGTTGGTACAAAAGGAAATAGGACACCCCAATAAATGGCACAAAAAGTATAAAATGCTGATCCTTCTTCTCCTTTTCTGGTTAGTACAAATTTATACCTTCGTTTCTTGATTAGTACAAAGTGTTAATTCTTTCCTTTTTTCTGCTTGGCTAGTTAAAGTGACCCTTCTTTGATTTTCTTCTGATTGGTACAAAAAGTAGTACAAAATGGTATAAAGATCTGAGCTTGTTAAAATGGTCCTTCTTAGGTTTTTTCTGGTTTGATACAAAAACAGAACATTCATATTTGTTCTTTTGTTACATAAATTCTGAGCTAGTTAAAATTCTCATTTCTCGTTTGTTTAAATAGTACAAAAGGTATCTGATTCTGAGCCAGTTAAATATGGCACTTCTTGTTGGTACAAAATTGAATAGGTCACTCAAATTTATCTCATCGTTTGTTTAAATAGTACAAAAAGGTACAGAAATTCTCAGTTAGTTAAAATGGGTCTTCTTCGCTTTTTCTGATTAGTACAATTTTGTTCTTTCGTGAAAATACTCAGCTACAAAATTAAATAGCTCACTCATATTTATGCCTTCGTTTATTAGACTAGTTTAAAATGATATAAAATGATCCTTTTTTGCTTATTCCTTTGTTTGTTGAAATAATACAAAATGGTATAAAATACTCAACTTCGGTTTTTCAAATTAAATAGCTCACTCAAATGCATTACTTCGTTTAATTGATTTTAGAGTTGACACAAATTATAATTCCTTTGTTTATTTGAATACTCCAAAATGGTGAAATTTCTTTTTTTCCTCGGTGGTACAAAACTAAATACTCCATTGTTTATTTGAGTAGTAAAATTCTGAGCCAGTTAAAATGCCATTTCTCATTGGTGCAAAATTGAATAGGTCACTTAAATTTATTATTTCGTATATTCAGCTAGTTCATTTTTTTCTCGTTGGTATAAAAGTAGAACATCGAAATTATTCTTTCGTTACAGAAATTATGAACTTGTTAAAATGTTCCTTCTTCGGGTTTTTCTGATTGATACAAAAATAGAACATTTCAGTAGTTCAAAAGTTACATAAATTCTGAGCTAGTTAAAGTAGCTCTTCTTCTCTTTTCTAGTTGGAACAAAAGAAAATAATCCACCTAATCTTCACTTCTTTTTTTCTGGTTGGTATTCCTTCGTTTATTGGAGTAGTACAAAATGGTATAAAAGTCTGAGTTAGTTAAAATGATCCTTTTTCGTTTTTTTTGTTTATATGATTAGTAAAAATGGTATTTCTCGTTGGTACAAAATTGAATAGGTCATTGAAATTTATCTTTTCGTTTGTTTAAATAGTTAAAGTGGCATATCTTTGCTTTTCTTCTGACTGGTACAAAAATAAAATAGACCACTGAAATTTGTTCCCTCTATTATTTGAATAGCACAGAAAGGTATAAAATGACCCTTCTTTGATTTTCTTGTGATTGGTACAAAAATAAAATTTCGTTTATTTGGGTAGTACAAAATTGTATAGAAATATTGAACCTTCTTCATTTTTTTGGTTCATACAAAGATAAATACTCCATCCAAATTTGAGTAAAATGGTCCATGTTTGCTTTCTCAAATGTAGCCCTTCGTTTTGCTTAAATAATACATAGCTAATTAATATGGCATATCTTTGTTTTCTTTCTTGTTAATCCATTTGAATAGCCCAAAAAGGTACAGAAAGTCTGCGCTAGTTAAAATTGTGTTCCTTTGATTTCTTTCTCATTAATACAAAAGTAAATAAGCCACTCAAATTTATTCCTTCTTCACTTTTTTCTGCTTTGTACAAAATTGAATAGATCACACAACGTTATCTCAATATGTGGTTTCATTTACGAGATTGACCTTTGACCTCGATGGTCATTATTTTGGAACTTGTAGTAGTTGATGACCTATTACTAAATGAGGAAATACCACCTCAATATGTGGATCCATTTTCGAGTTATTAGGTTTTAACTACTTTGACCTTTGACCTCGGTGGTCATTATTTTTGGAACTTGTAGTAGTTGATGACCAATTGCTAGATTTGGAAACACCACTTCGATATTTGGCTCCGTTTCCGAGTTATAGGTTTTAAGTATTTTGACCTTTGACCTCGATGGTCATTATTTTTGAAACATGTAGTAGTTGATGACCAATTACTAAATGTGGAAACAACACCTCAATATGTGGCTCCGTTTCCGAGTTATTAGGTTTTAAGTATTTTGACCTTTGACCTCGATGGTCACTATTTTGGAACTTGTACTAGTTGATGACCTATTACTAGATTTGGAAACACCACCTCAATACGTTGCTTCGTTTTCGAGTTATTGGGTTTTAAGTATTTTGATCTTTGACCACGATGACCACTAATTTTGGGACATGTAGTACCTGATGACCTATTGCTAAATGTGGAAACACCACCTCAATATGTTGCTTCGTTTACGAGTGATTAGGTTTTAAGTGTCATACAAAGGGCGTATCCCACATAAACTATAAGACCCAGGTAAAAATAAGTATGATATTCGTAATCAGCATGTCCGAAAACCCCCATATGCCGAGTTTCATCCAAATCGGTTAAAATTGTCATAGAAAGGGCGTATCCCACAAGAACTATAAGACCCAGGTAACCTCCTATGTTCGTAGCGTCTGTGGGAAATAGGGGTTTAAAAAGGGAACAAGTACATCCCCATTATTCTCTAGTTTGTTGCTGGGTTCGATTAGGGGCTGGAAACGGTGCTCATAAAAGAGAATGAATACACCCTTAAAATGGACTATGTTCTATTAGGGGTGGAATTAATTTGCTACGTTCAAATAAGGGTGGGAAAATGAATACACCCCTTAAAATGACTATCTGTAGACCGTGGGTGGACTGTTCAGTAATCTTTGCTATAATGTGCTCATTGTTTATGTTAAAATAAGGGTTGGAACGAGTATACACCCCTGCTATGTTACGTAGTCTTATGTATTATCTGCCATGGTAAAAACAGGGGTGGAAAGTGATCATACGAGTCCACATCTAAAGGATTATCTGCTCTACTATGTGTTCGTAGTCTCCATGTATTCTCTGCTGTGGTAAAATAAGGGATGGAAAAAGTACATAGTCTTATGTATTATCTGCTATGCTAAAATAGAGGTTGAAAAATATGCTCATAAAACGGAACGAGTTCACCCTTTAATCTTCACTATGTTTTGTAGTCTCTGTCTGATGCGCTATGTTCAATTAAGGGTTCAGTCTGTTATGTTCGTTATGTTCTGCTATGTTAAAATAGGGGTTGGAAAATATGCTCATAAAAGGGAACGAGTTCACCCCCTAAAAAGTTGTCATAAAAGGGAACGAGTCTTATGTGTTATCTGCTCTGCTGTGTGATGTTCGTAGGGGTTGGAAAATATGCTCATAAAAGGGAACGAGTATACCCTTAAAATGGAGGTCGTAAAAGGAAACGAGTACACCCTTGCTATGTTACGTAGTCTTATGTGCTCTTCTATGTGTTCGTAATTTCTGCTATGTTAAAATAGGGGTTGAAAAATATGCTCATAAAAGAGAACGAGTACACCCTTGTTATGTTACGTACTCTTATGTGTTATCTGCTCTGTTGTGTGTTACGTAGTCTTATGTGTTATCTGCTCTTCTATGTGTTCGTAATCTTATGTGTTATCTGTTATGTTAAAATAGGGGTTGAAAAAGTGCTCATAAAAGGGAACGAGTTCACCCTTAAAATGTGCTCATAAAAGAGAACGAGTACACCCTTGCTATGTTATGTAGTCTTATGTGTAATCTGTTCTGCTGTGTGTTACGTAGTCTTATGTTCTGCTATGTGTTCGTAGGGGTTGGAAAATATGCTCATAAAAGGGAACGAGTTCATCCCCTAAAAAGTGGTCATAAAAGAGAACGAGTACACCCCTAAAAAGTGCTCATAAAAGGGAATAAATTCACCCCTAAAATGGAGGTCGTAAATGACCGTGGGCTCACGGTGTACGGTGGTCAATTTCCCAGGGGCTCGTGAGTTGTCCTCATATGTTCTCATATGTTCCAGATCGATCCATTTTCTACTACTATTTTTAATATTATTTTGAATTTTGTACTGATAAGTCTATTTTTATTTGTATACATACTGTTTTCAACAGGTGCAGAGTTGTTTAAAAATCAATTTAAATGAAAGAGGTACGATATGAAACTAATAAGAACTGCAAATTGAATTACCAGAAAAATAGAAATGCAACACAACCTGCATATTGAAATACAATTAAAATTGAAAGCTAATGAGATACATGAGCATGGTGTGATTTCACTAGTGCGGCAATGTCCGGTTCAACTTTCGTAACGTATATTATCAAGTCATTTAATGCTTTTCATGGAAGAGAAACCACTTTCGCATAGGTACGATGTAGCAAATGGAATTATTACTTTTAATACAGCAGATACGAGACCAGGATATTCTTTATTTTATCATGTGATTCAAAATTAAGGTAGTTAGTTTTAAAATTTTCAAACGACCTTCATTTTGAAACACTATGACAGATCGGATTCGATATTTGTCATATGAATGAACTGATCATATTTGGCTTTAATCTATTTGCTTTTAGGAAAATTACTGTATCAAGTATATACAAGAAATGGATTCTACCATAATAGAAATAGATGGATATCGTAAGATCTCCGCAATAAGTATATTAAAAATCCCACACAAGCTTATTACAAACCAGAAATTATAAGGGGGTCGCTGGCAAGAGAATGTGATAAAATGGAGGTCGTGATAGGAATTAGGTTGAGAACCACTGGTTTATAGAATCTATTGGCATTTGTGCAACAAACAACTGTACTAGTAACGTCTCTTTCTGCATTGCAAATAACGCTTCTCTGATGCTTTACATTTTCATCTAAAAACTTAAGAGCTTCTTTTGGAATGCTTGAAACACTTGTCCATGTTAAACATGCGAAAGCCACTAACGTTCTTGCCATCCTCAACTGTTGCAAGAACGTCGAAAATGTGCTGTTGGATTGTTTTGCTGCTGTAAGTAGCAATAGGACAGATTCTCACGAATAATTTTGATATCATTTTGATATCAATTTTAATTAAAGCTTTTTTACGCTGTATTATATGTTTTTATTACTGCGGTGTTGGTAAATTAGGCCCTAAAAGGGTTGAAATATGGTATATTTTCCTTATTTATAGTGTAAATTATGCAACATTGTAAGATATAATTTAATTAGATTTTGATATCAATTTTATAGGAGAAAATCTCACCTATTTGTATTTTAATTAATTTAATTGTGCGTGATATTAATATAGTGTGAGGAAATCGCACATTTAACCTTTTAATTAATTTAATTGTATATATCATTATATTTAATGCTATTAAACACTATAATACATGCATAAATAAAATATATTTACTTACCGCTGTCGTCCTTTGGCGACGCACGCCGATGAAACACGAACCGCACAGACTGCCCACGAACGCGTTGAGACCGGAACCGGATTTGCAATGTTAAAACATTTATTATAGGTAGATTTATAAGCATACCATATTAATGTCCATAAATAAATATATGTATTCCTCCTTTATTTTATATTGAATACACATTTTATGTTAAATGATTATATATGCATAATACTGAATTTTAAAAATGCAAGAGCGTCACATAAAGCATTATTAAAGCATGTAAAAAAGGTATATGTGTTATTGATAAATACTTGATATGACGCAGTACATGTATTTTTTGTTTATTTTACAAATACACATACTTATTGATATTAGATGTATATAGGTATGGGAATAAAACATAATATTGAAATTTGTTATTTTTATTGGTTTGTTTTTGGTTTAAATACAATATTTAAATAAAAAAAATGAATAATTGTTGTTTTCATTCATATAGTTATATATTTACAATTGTGATAGTTTTTTTATATTTTGAATAATCGATGCTTTTTTCATTGGTATATTTATATTTGTACGTTTTCCAATGACTGTTTTTATTTATATATTTACAATATTGATATTTTAATTTTTGAATATTTACATATTTACAATATTAAAAAGAATATTTACATATATACAATATTTACATATTTATTACACTTGGAATATTTACATATTTACAATATTTACAATATATAAATAAACTATACAATATATGCATGCAAAAATTGTCAACAGTATACTGTGTGCACTATTGTACCACGTGCTCATTGATGATTTTATTTGACGATTGAAAATTTAAGAGAATTTGATACTATAACTTAACCTGGAATAAAATGCATATGTTTACGTTTTCAAGGATGAATTGTACGATTATTATAGTGTTTCCTTTTACATACACTCATTTGTTTAACTATGCAAAGTATTTACATTATTGCTTTTCATACAAATTTTAAAACACTTATACACACACATGCGCATTCTTTACAAATCATATACATGACTAAAACTTTATTTACAATACCCGTAAGGTAATGTCCGATAGTCTGTATTACTGTCAGGGTTTAATCGTTGTCTTTTGTTGTTTACCTTACGATGAGTCTTTGTTTCAGGTCTGGACACGATAGTAAACCCAGTTTTACGTGCAATCCTACCTGGAACGTTTAACACTTTCTTTTCAATTTTTTCACTTACAAGATTGTAAAAATGATCAAAATTAATTTCTTGTAATGTACGATAATTTAATGTTATACAACGAATCTTATAAACATAATCTACTTTACCAGTTTCAATTTCTTTTAACCGATAACTATAATTTTTAGGCCCCAATCCTATAAATGCATCAATTTCCCACCCCTCAGGAACTTCATTTGTTAGTTCTCCCAGGTAGGAGCCCAACGTAAGCTTGGGGTTTTCATCCCGTTGCTGTACATACATGATACTATCAGTATCGCAGTATAATACAGCTTCAGGTCCCACAGTTGTCAATAATTCATAAAGTTTTAGCCGTGCCCATGACGTAATGAACGCGGCAAGCACAACGTTTGAAAACTTTAATGGTTTGTTTTCGTTTTCAACATTTTTGTATGTTACGATTGCATGTTTTTCCCCGACGACTAATACATTATGTATTTCATACTGCGGTGCCCATAGATAAGCCAAAAGCTTTTCCGGTGTATTGACAATTACCGATTGTGATAAATTTGTTCGTTGACCCCATTTTCCATACAGTGAATTGAGGAATAGCTTTGCTATGTACCTCAAACCAGGGTTCTTCCGAATATTATTTCGATCTAATTGTATGCCTTCATGGGCATAATATTCTGCAATATATTTATCCTCGTCTTCTTTAGTCTTACACCAAACAGGAAAACCAGAAGCTTCCTGCTTCATTTGAAGGAAGGAATTCACATAGTCTTCAAACAGACTATCCGAATTATCTTCCTCACCACCAACCAGGTCAAATTCCCATATTTCATTAATTTGCAGTATTTTATATCCAAGTTTTAAAGCTGCATGGAGTTCAGGGGTACAGTACGTAATAATAGTCCAAATCATAAAAATGTAATTGGACGTGGCAAAAGTTTATGTGAAACTAAAAGGTTTTGTCCTCAATGTGCTAAGATTTATAATCTGCGTCGTAGAAAATCTGTGCATAAATGTGGTGAGCGTCTGTGCAAATCTTGTGATATGCATGTGGAAGCTGACCATATTTGTTATGTTCAGAAATCTAGTTATACCCATGTTAACAATTTTTTGTATATTATCTTTGATGTGGAAACGATGTTGCTTCCTAAGAATGAACTTGGGGAACAGGAACACCATGTTAATTATACGGTTTGCAGGAATATTTGTCATGCATGCAAAGACACAAACTTGGATGATCCATGTTTTGTGTGTGGAGATAAAAATGGGTTCCGAGAGTTTAACTTTACGACCATTGATGAGTTTATTAATTTCGTATTAATACCTCGTCCAATGTTTGAAAAAATCATTGTGCTTTCGCACAATGGTTCCAATTATGATGTCCATTTCAGTTGTAGGAATTTAATAGAAAAACATTTCTTATCTCCCACATTGGTTATGCAGGGTCAAAAAATTAGTGAAATGCGGCTTGCTAATAAAATTATTTTCAGGGATAGTTACCTTTATATGGGAGTTAAATTATCAAAACTCGCGAAAACATTAGGCCTCAGTGGAAATTTACGAAAGGGATATTTCCCATATTTATTTAATACATTAGAGAATCAAAATTTTGTAGGCAAAATTCCGGACCTTAAGTATTTTGACCCTGATAGTATGAGTTCATCAGATCGACAACAATTAATCGCCTGGCACGAAGAACGTGTTCAAAGTGGCGAGCAGTACGACCTGCAAAAGGAGATGATGGAATATTGCCGCAATGATGTTAAAATCCTCGCTGAAGCGGTGATCAAGTTTTCAAACTTGATCGAGGAAAAAACTAACGGAATTCAGTGTTTTATCGCCGCACCCACGATCGCAAGTATGGCAATATTAACTTATCGATCTATGTATTTACCTGAAGAAACAATTCCTCTCATTCCTCCTCTCGGGTTCGATTACCGTGACCAGCAAAGCTTAAAGGCATTGTATTGGCTACGGTACTTAGAACGTACCGAAGGAAAAAAATTCAGCATTCTGGGAATGGTGTGGAAAGATCTTTTGGTAAATATAAGGTTGATGGATTTGAGAGCTTTGTTGAGATGTGGGAATGTCAGTGGGATAAGTGGGTGAAAAAGGACAAAAACTTACAAGAGTTTATTCAAACTCAGTGCAAGGACCTTGTCAATCACCTGGTACCCAAGGAAAGTTTTCACGGTGGTCGTACTGAATGTTTTAATGCCTTATATCAATGTAGCAGTGATGAAACCATTCGATACTTAGATGTAACATCGTTATATCCATGGGTAATGGCGCGTAAGCCGATGCCTGTAGGAAAGCCAAAAATTTATAGGGGGCCGGACTTTCCAAAAGTGGAAAGTATCTCTGGTATGGTTAAATGTAAAGTTTTGCCCCACAAAAATCTCTTTTTTCCAATTCTTCCATACGTTACGCAAGGCCGATTACTTTTTGGCTTATGCCGTAAATGTATGGATGAAAGTATTGATAATTGCGTGCATAGTGATTCCGAACGTGCCTTAACAGACACGTACTGTACCCCTGAACTCCATGCAGCTTTAAAACTTGGATATAAAATACTGCAAATTAATGAAATATGGGAATTTGACCTGGTTGGTGGTGAGGAAGATAATTCGGATAGTCTGTTTGAAGACTATGTGAATTCCTTCCTTCAAATGAAGCAGGAAGCTTCTGGTTTTCCTGTTTGGTGTAAGACTAAAGAAGACGAGGATAAATATATTGCAGAATATTATGCCCATGAAGGCATACAATTAGATCGAAATAATATTCGGAAGAACCCTGGTCTGAGGTACATAGCAAAGCTATTCCTCAATTCACTGTATGGAAAATGGGGTCAACGAACAAATTTATCACAATCGGTAATTGTCAATACACCGGAAAAGCTTTTGGCTTATCTATGGGCACCGCAGTATGAAATACATAATGTATTAGTCGTCGGGGAAAAACATGCAATCGTAACATACAAAAATGTTGAAAACGAAAACAAACCATTAAAGTTTTCAAACGTTGTGCTTGCCGCGTTCATTACGTCATGGGCACGGCTAAAACTTTATGAATTATTGACAACTGTGGGACCTGAAGCTGCATTATACTGCGATACTGATAGTATCATGTATGTACAGCAACGGGATGAAAACCCCAAGCTTACGTTGGGCTCCTACCTGGGAGAACTAACAAATGAAGTTCCTGAGGGGTGGGAAATTGATGCATTTATAGGATTGGGGCCTAAAAATTATAGTTATCGGTTAAAAGAAATTGAAACTGGTAAAGTAGATTATGTTTATAAGATTCGTTGTATAACATTAAATTATCGTACATTACAAGAAATTAATTTTGATCATTTTTACAATCTTGTAAGTGAAAAAATTGAAAAGAAAGTGTTAAACGTTCCAGGTAGGATTGCACGTAAAACTGGGTTTACTATCGTGTCCAGACCTGAAACAAAGACTCATCGTAAGGTAAACAACAAAAGACAACGATTAAACCCTGACAGTAATACAGACTATCGGACATTACCTTACGGGTATTGTAAATAAAGTTTTAGTCATGTATATGATTTGTAAAGAATGCGCATGTGTGTGTATAAGTGTTTTAAAATTTGTATGAAAAGCAATAATGTAAATACTTTGCATAGTTAAACAAATGAGTGTATGTAAAAGGAAACACTATAATAATCGTACAATTCATCCTTGAAAACGTAAACATATGCATTTTATTCCAGGTTAAGTTATAGTATCAAATTCTCTTAAATTTTCAATCGTCAAATAAAATCATCAATGAGCACGTGGTACAATAGTGCACACAGTATACTGTTGACAATTTTTGCATGCATATATTGTATAGTTTATTTATATATTGTAAATATTGTAAATATGTAAATATTCCAAGTGTAATAAATATGTAAATATTGTATATATGTAAATATTCTTTTTAATATTGTAAATATGTAAATATTCAAAAATTAAAATATCAATATTGTAAATATATAAATAAAAACAGTCATTGGAAAACGTACAAATATAAATATACCAATGAAAAAAGCATCGATTATTCAAAATATAAAAAAACTATCACAATTGTAAATATATAACTATATGAATGAAAACAACAATTATTCATTTTTTTTATTTAAATATTGTATTTAAACCAAAAACAAACCAATAAAAATAACAAATTTCAATATTATGTTTTATTCCCATACCTATATACATCTAATATCAATAAGTATGTGTATTTGTAAAATAAACAAAAAA
Source organism: Thermobia domestica (assembly GCF_964235325.1). Lineage (NCBI taxonomy): Eukaryota > Metazoa > Arthropoda > Insecta > Zygentoma > Lepismatidae > Thermobia > Thermobia domestica. The sequence goes on from NC_137463.1 coordinate 228,248,041, forward strand.
TACATGTACTGCGTCATATCAAGTATTTATCAATAACACATATACCTTTTTTACATGCTTTAATAATGCTTTATGTGACGCTCTTGCATTTTTAAAATTCAGTATTATGCATATATAATCATTTAACATAAAATGTGTATTCAATATAAAATAAAGGAGGAATACATATATTTATTTATGGACATTAATATGGTATGCTTATAAATCTACCTATAATAAATGTTTTAACATTGCAAATCCGGTTCCGGTCTCAACGCGTTCGTGGGCGGTCTGTGCGGTTCGTGTTTCATCGGCGTGCGTCGCCAAAGGACGACAGCGGTAAGTAAATATATTTTATTTATGCATGTATTATAGTGTTTAATAGCATTAAATATAATGATATATACAATTAAATTAATTAAAAGGTTAAATGTGCGATTTCCTCACACTATATTAATATCACGCACAATTAAATTAATTAAAATACAAATAGGTGAGATTTTCTCCTATAAAATTGATATCAAAATCTAATTAAATTATATCTTACAATGTTGCATAATTTACACTATAAATAAGGAAAATATACCATATTTCAACCCTTTTAGGGCCTAATTTACCAACACCGCAGTACTAAAAACATATAATACAGCGTAAAAAAGCTTTAATTAAAATTGATATCAAAATGATATCAAAATTATTCGTGAGAATCTGTCCTATTGCTACTGCTGTAAGCACAGACATTATTTGCTATCGAAGATTAAGGTTTAGATTTCGTCTTAAAAATCCATGTAAACGAGTTGTTTAAGTGAGAGTTACGTTCGAGAATATGGTATGCTAATTTCCTTACATCTGCTGGTGTTAGTTCAAATAAAGAAGCTTCAAATTCTGCAAAATGACTCGCATTATTTCTTGAGCTAGTATCCTATCTATTGGTAAAGCGAAACGCTACTATCCACTCTCTGCCCAACTTCTCCACGGAATCGACGCAGAAAGATAAAAGTTATGTTCTTTTAATACTGTACCATATTTTCGACACATTACACTTTTGACCTATGTGATCTTTTTCTATTCTTCTTTATGCTATGAGAAATGAGAGAGCAAAGCCATTATCCTACTTCTTCAACTCACACCGGTGCCATTTGGGAAACCTCGATGTGATGCGATCAATGTGACCAGGTCATTTTATAGAAAAAAATCCCTGTCTAACATTCTATGTAGAGATTCTTGATAATACATTTATGTCTGCTATATAGCAACACATAAATATGATAATTAATTCAAATGTAAATTAAGGAATTTATCTTCCTTAAATAACCTTGTGAAGCACTGGAAAAAAATAGGAGCAGATACTCTTCTTTTCATCAAACACACGCATAGCCTGCCAGACTTCACTATAGACTACCAAATTAATGGCTGGTACTTGGAATGGATATAGATTCCCTAAATCGATTGTAAATGATATCTATGTTCAATAAGTTTCTTAGAACGCTAATGGTGCGATATAAGAACTGGTGCGATTAAGGCTACTCTCCCCTATATCTACACTTGCACTTTGTCATCTTCAAAACAGTTTCCTTGGGAAGCCATGCAGGCATGGAAATGTTGCTTCCAGAGTTAATAAATATGCTGTAACTGACAAGGGAACCTTCTAAAAATGATAGTTGCAGGGAAAGATGTGACCTATGCCAATTGAAAGAGCTGTAACAGAGATGTTTATTCCCAAAAAAATAGCTGCCCATAGCAATAGGTTCAAGAAATATAAGGGGTGGAAGTTCGGGTAAAGAGCAAGGTTGGACAAGGGGGGAAAAGTGTAAATTCCGCAAAAAAGGAGGGCACGGCAAAATACAATGCTGACAAGTGATAAATAGAAAGAGACTTGTCACAATAAGGAACAAATAAAGGCCACCAGTGGGGTTAACAGTGTTGCCAACTGCAATGAAAAGTGCATGTTTTGCAAAGAGTGCAATATTCAGTGTCAACCTGTAATGTAGAACATAAGATATGACGTGTATAATCAGTGGTACAATAGAAAAAAACAGAAGTTCGAAAAACATGGAAAAGACGAAGTTGGCCTTAATGCGCCACATTTGATCACGAGCTGTGTGTTATTAGAATGAACAAAACAAGAAAGCACCAACTATGCAGGAAACCGACGTATCTAGAGTAGAAAAGAAAAACGAATTTCAAAGTTGGCAATTGGCCATGAAAATCCAGACAATTCTAATATAGTTAGGCCACTCGCTTCACAAAAAGAAAATTCCGGCTACAGGCATTAGACTTCGCATCATCTGTACATGTTCGTCAACATTGTACGTGCAATTGTTCGATGAGACAATGGTCCAAACAGAAGATACATTTGCAGTGAGCACAGTCCGTCACACATGGTACAATGATTGCCTGTGAATGTCTCGAAACAGTACTCTAGAAGTGTCGGAACCTTTGGTGGCCTTTCTGTCTCATATCCACACCTATAGAAAGCAAACATAATCAATGGCTTGATCTGCTGTGTGCTGCTGTCTGCAGTACTATCACCGCCTATATGATATATCCAGTGTCCCACCTAACTCTGCGACTGAAATAGTTTCAAAGCGAAAAAAATGTGACACATCCAGTTGTGCAGGAATGTATTCATGTCAGCGAGCGACAAACTTCTGTGAGACGCAAGTGCTCCCAAGTCCCCCATCATAGGGTCCCAGGGGCCAACTTCAAAATTTCAAATAGCACCATCGGTCGAGTTATATTTCTTTCGATAAACTTGGAATATGCAACAACGCATATCAGAAATATTTACTATATGGAATTTCAAAATGGTCGCCAAAAATATCTGCTCGGTGACAAGAATAACGTGCATTTCTGGCGGCCATTTTGAAACCCGTGCTTCATATAGCAAATATTTCTTATAGGCGGTGTTGCATCTATTCAGAGAAATATTATCTGTTCCCTGTTCCCATTTGAAATGTTACGGTTGACCCCTCGATCCTTATGATGGGGGCCCTGGGGGACTTGCTTCTTACAAAGTTTTCTTGGCCCTCTACATGAGTGTATTCATGTGCAATTGGATTTGCAAAATCTCTTTTCGCTTCGCAGCAATTTGAGATCACAATGTTGGATGCCATGTTAAGACACAACATATATTTGTGGCGGCCATTTTGAAAACCATGCTTCATATAGCAAGTGTTTCCTATAGGTGTTGTTGCTTCATATAGCAAATGTGTTCTATAGGTGTCGGTCTCTGTTGCCATTTGAAAGTTTGAAGTTGTCTCCTGGGGCTCTATGATGGGGATCCTGTGGGCACTTGCTTCTCACAGACTTTTATCATCCCCTGACTTTGGTACATTCCTGCACAACTGGATCCGTCACATTTTTGTTCGTTTCGCAAATCTTTCAGGTCACAAAGTTTGCTGGGACACCCTGTATATTCCCACATACGACCCAACCATGACAGATGACATAATGTTTACTTCTATTATCGGTTGGGGCTCAGCCCAACCATTTCATGTTCCCCGACTTGACATTGCCTCAATCATTCTAACATTGATGCATTCCGAGTGGTGCTTGTTGCCAGAATTTTCTTTTTGTGAAGCGAGTGGTCTAACTATATTAGACTTGTCTGAATGTTTTTGGCCAGTGTTGCCAACTTTGTAACTTGTTTTTCTGTTCGGCTCTAGGTACGTATGTTTCCTGCATAGCAGGGCTTCTTGTTATGTTCATCTACTATGCACAGCTCGTGATCAAATGTGGCGCATTATGGCCAACTCCGTCTTTTCCGTATTTTTCGTACTTCTGTTTTTTTTTCTATTTTCTTTTGTTAGATTGTACCACTGATTATACACGTCATATCTTATGTTCTACATTACAGGTTGACACTGAATATTGCACTCACTTCATATAGTGCTCTTTACAAAACATGTACTTTTCATTGCAGTTGGCAACACTGTTAAGCCCACTGGTTGCCTTAATTTGTTCCCTATTGTGGCAAGTCTCTTTCTATACATCACTTATCAGCATTGTATTTTGCCGTGCCGCTTTTTTTTTTCGGAATTTGTACTTTTCCCCCTTGTCCAACCTTACTGTTTGCCGAACTTCCACCCCTTATATTTCTTGAACTTATTGCTATGGGCAGCTAATTTTTTGGAAATGAACATCTCTGTTACAGCTCTTTCAATTGGCATAGGCCACATCTTTCTCTGCAACTATCATTTTCGGAAGGTTCCCTTGTGAGAAAAGTGGATGGCCTACAGCTGGTTGGTTACAGACACTTTCAAGTTCTCTGTCCCGTAGTGATGACTTTTGACATTTGTTTTGAAAATTGGAGAAAGAAGTCACAGGAACTGAAATCAGGCGAATACGGAGACTGAAGAATGACAGAGATGTTCTTCAGTGCCAAAAACTCCACAACCGAAAGTGTTATGTGACAAGAATCATTGTCGTGAAGCAGCATCCAAGTGTTAGAGATGTCTCGCCGGATGCAAGCGAGCTGTTTTTATAGTCGTTCAAGACCTCCATAGTAAAAATGTAAGTTGACCGTTTCCCTTTCGATACAGGTTTTTATGGATAATAGCTCTATTATCAAAGAAACAAATGAACATGGTTTTGATTCTTGACTTCCTCATACGCGCTTTATTCGGCAGTGCTATCTGCGAGTATGCCACTCTGTACTTTGTCGTTTGGCTTTGGGATCGCCCGCAAAGATCCAAATCCCGCCACATTGATGATTTGCTATTAAAAATCTGGATCATCTTCAATCTGTACGGCACATATCTTCTTTCTTGTGTTTTTGTTTAGGAGAAAATTTTGCTACCAGTTACTAGTTCGTTGGTCAAAATCTGATGGATGGTCGTGTAGTTCAACTTCAGTTCCTGTGCTATCACTCTGACAGTTAACCGACTGTGAGTCCCAAAAAGTCTCAAATTCGTCTCACATTTTCATCATTTCTGGACGTTAGTGGCCTTCTAGACCAGGGTACGTCTTTCACTGACCCCTGGCCTTTCGTAAAATGCTTGAACTACTTAAACACTTGGGATCGCCACAAAGCAGCATCACCGTAGGTTTGTTTGATTTTTTGCACAGTCTCGGTAGCATTATTCCTAAGTTTGAAGCAACTTGATAACACACAGTTACTCGTAACTTTGTTCGCTTATCTTCGTGACGCAGCATAAACGTTCACTACACAACACGAACTCCTCCACTTCACTTCCTAACACGACGGATTCGTAACTCACATTTGAGACTGGATGAGGTGTTAACGCGTGCGCGGAATGGAAAGGAGAAGGCTCGCAGTGTTGCCAATTTGAGAGTTCTCACTCCAGTCTCATTACTTTATTTACAGATTTCATATCTAAACATTTCTTCACTGTATTATTATACAATGTAGGCCAAAAATCTTACGGGAGTCATACAACAGAGAAACGAGATAACAAATAAGTGTCTGAGCGTCTACGTCGGACTTAGTTTACCCGCCACAGAATGAGCCTAACCCTACCTTTACAAACCTGCTTATGTCTTATAGCTGATTCACTATTTGCATGAACTTAAAGTTATTACACCGTTTCCTCCTTGTTTTGCCCTTTGCATTTGGGACTGACTATAGCGGAGTTCGATATGACAGAAATCTAATGTCGAAGTCTGTGCCATAAGGGAAGAGGGTAACGTCATCGACCATACCGTACAGCTTTCTGTCATCTTGTACCACAATCTGCAACTTCGAATCAAATTTTAACAGGAAAAGAGAGATTATGATGCGCCACAGGGCCAGATTGTTTCCGTAAATCCATTGTAGTGTTAATATCGTCGATAGCTCTTATAATTTACGAAATTGAACAGATGGTTTGAACGAAAATGAAGCATATGTATCTGCTGTAAAAAGAGAAAAAAGATTCGAAGTGTTCCCTCTGATAATGCGGCTGTGCAGATGCTGGATATTCTGTATCGTGTCTGCATACACGGGCGCCTTCAAATAAGCCCAGAACACTGTCTTTACTCACTGGGATAAAAGTCTGAAAGCATAGGTCTGGTAATCGTGGGATCACTCGATATGTTCTCTGCGTCAAATCTGTCGCCTGGTAGATTGCTTACTTAGGTATGAACTAACAACGCGCTCGTAGTGAGACGGAGCTCAATCATGATGGAACAACGTGGGAAGACTACGGTTCTTTGAAAACAGCGATGACAAACATCCTCGTTCAGTAATGCTGTGAAAGTTTCATCAATGCTGTAGGGCTCCACAATTCCAGTTAGCCAAATTCAATTCCATGCCATAATCTTTTATGATGCTACCACCTTGCTTGGATCGGTCCAAAGTGGATTAGCATCTGACCAGCATCGTTGGTTTTATTAATTAATCTCGTAGTTAACAATAAAATTGGCTTCATCCGAGAAAGTATCTGGTGTGTGTGAACGGTGTACCTTCACTTGTTTACTGGCCCATTCCGCAAATTTCAATCGACAATCAGGTCATCTTCTGTGAGATGTTGCTCTAATTGTACCTTGTGTGGGTTCCATGCCATATATGTGTTTTCAGAATTATTCTTGTGGAGGACAACTGATGCCAATTTCCTGGGACAAACGACGTTTTCTTTTTTTCGGAATTTTACTAGATGATACCAACACAGCTATTGTTGTTGCTTTGACTGGAGCAGTTTTAATTCTGCAGAACGATATTTGTATTCAAAAGATTCCGTAGTAGCAACTGTGTTGGATAAGATAGGATCCCCTTCAGAATGACACTGGTTGAAATCATCTATGGTGACTCTCACCTTTCGTACCGTGATATCACAACAATCTCTATGTGTTCAGTTTTGATTAGAATCATCTTCCGCTAGTCAATCTGTAAAAAACAAAATACCTCTTCAAGTTCGTAAACCATAAGCGCTATGGACTAAACAAACAAAAATGAAATCCTAGAAATATTCCGGACGTGTCTGACATATCACAACAGTAGAAGTATCTGTAAACGTCTCCATTTTTGACCTTGAAAGTACTTACACTTTTGGTACATACTGTCGTTGAAGTAATGAATATTGTAATTACTCTAAGTACTCTCATTGAAGTAATAAATGTTTTAATTGAACTTGAATTATTACCGGTACTTTAGGAACAATTACTAACATGTAATTATGCTGTACCGGACTGTAGTTTCATTATTTTGCCTACGTAATAACGACCTACATATTTTTTGTTTACTTTTTTTTTATATGCGTTCCTTTGTAGAGCATGTTAAAGTGACGGGATGAATTATTTTTTGATAAAGGTTTAAATAGGAAATTGAACGAAATGGTTGGCTGTGCTTGTACTTTATGTTGATTAATTATTTTTGTGTACTTTGTAACATTTTGAATGTCTAAACAGAGCTCGCCCATATATAAAGTGATAAGTAAATGCATTTGTAATGAGGGTGTGACATTAGATGAATTGAATCGGCAGACTTTGTAGTGCTTTGAATTATAGCGACAAATTTAAAGAAAACAACATTAGTTACTGAAAATAAATTGTTTTGGGTTTAAATGAGAAAATAATGTTAATTTAGTTCTGGGTAGGGTGGACATTTTAATATAAAGGAAGTAATTAATAATGTAAAGAATTCACGCATGGTTCTTGAAGTGTATAATTAATGTCAACCGTTTGATTTTGATAGACTTTTTTGAAACGGAAACGGAATCCTTTAAAGATTAATTGTTTGGGTAAACAGGTAAACACTGCAACGTGACAGGAAAATTAATTCAGAACGAAACATGGAACGCGGCAAGGGTTCTTTAAGAAAAGAGACCATCATTTGTTTAAGTGCCCGCAGGGAAGGTTGGGCGACACGGAGGATGTAATATATGAGTCACGGAGAGTGATAGTAATAAAAATGGTTCTAGAATTTCGTAGAATCTTCTGGATTTATTTTCGTTGGTATATAAACTTTGATGCAAATCCAATGGTCACATTTGAAGAAATAAAAGCACGATGCGTTCGAGTTGGTGGATTGTATTCTGTAGAAGTTAACAGAGAAGAAGAATTTATCTGTAAGTACTGGCTTTGTGTTTCTTTTCTTGTTTTATGTTTATGTTTTCTTTTTTTCATATGAGAAGGGACATTGGAAATGAAATACACGCAAAACACTTGTAATTGTTGGGAGTGTAAGGGGACGGATGTGTTTGTTTTTAACGGAAATTGATTGCGGATTTTCCGGCATTAAAAACCATATGACTCGATGTACTTTTATGGAATTATAAATTAACTAATGTATAGTGTAATGTAATATGGAGGCTACAGGGAATCAAGATTGGTCATTGCACTTGGATTTGAACCAGGGCTCTCCCACGTGGAAAACCGTACGCAAAAGTTTTTTGTTCGATGGAGTTTTTACTTATATGGCACTAAAATTGAACACAACCTGTGACGTTGCCGGGAATCGAATTATGATCTTCCGCGCCGAAAGCCAAATACAATAAAAAATAGCAAGGAATTTTGGATTGTTTGGACCTCTCCGTCAGGGCTAAACGCAGTTATTATTTTACATATTAAAACAATAGCTGCATAGACACACAAACGGACACATTTTATAATAAATAGGCGATTATTTTCTTGCTCATAGAATCCTAGCATCTCTTCAGAATATAAGAAGTTAGTGTTACATGAAAAGACCATTAAATGATGGGTGAAACTGATTATTTATGTAATATAGTTTTAATTGTTTATTATTTTTGTGTGTGGTATTAACATTTACAGTAGGGGAAAGGAACTGGGTAACCTACACCTGCTTTGAATTTTATCTTTAGTAATATTGAACTGAACATAAGTTTGAATTTTGAATAATATTTTTATGTTTGTTAGCATATGTCAGTGGTTCCCAACCTTTTTTCATTTTGAGGCGCATCTAGAAGAATGCTCAGTTTGTGAAATGCAGGAGCTGAATAAAAGCTTGGTATGTGATACTTTTGTAATCATTTTATGAGAAAATTTAGATTTTTTATGTATCTGTATACATAATACAGTAAGTTCAAGGAAATGGATCGAAAATAATAAATTGTGTTATATTATTGAAGTTGAATTGAATTTCAGTTTAGCGTCCCTTTTTAGCACCATAGTTATGTGGGACATGGACCTACTGATTAACGTGGAATTAGAATCCTTGTGCTCCAGCAGGGAATTCAATCCCCACGCCAAAGGCGCGTACGCTAACCACGTAGCCACAAAGAAGATTTATTCGTGTTTGAAACCGTTACGTGAACTAAAATACGGTATATTCACCTCGTGATCTACAATGGTCGTAAACTAATAGATAGGAATTTTGTGTTGTAAATGGGAGGAGAGTATTTGAAAATGTTATTTTGCTCAAAGTCACGTCTCAGTTTCATTAATTGAATGCTGGACAAGCGCCTTTTGTATGTATAGAGCATATGGTTTTTCACTTTAACGCCTTAGGCTTACACTTCCTGGCTATGAAAGATGCGAAACTAGTTTAAAAAGTAAAACGATTACTATGGTTTATATGAAAGAAGCCCGTGAATCAAACTTGGACCTGCGTGTACGAAAAGCGCCCAAGCTAGCCATTAATTTATCGGAATATATTAGACAGTATGGAGAACAAGAATTAGTACCAAGAATGTAATTTTACGAGCGTATGTGACATACAGGCTGGGACGTTTTTATACTAACATTATCAGTGAGATTACTTTGTTTTGCTAGTATTATATATCTAGGTTTTAGGGTAAAGTAGACGGGTGAAAGCGAATACTTATAAGTAATTTATGAAGGGAAGAAATAATAATGGTAGAGGGAAACAGACATAATGTTTTTTCGGATGAAAGGAAGGATTTCGTATGAGACATAACCATACTATTTTATTGAGGCATTAGGTCATAGATTTTTAGATCAAGAATTTTTAGATGGGGATAATGTAAAAGTAATTAGAACATGATACGGTATTAGTTAACGAAGAATTCTCTTTATTGAAATTATGTGTATGAAATTAGTACACAGTACTATTACTGCGTACTGCAGTGTGCTAAAATGATCCGAGAATAATAAGTTGTCTAATATTAATCACGTTGATTGCATGGTTTAAAGGCACTTTTTAAATATAGAATACATATTTGTTTCTCGCCGAGCGACTTTGTATGAGAAGTGACTAGTAAGAGGAGATATATATGTAATAACACGTAGTGTACGTCAGGGACAACTTGGTGTCATGTAAACAAGGTAGGTAGCGACACTTGTTGTTACGGAATATAAGATATAAACGTTTATTTGGCAGCGCAGGTAACGGCATCTAATAGTGTGATTAATGTACTTATTATTAGAAATAGCCTTATATACTGATTATAGTATTTAAGTTTATGACAAGATTTATTAGCTTTGAAATTCTGTAGGATGTCTGCAAATTTCCTGTACACTACCGTCATGTTTGCCGTCAGATACGAGGCAGCTCAGATAATAACAACAATTGGCTTAACCGACCTATTAGGAATTACCGTGACTGAGTTACTGAGACGCCTTGCTGTTACAATTAGGATAGTAGTTTTAATTCGGTAACAATATCTACTGTATAAAAGCTGCCAGTTATGCAGGCAGGGCATATAGTGAAGTCTATTAATGTGATATACAGACTGAGACATACTGTTCATTATTAGGATAACAACATGGTGCACGGGGTAAATAGAAAAACTGTTTAGAATTTGTCCGACATGCTTGACATATTTTGCATTATCATCAGGGTAACAGAGTTGCCAACTTAGCATAAAGTTTTATCATTTTTTTTTTGAAATAGCAGGTTATTTTGATGATTGAAATAACTAACTAACTAACTAACTCTATGGTCTCTGAAACCCGGAGGTTCAATGCCGCGTTCACAAAAGCTCTCCATTGTGCATCCAGTTTCTACTTTGTATTCCATTCTCTGCGAGATCCATCTTAATATTGTCCTCCCATCTGCGCCTAGGTCTTCCTAATGGTCGCTTTCCGAACGGTCTTCCAGTCAAGACTTTGAAAGTGTTTCTACTTTCTTCCATTCTAGCTACATGACCCGCCCACCTAAGCCTCCTAGACTTAACGACCCTAACAATGTTGGGTAGACCATATAAATTATGTAGTTCCTCGTTATGCAGTTTCCGCCATTCCCCATCCTCGTTCCTCTTGGGTCCGAATATTCGTTTCAGGATCTTGTTATCAAATACTTTTAGTCTATGTTCTTCCCTCAGAGTAAGTGGCCATGCTTCGCAGCCATACAGATCAACAGGCATAATTATCGTTTTGTATATTTTAAGCTTCAATAAAATTTTTATGAAAAAATTTTGAACTGAATAACACAAATTCCCTGCTTTTAGTCGACATTTAATTTCATCGTGAATATGCTTTCGGTTTGATCCTAGATATTTGAGTTTTCACTATGTGGAAAGTATTATTTAATATTTTAACGCATCCATAATTTGCTGTATTCCGGTCCCGACGCACTTCCATGTATTTAGTTTTCTCTGCATTTACTTCTAAACCCATTTCTCTGCAAGCGTTTAATAAGATGATGATTGAAATTAATTGTGAAAAATAAATATATACATTACTTAAGTATGTGATAAGACACAAATTGCTTTGAAATCACTTATTGTTGGAGTTACAAATGAGAGGAGCTAAGTTAAATAACATGTAACAGTAAGGGAAGTGATGAGTTGTACCTTAAAATCCTTGAATATTAGAATACACTTGGAGTTCGGGAACACTGTGGCATACAGAATTTAGCTTACAAAAGATAGATTGATGTTTTATACATATATGTGTCTATCTGTCCTCTGTGGATACATTTTCTAAAGCGCGACTGTACAATAAAATCTTGAAGTTTTATTCTTACGTTCATGATTTGTGGGACATTTGAGAATTAAAACAAATAGTTGAGGAACACACGCCATCACAAAAACCATTTGATGTATACTAGTATGGAAGCAGGGGGTTCCACGCATTAGAATTGAGTGCTCTACTCTTAAGGTAACACAGCCTCTTCAATTGATCGAAGAAATCGATCCCCACTTTTCCGTTATTTTTTTTCTTTGAAAGAGACATAGTAATAATTCTGCTTGCACACTTTTGGAGGGCACTAAATTAAAAATACCGATAGGAGGTATTGTTGGATATTCCTTTTTTCCTCTAATATAATTTTGAACACATATATAATACATGATTATACTAAAAAAAAAGCTTCAGATATTCGACTTAATTCACTATATTTTCTATTATTTCAGTTGCATATTTTACACTTTTTTACTATAATTCTCGTATGAGCGTTGTCCATTGAAATTACAAATGACTTGATTTTCATACATAGGTAATAATAACACTGCAAACGTGGAATAAAAGCAAGGATAGAAATGGCAAAAGAACCCTTTAGGAGGAAGTTTATTCTGTGCTTCTGTGAATAATGAGAAATGGTTCGTGTGATATGAAAACAAGTACGTGAAAGAGAGTACAATGTTGAAACTATGGGTGTGGAGAAGAATGAAGAGGATTAGGTTGCGAACCAGGCAGTTTCAGAGAAGAAACTGTTTGAATAGAAACTGTATAATAAGAGACTGTATAATGCCAGGGAAAACAGAATGTCATACGCTATATCGTTGCGAAAGTTGACGAGAACAATACGATAGGTTACGGGAAAGAAAATCTTAAATGAACGTAGTGAGATGAAAACTTTTATAGTGTGAGATAATTTATATATTATCAAAAGATGACCAGATCATTGACGCACAATGTTATCAATTATAACTCGTCCATAATATATTTGCATAGAGAAATGGAAGTCATTGGTGAACGTTTCGTTATTGTCGACATTCTTTCTTACTTATCATCTTCATGTAAATTGACATGATATTATACATATAAGACCGTTTTACTTTTTCATTCTTTATCCTTTCGTCTTCTTTAATTTCTACTAATTATGTGTCACTGTGTGAATCTGATATTGAAGATTACGTTCCCTTCTCTGTCTCCGTCTTTTTCAGTTACGTTGATATTTGATGTTTTATTGCGTATCTTGCAGATGTCCTGTGCTGGAATTCCTTTAGAAGCTAATTCGTTCAGTTCTATGCATTGTACCTCTTTCTTCACATACTCTTTAATTCTTATGCTTACATATTCGTTTGTTTTCTGATTAGTTGTAGAAGTTTCGTTTCTTATTAGATAATTCCATTATAATGATTGATTACCTCACTTTCTTTTTCCTTGCTCTTTAGCATATCATGAGCATATGAATAGCATTTTAATTGTCTTGTATACCTTTTATTAGGAATATTATTGCTACTATATATATTCTCTTCATGATTACATTTCTATGGTTGAACTTTATAACATTTTAATATATCTTGTATAAATTTGACTGCTATGCTTTTCTTTTAACACTATTTTTATGGTAATCTTATAAAATATATGTACTGAAAATAAGAATAGTATATTCTTGTGCAATAATTGTTAGAAAAAATGTTACATTAATATATTCTTAGGAGATACATTTATTCATAGAAATGTATCTATATGCTTAAAATGTTTTACTCTTATAGCTCAAAATTGTATTTATTACCACATCTAACATTAATATTGCTACTATTACTACTATTATCTGAATTATGAAAAGTGTTTTACCGAAACATTGTAACACAATTGGATTGTGTTGGGTTCGGTTCCAGTTCGGGGCAGGTATACTTACGACCTGTGGGGCTCGTGTCTTGATCGGTACGCCTGAATTATGATTTCACTAAGTATAATTATTTTATTTAGACACTGAGAATTTCCTTTCGTAATGAATATGAATGATGGAACGGAGTATAAGATTCTCTTTGTGCAGTAGTGGTTAGAGATTGTGGGATGAATTGCATGTAGTCATTAATTAAGATGGGTTCGATCCAAATCAGTTTATGCGCGTACCCACGCTCAGTGACACGCCCGATGCACATCCGTACAATTTCTACACCAACCAAATATTCTTACCGTTCCAGTAGTGATTTGCGTGAGAAACTGGTATGGAGCAACTGAAACATAATACATGTAGGATATTGATTTACTTAAACACAAGTATTATACATACAACATACATACTTACTTCAACGTTTTAGTTTGATACCTCTGTAATTTTTATATTTTAGGATTTTCATTTGTCATTTACCATATTGAATACAAGCCCATGAATTTTATTGGAAAAATAAATAAAAATAAAAAAGGTATTTTGAACACTTGAATTTGAATTTTGAACTATAACGACGAAGCCGGCAAATTGCTTAACAAATCACCAATTCACACACGCACTGGGGCTTTGGAGATTTTGAAAAAGGAAGGGGGAGGCCAATAGATGTATTGGAGGGCAGTTTTCTAGAATCTTCTTTCCATTTTTCTTCGAAGGGATGTCCTGTTTTCCAACATAGTTTCTATTCTCATCATTCAGCTGCGTAGTTGGCAATGTACTGGCTTATGTTTCCACTGATTGACAATTTACAAAATATATTGATCTCTTGTTTTACCTATGTTCCTTTACCATAACATGAGTGAAATTCAACATTAGATTTGTTGTTTAGAGCTGAACAACAACGCTGTCACAAAACTAAAAAGGTGTGCTCGTACTTAGTTGGAGCTGTTTTGAGGCATTTTGTATTATTTTCGTAGAACTTCACTGAAACTTACTTGAAATATAGAATAACACAATTTCTGCAGTTCACTTCGACTTATATTAATGCGATTTCCCAAAGGATTGGTGAATTAACTTAGGATTTTGATGCTGTCCCAAGTACCTCTTCTATTCATTGCTGCATCCATTTTCGCGCACACCGTTCCCGCCTTCTTCTTCTAGCGTCGGTTAGCTTACTCCAATCACACCAAAGGATTATTTTAAAAAAAAATATCCATAAGCAGTATTGTTAACAAAAATATGGATCACGGGTGATAAATAATCTTGCCATTGATATATTATACTTAAAATTCTGAAATCAATAAAAACAACTTAGGATGGCTTTTGAAACTACGGCACTATTTTTTGGAACATCACCACATCACGTATCAGTCAACCGGAAATACAAGTTACTGCTCACAGCACTGCCAACTCATAAAAAGGATAAAACTAACACAAAGTTTGCGTCGACGTATAATCCATGCGGCCTCATTCCAATTCAGCCAAGGAAAACTGGGAGAATTTAAAATGGAATGGGAGTGAGGGGGGCCACACGCTCATAAATGGCGTGCGACATGGACGATGATCTTCTTTGAAGATTATCAGAACCCTGGGACCTTGGGTTTCCTTTTCTTAGAGTTATTTTTCCGGTTATTATTCCTCTTCTTTCTTCCGTTATTAATATTGATCCATTATAGTTCACTAACATTTTACACAAACGTAGATGGGCTTTTATTTCATGGGCTATATACTTTAAATGGGCTTTTCTCTTTTTTGTGTGTGTGTGTGTAAATATAAGATTACATTTGTTTTTATAAGACAATATTTCAATATAAGTCGAGTAATATTGATTATCTATTACAGTTTCATTTTATATTATATCTTATTCATATTTTATTTATTAACATCAAACCAATATATTTCTTACACTATTACTTAAATCATAAAATTTTCAATTTTTTTTTTTTTGTAAGTATCTGACTCGTGTTTTAACATCTTACACTAAAGATAATTATCATACTGAAGACATAAAATTTTCAATATTTTGAGAAAAATGACACATGAAATGCAAAAATAACCTTTTCATCAATATATGCTTCCTTATAACTAATTCTCAGAATAACTCCTAATAATGTAATTTTTCCATTCTTCAAACCTTTAAAATACAACATTTAAACAGCACTATTAATTAATTAGTTAACTTCAAACACAATACAATAATACAATAACACGAATATATGAAATGAAATCTTTCATTCGTAAACAAATTTTTAAAACATATTACATATTAAAAACTTTATTTCACACAATATTGAGTAATATACGTTTTGTCGAGATTTAATAAAAATTATCGGCGCCTTAAAGATTCACAGCTAAATTTTTACAACGTAATAATTTAGTTATGACTCTCTCTGATCACTCGACGGGATCTGCCTGGCTAAATTTCGAAGGAACCTACCCACAATGAATTATTTGTTCTACCTCCCCGAGATGAGGCCGAATTAAAGAATACAAGGTTAAAAACTTAAAATAATAAAGAATGGGATTTACCAAAATAGCTTACTCCGAGCGTTAAAAACATGTTACATTACCCAATACATATATAAGAGGGGGGGGTGGACCTCATCTCCATGACTTGGCATATTTCTTTGCTGGTTTTTCCATTGCTTTGGAAAAGAAATATCAACGGCCATCTGGAAGTCGCATAGCGGGTCACAGATGCCTGCATATATCATATGAAACGACTTTTTTTTTTTACATTCCTTGCACTTGTTCATTTAGTGCCACATAAGGATTCTGTAGATTTACTAACGCAAATTCCAATACATCAGATGAGCATAAATTTTTACAGTACAGAAAATTCAAATACTTATCAATATCTAACAATTTCTCCAATATTTTATGTATTCGTTGGTTATTACTTCTGGATTGAACACTTTGAGATAAACATACTGGTGTTGTAGTTAATGCATTGCAAAGAACAGTTTCAACACTGCTTTCTAGATCTGAATTTTTAAATTCGTTTGAAATTACATCATGGTATTTCTCAGAACTATGTTTTATTGCTAAATCTAACCAGATTTTACGAGTTTGTTTCGTAGGTTTCCACACCTTAAGTCTATCCACTGAATGTGAACCAATTGATTTACCAGTTAAAGGATCTAACAATTCGAACACCTTTTCTGAATTGGAGGGTTTGTTAACACAAAGATAGGGTCCCTTGAACACATTGAAAAATTTGGAAATTTTCTTGTCTGTTGCGGAACTTAAATTTGTCTGTTTCAAAAAAACCAGATCATTCACCTGTATTTTGTGTTTACTCTCCTGTTGTGAGTTATACCTTTCATTTCGCTTTCGGATCACTTCTTTTCTTTTAAAATCTGCCATTACCAATTTATTGTCCCAACTTTCATTATCGTTTTCGTTCGTATCATTCGTAAAAATGCCAAAATGTTCGAAGATAGGTTTCTCAGCCTGTATGTTCAAATGTAAACTAGCTGGACTCGCGCCAAGACTGCTAGATATAGAATAGTTCAGCAACACAACGACTTGTGGTATAAATTTCTCCCAAGAACCATGATCATCTTTACAAAATAGTCTAAACAACCTATTCGTCTCCCGATGGATTCTCTCAACTGCGTTCGACGCCGGATGGTAAGGCGTTGAATAAAATATCTTAACACCATATTCTTCCATTTTCTGTTTGAAGTTTTTAGAGATAAAACAACTACCATTGTCCGCCAATATAGCTGAAGGTATTCCCAAGTGCACAAAATACAATGTCTCTAAACATTTAACTACGCACTTCGTAGTAGCGTTCCGGATCGGATAAAGAACAAGGTAGCGAGTAAAGACGTCCAGAACTGAAAGTATAAATTTACACTTTGAGGGAGATGGCACAAGAGGTCCGATAATGTCAATCGAAATTAAGCTCCTAGGGCCTTTCACCTGTATGGTTTCTAAAGGTCTCGCCGGGGGTCGAGTATCGACTTTAGTTCGTTTACACTCGAGACAATCGTTTATATAGTTCATCACGTCTCGCCGCATAGATTTCCAATAACAGATCTCGCTGATGAAGCTTACTGTTCTTTCGCACCCGAAATGTCCACGGTTATTATGCATTTCTTCAATAACCAGATTTACTAAAGATGGAGGGATGCAAATTCTCCAACTATTAGGAAAGTGAAAGTTCTTATACAACAATATACCATTTTCTAGTTTGTAAAATTTTTCTACATTTCTGTTTTGCATCTTACTATAGGGATCATTTGGTTTCTCTAGGAATTTAATGATTTTACTGTACTCAGGATGTTCCTTTTGTTTTTCAGTTAACTCTCCTGGTGTGAGATTTCTGAAGAATGATGGAAGTACTTCTAAATTGTTTATGTCCAAAATTTCACTAGGAGGAGCTAAAACTATCCTGGACAATGCATCACTAGCCACATTTTCACTACCTGAAATGTGCGTTATTTCTAAATCAAATCCCTGTAGTTCAAGACTCCACCGAGCCAAACGAGAGTTCCAATGGCGAATTTTATTCAAAAACACTAATGAATTATGGTCTGTGTAAACTTTCACGTGATGGCCATATAATAAATGTCCCCATTTACGTACGGCTGTAACGATTGCATACGCCTCTAATTCTGTAATAGTGAAATTTCGCTGTGCACTATTCAAAGTTTTACTGTAGAAACCAAGTATGTGTTTTTCACCGTTAACTTCTTGAAATAATATACTCCCCACTGCTACCAAGGAACTGTCTGTCACTAAACAAAAATCGTGATCTAACAGCGGATGATTTAACAACACTTCTTCAGCTAACGATGCTTTTAACTGAGTAAAACTTTGCTCACATTCGTCAGTCCAAACCCATTTTTTATTCTTTTTCAGAAGTTCAAACAATGGATTGGCTAAATGAGCGAAATGATATACAAATTTAGAACACCACTCGAACAAACCTAACACTCGCTTAAGTTCCTTTATATTTTTGGGACGAGGCAATGTTCGAATTGTTTCTACATACGACGGATCCTTTTTCACGCCTTCAGGTGTGACTACGAAACCAAGAAATTGAAAACTCGTATTGCAAAATGAAGATTTCTTTAAATTTACAGTCATATTGGCTTCTTCTAATTTTGTAAACAACAAATTTAAAATTTCTAACTGTTCATCAAAAGAAAATGTTGGTACAGAAATGTCATCGATGTATGTGACTAATTTATCAAATAATGCATGACCTAAAACAACCAAAAGACAAGCCATTAATCCTACACCTCCATTTGCATATCCAAAAGGAATAGATGTAAATCTATACATTTTGCCATTCCACGAGAATGCTGTGTAATCTCTACAATTTTCAGAAATTGGAACTTGTGTATAACTTCCTACTAAATCAATGTTTGATACGTATTTAGCGCCCTGAAACTTTAACAACAGATCATCAATTTTATTTACCTTTAATTGTTTTATTTTTACATGCTTGTTCAAAACAGTTAAATCTACCACTACTCGCATTTTACTAGTGTTTTTCTTTGGCACGCAAAAGATTGGGTGTGAGTGGATTGACACACAAGATTCTATTACGCCACATTGTAACCACTCATCGATTTGCGAATCAATATGTTCTTTAAATTTATATGGTAATGTATACTGCCTTTTAACCAAAGGTTGATCAGTGTCTACCTCAATTTCATATTCAAATTTGGTACAACGTCCGGGAATATTTTTAAAAATTTTCCTATGTTTCAACAACAATTTGAACAGTTTCTCTTTCTCAAAATCAGACAATTGTGCTTCCATAACCCTTTCCCGTATTTCTGACATTGGAACAAATTCACTTTCGATTTTACTATCAAATGTATTACAAACTGCAGCTCTATCTAACGATTTACAATGCGATTTTTCGATCTCACAGTCTATTTCTGAAATTTGCTGTGAATAGTAATCAAACAAAAATTTATCTTCGTTAGCAACTTCTAGATTTAACACTTTCATTTCTTTTTCATTACTACAAGAATTACGAACTTTATTATAAGCTTGATCAGAAAGAACAACATGATTAACCCATTCTTTTTCTAATTTTTGTTTTTCACTGACCAAATTATTTACTATGGGACACTCTGCATTTACCTTTCCAATTTCAAATAAAATTTCTGATTCATCCTCGCTGTCGCTAGTAACATTCATTTTAGTATTAATACCAACTTGAGATACGAAATTTACCTTTTTCTGTACATCACCTTTAGTCAGAATTTTTGTAACTTTTACGTTGTCAGCTTGACCACCTAGCATAGGTACGTTAACAATTTCTCCTTCCTTTTCAACCGTAATAGAATTATCACCAAAATCTATCTTTGCCTTGGATTGTGTGAGAAAATTTCTACCCAATAAGCATTCAGTATTCAAATCAGAGACAACTAGCACACGTACGTCAAAACTAACTTTCCCTATTTCAATACACAATATTGTTTCACCTTGCACCTGTTTCTTTTTCTTACCTGAAAAATCCACCAACAAAATATGTGGAGCTGGTCGCAAGTGAGGGTGTGATATGATTGACGCTATACGTTTCCATGTCTCTAACGACAAAATACTAACCGAAGCTCCAGAGTCACACAAGGCTACTACCGGTTGATTTAAAATATGTACTTTTATTTCAGCTGACCTAGCTTGGCTATTAAATTTCTGTTCTTCATCACTACTTTCAGATGAATCAGTGTCCCAGCTTACTACATTTACTACATTTTTTCCAATTACAATAAGCTCGCATTGCGAATCATTGAGTGCATTTTGACTTTCAGTACCAAACTTACCATTTACATTACCAACTCTGCCAACCGCACTCGCGTTGGAGAGCAACTTTAGTTTAAATGTTGATCTTTGTTTTGTGGAAACATAGCTCTTGGGCTATAATACGGATATTGTGGTCCAGATTGAGTATATGTAGACATTGGCTGTGTTCGGTTCATACCTTCATCATGGTTACTATTCACAAAGCTCACTCTTTCGTTTTGATTTGAATTTTCATACTCGTGATCATCTTCGTAATTACTACGATTATTACCCTGACCTTCATTGCGATCATTATTCCTTCTGTGCTCATTCTTACCTTTGTTCCAATGGAACTTTCTCTTATTCGGAGTTCCCTTTCTTCTGGGTCCGTCAAACTTACCTTTACCTGAGTTTTTGTGGTTTCCATTACCATAATTTCCCCTCTTATTAAAATTCTCGTAATTCCCTTGCACTTCGTCTACCTGATTGACACGTACAGTTCTACCATGAAAGTTGTTTCTATCGTTAGTATTTCTGTTGTCATAATACAGTGCTTCAAGATTTTGTATGGCTGTTAAAAATGAACTGAAATCTAAATTTGGGAACAACGCTAATTGTCGTCGGTAAGAAATAGGGATCAACTGTTTAATCGTATTTACGATGAAAGTATCCGGTATATTGGGTGACAAACCCCGTATCTTATTGAACCTTTTGTGAACGAAATCGGTAACCGTACCATCAGTTTTCGGATTGAACGCTTGCGATTGCAACACTGAGAGTTTGCTTGCGATGACTTGTTCGGAACCAAATTGGGCTTTGAATTCTTTAGTGAAATCTTTAAATGAACGAAATGTACCTAGTTTTGACTTGTACCACTCACGAGCGTTACCGGTAAAAATAAACCCTAATACATCTAAATATTGTGATTCAGGTACGTCTACAGCGTGCGCTGCGATCTTAAACTGCTCTAAAAACGAAGTTGGTGACTCGTCATCTTCTAAACCAGAAAATTTCGGGAACATTTCGATGTCACCGTGACGCAATATTCGTCGTTTAGCCCTTTTTACGTCACCCCTATCTGATTTTCTTACTTTAATACGCTTCTTTAGTTTTGTTGTCTCACTAGCTGTCGAAGAACTACAATCTGTTTGGTTGTCACTACTAATTTCTTCCTTACTGCTGTATTTTGACTTACGGCTACTCCTATCATCACCGGATGTACTTAATCTACGCCAATTACGTTCACTCCCCTCTCTGCTAGCATGTTCAGTCAATGAGGTTAACTTCGTTTGGGTTTCATCTACCTTAATTTCTAACCCTGACAACCTGTCACCTATCAAAGCAATATTTTGGTTCATGCTAATGATATCAATACCGGGAGGGATAGCGTTCTGTAACAAAATATCAACCCTACTGTGCAAAACTACGACATTTCTTTCTAACTTATGGGTCGTATCATTTAATCCCACTAGCATTTTTTCTTTATTCTCTAAATTATCTTCAATCTTATTTACTGACCCCTCGATTGCTTCAATTTTCTCAAAAGCTCGGTCCGCCTTTTCTTCACATTTACCCAAATCAACCGTAATGTTCTCAAGTTCTTGATAATTCTGAAGTGTTTTCCCCCATATTTTCTCACATTTATCATTTACCTTTTCATATTTCTCATCTATTTCTTTGGATATTTGTTCATATCTACCTACGCATTCTTTTTTGAATATTTCTAATTGCACCTCAAGTTTATCGTCGATCTGCTGTTTTGTTGCCTCTGAAATTTCTAACATCTTGTTTTCTAAGGAATCATTGATCTCAGCAATTTTGCTTTCTAAAGACTCGTTAACTTTTTCAATTTTGTTTTCTAAAAACTCACGTACGTTATTAGTTTCTTCAACAACTTTTTCTATTTTATTTTCTAACGATTCACGTAAATTTTGCATTTCGGTTTTATTTGCATTAAGTGCATCCAGCACTAACTTAACATTACTTTCATCCATTTTTTGCAATTACAGAAAAATTCTAAGTACGAGTCAGATACTTTATACCTTTACGTTTCTACACATAAATCACCACTTTTTACATGTACGGTGAAGAAGTTCTGTTCCTGTTTCGGAGCGCCATTCTTGTAACACAATTGGATTGTGTTGGGTTCGGTTCCAGTTCGGGGCAGGTATACTTACGACCTGTGGGGCTCGTGTCTTGATCGGTACGCCTGAATTATGATTTCACTAAGTATAATTATTTTATTTAGACACTGAGAATTTCCTTTCGTAATGAATATGAATGATGGAACGGAGTATAAGATTCTCTTTGTGCAGTAGTGGTTAGAGATTGTGGGATGAATTGCATGTAGTCATTAATTAAGATGGGTTCGATCCAAATCAGTTTATGCGCGTACCCACGCTCAGTGACACGCCCGATGCACATCCGTACAATTTCTACACCAACCAAATATTCTTACCGTTCCAGTAGTGATTTGCGTGAGAAACTGGTATGGAGCAACTGAAACATAATACATGTAGGATATTGATTTACTTAAACACAAGTATTATACATACAACATACATACTTACTTCAACGTTTTAGTTTGATACCTCTGTAATTTTTATATTTTAGGATTTTCATTTGTCATTTACCATATTGAATACAAGCCCATGAATTTTATTGGAAAAATAAATAAAAATAAAAAAGGTATTTTGAACACTTGAATTTGAATTTTGAACTATAACGACGAAGCCGGCAAATTGCTTAACAAATCACCAATTCACACACGCACTGGGGCTTTGGAGATTTTGAAAAAGGAAGGGGGAGGCCAATAGATGTATTGGAGGGCAGTTTTCTAGAATCTTCTTTCCATTTTTCTTCGAAGGGATGTCCTGTTTTCCAACATAGTTTCTATTCTCATCATTCAGCTGCGTAGTTGGCAATGTACTGGCTTATGTTTCCACTGATTGACAATTTACAAAATATATTGATCTCTTGTTTTACCTATGTTCCTTTACCATAACATGAGTGAAATTCAACATTAGATTTGTTGTTTAGAGCTGAACAACAACGCTGTCACAAAACTAAAAAGGTGTGCTCGTACTTAGTTGGAGCTGTTTTGAGGCATTTTGTATTATTTTCGTAGAACTTCACTGAAACTTACTTGAAATATAGAATAACACAATTTCTGCAGTTCACTTCGACTTATATTAATGCGATTTCCCAAAGGATTGGTGAATTAACTTAGGATTTTGATGCTGTCCCAAGTACCTCTTCTATTCATTGCTGCATCCATTTTCGCGCACACCGTTCCCGCCTTCTTCTTCTAGCGTCGGTTAGCTTACTCCAATCACACCAAAGGATTATTTTAAAAAAAATATCCATAAGCAGTATTGTTAACAAAAATATGGATCACGGGTGATAAATAATCTTGCCATTGATATATTATACTTAAAATTCTGAAATCAATAAAAACAACTTAGGATGGCTTTTGAAACTACGGCACTATTTTTTGGAACATCACCACATCACGTATCAGTCAACCGGAAATACAAGTTACTGCTCACAGCACTGCCAACTCATAAAAAGGATAAAACTAACACAAAGTTTGCGTCGACGTATAATCCATGCGGCCTCATTCCAATTCAGCCAAGGAAAACTGGGAGAATTTAAAATGGAATGGGAGTGAGGGGGGCCACACGCTCATAACATGTGATTGAGTAATTACTACAAAGGTAATTATGTTTGGAGTAATCTATATAACATGCTGAAATAAGTCATAATTTAAACAATGAACTAAATAAGGCGATAAACTTGTTTGATAGTCTACTACACACTACAAAGACCAAGAAAATGACTTAAATGTTATTTAAGCGTAAACAATAATTCGATAAAATAAAGCTCAGAAATTAAGATAATGTTTTACTTATATATATCTTTAACTTGCATAATAGTGAGAAAATTTAATGACTAAGAGAAAATTAACGATTTCTGATATGGAGAAAAGAGAACATCATTATGATCTAAGCAAGAATCTGTTACATAATTAATTGGAACTTCCAAAACACTGCCTTGTAGTTGCACAAACTATCAAACTAATAGTAATGTTTCTGCTTTTCGAATTCATTTCTTCATCGCCCTGTACTATACATACTTGCTACTTCCTTTCTAAATCTTGAGTAAAACTGAAAGAAATATACTTTGATGATTACACTGAGAACAATACAAAGCACTGAATTGCAACTGTATTGAAAGTTTATCTGACTTAGCTATAACCGAATCTTTTCACCATTGTCCATAGGATTACTAAACAGTTAAATATGAACACCCGAATCTTAACTGAGAAGAAAGAGAAGAGGGTAGACTGTGGAAGAGAACTTAGAAATTTATTTTTGATGATAAATAAATAAAATTAAGGTAGAGACAAATATAGATAATTGTAATTTAAATAGAACATGAAGTCATAATATAATCTTTGAATCTATTACAGTGTTGCACACAAATATATTCGATTGTTGTATTCTAATCAAGTTTTCCTGTAACCACGATTTGACTAAATTGATTGGTAAGTAACAGTACTGATACTTTTATTTTGTACAATTTACAAATAAAATTTATCAACGGAAAATTCTGTCAAAAATGGAAATTCATAGATAAATGATAAAAAAATATTTTTCTTCCAAGTTACTAGTTTTTCTTAGCGTCTGTAGCAACATTACAAACTTAAGTCTTTAACATTTAAATAAATGTCTTTAATTTAATACTTATTTCTTACTGGTAAATAACCTTCCGTAATAAATATTACATCATTTCAATTGAAGTAATATTACCAACATGGTTGCAATCTGATAATTATTTTTCCTTTTTGTAATGTCTACAGAAGTCAAACATTTCTTTCGATTTTGAACACAATACAAAATTACTTATATTTAAAATGAATGTGTTAACTTGCCGATAAGATTTGTCTAAAAACATGTAATGTAGTTAAACTTTTTTTAAACTAAAATAGTTTCAAGTATTATTTTCTAAAAATGAAATTTAACAATTTGTCTTTTCATTCAACTGATTTACAATATTTTTCTTGTTATACTAATTACTATTATGATTTGTTCTTAGTGTTAACTTCTTGTGTACAATAAAGGTCAATTTTCTATTTTAACTTTTAACTTTTGTAACTTTTTGCTGCTAATTTTCTATTTTCACTTTTCAACTTTTCTTGTTTTTACATTTTTCTTTTTTTAACTTTTTGTTTTCAATTATTAAACTTAAAATTTTTAAACTTAATTTTTTTTAGTAATTACTGTTTTGTTTGAACATTTTATTATGTTTTAACTTTTAAAACTTTTTTTACTTTTTTGTCTTTACACTTTGTTTTTCGTTTTCACGTTTTTATGTTTTCTGTTTAAACTTTATAACATTTTTAGTAGTCACTTTTTGTTTGAACTTTTTTTTCATATCAATTTTTTCTATTAACTTTTTGAGTTTTATCTTTTGTATTACAATATACGTTAATTTCTCTAAGTGTAATGTGAAAAAAAATTCAGTAACTTTTATTGTTACGTTGACAACAATTTTCTACTATCGTTTGTGTAGTCAACTTTTGTCACTATAGTTATCCATAACTTATATTTTGTTAGTATTAAACTGTTTGTTTTATTTTGGTTGAAGTTCAGTAATCTTTCAATTTATATTTATAAAGGTGTAAAAATTTACAATTTTTAATGTACGTTTATTTTTTATTCGTGTTGTCTTTTGTTTATGATAGAGTAAAACATTTTCTACAAAATCAGAAACATTTTTACAGGAAACAGAATATAACCACATGAAACTAAAAAATAAAATGTAATAATCAATTTGAACTATTATTAACTTAAATTGAAAATGCTATTATTATAATTAAATTAAAGAATGATAAATACTAATTAGGAATGTCATCTGGTGTTTTTCTATTTCACATATTTATTGTGCATATATCATATTTACGGGAACGAATACGTTATAATTTATCGGAAACCACGGGTCCGTTTTCCGATACTTTTATTATCTTCGGTAAACTTCAACTACTTTGCGTTATAAACTTTGTATTTAAAACAACCTTTGGTAATAACTTAATTCAATTTCGGAATTTTCACTTTGTGAATATTCGAGTTTTCACTTCAATTATGTTCGGGTTTTGACTTCGGGAATGTTCCGGTCTTTAGTTCGGGTATGTTCGGGTTTTCACTTCGGGAATGTTCGGATATTTTCGGGTTCTTGTGATAGTATAAAAGGGACACATTTCTGCCGAAATTTCAGTATATGTCTGCGCTTGAGTAGTATTTACTCTATATTGGTAATTCACTTGGTAATTCACCGAACGTCAAAGTTACCCTTTATCGGCAAGTTCAGGAGTATTTTCCGATACTTCAGTCATCCTCGGTAAATAACTCATTTTGTATCGTAGAACTTTCACTGAAACTCTGTCAATGTACAGTCTTGTTACGCTTAAATTCAGCTGATACAGTGTTTAGCTTAAATTCTACACGTAAATCAGAAATCTAATATAACAAGATAAAGCAGATACAGTAATTAAGAGAATTGACTTAAATTAGTGTATATGTTGATGGTTGGATTCAATTCTATTTCAACGCAGTCAACAATAAATTGTTTCTTTCCTTTTTCTTATAGATTCATTGTCATTACGAATCAAGAAAGGGCTATCAAGTATTAATGAAAATTATTGTTTGATGTTTTAGACAAACATATTTTGCATCAAATCTTATACTTGATTAAAATTACAAATATTTCCATTTTGTATTAAATATTTCATTTCCCAATACTGTTCTAACTTTGTAATTATCATTACGAATTCGTGAAATATTTTGATTAATATAGCATATATTACTCGCTTATCATTTGTTTCGAAATATTGTTCTTAAGTAAGTGATTAATTTATTCTTACAGATGGACCCCATTCGTACAATCAATACCATATTGGATTTCATAGAGGAGCGAGACTACTTTGACGCTGAAGAGGTCTTTTTCTCATGGGAAATTGTGACGCGTTGTCATGCCACTGGTGTTAGAGTTGACAATCTTAAATATTTTAAATTGCGGCGTGCGTTATATATTCACTACTATGAAGCTCAAGATGTTGTCCTCAACAGTTGTAAGACGGCAAAAGATATCATTGATCTCCATGAAGCTGGGTTTTTTAAACATGG
Source organism: Thermobia domestica (assembly GCF_964235325.1). Lineage (NCBI taxonomy): Eukaryota > Metazoa > Arthropoda > Insecta > Zygentoma > Lepismatidae > Thermobia > Thermobia domestica. The sequence continues at coordinate 228,275,596 of NC_137463.1, forward strand.
AGAAATAAGGGATCAAGCGCGTGAAAAGGTAATGCAATTCATATCGGATGATAAAATTTCTGGTTTAACTCTATCCGACTTCGTTGAATATATGAAGGACACTGTAAATTCATCTAGTCCTACATCAGACACAGTATTTTTTGGTACGGTTCCATCAACATCTTCATTGTACGGTACTGGTGGTAAACAATCTGACTTTCATGTTGTCAAAAGTACATCTAAACACTATTCTTACTTTGGTTTACAAGGAAAAGAAGTGACGATTCGGCGTGATAATGAAGGAATCAGACCCTGAAACGCATATTCGAAACCTATTTCATTTCGTTATAGACAATACCCTTAGTGACGTTGACAATGACACGTATGTAGGCATAACTATTGAAAGTTCTGCTTGTAATCTAAACAAACCCATATACATGTCATGGCGTCCAAAAGCGCAACTGAACCCTGATGTTCTCTTCTCTATAGTGGAGAACACGTTAAACAGTAACGAACAGTTTCTATTCGCAAATGAAGTTACTTTTAAAGTACATATCGTTGACCCTCGTAAAGGAAGAGGACGAACCCTTGGTACTAAGAAATATGCTGATTTAATTACTTTCCTAGAACGAAATGTGATTACTATGAAAAAAAGATGTGTACTGTCTTCCCAAGAGCATTATTCTTGGGAAGGCGAAGGCCGATCATAAGCGTAAGCAATTATATCATCTTAAGTCTAACCCAAAACGTTTGTTGAAACAAGCAATAGAATTGTGTTCCACTGTAGATATAGATATTGTGAATAAGAATGGATGTACTTTAGATGACGTAAAAAAGTTTCAAAATCATCTGTTACCAGAATACCAAGTTATAGTCTATGAGAAAAATACTATGACTCGAGAATTTAATGTAATATATCCTGGAATCCACGATGGAAAGCAAATATACATTTTATATGAAGATCATCATTATCAGTTGATTACGAATATCAGATCACTTTTGGGGAAACAAGGATACTGTTATCATTGTTTAGAATCTTATCATCATGTACAAGGTCACAAATGTGCATACAAATGTACATATTGTGAGAAATATCATGAAGTGTCTTCCTCAGACAATATAAAACGGGAATGTACAGATTGCCACAGACTGTTTCCTACTGAAGAATGCTATATAAACCATAAAAGTGTAATTGGGAATGGGAAAAGTGTTTGTGACAATGTCAAAGTTTGTGTTGAATGTTGTGTTTTATATGATATTCGGCGACGAAAATCTGCACATACATGTGATGAACGATTTTGCAAATCATGTTATAAACACGTCGAGCGCGATCACGTATGTTTTGTTCAAAAAGCAACACCATCTCATGTAAACGCATTTTTGTATATAATATTTGATGTAGAGACGATGTTACTCGGTAAGAATGAAAAAGGTGAACAAGAACACACTGTCAATTTAGTGTATGTAATGCATCTTTGTTCGGATTGCAAGAGCAAATCCTTAAATGATCCATGCGTAAAATGCGGAAATAAAGATGGAAACCGCGAGTTTTCCTTTAAGAGCATGGAAGACTTTATACGTCACGTGCTGATGGATCGACCCGCCTTTAAATCGATCGTAGCATTATCTCATAACGGCAGTAAGTATGATATGATTTTCGCGGTTAAGACAATGATTGAAAGTCAAAATCTTTCACCTTTCATAATAGCACAGGGACACAAAATTATTGAGATGAGATTATCAAATAAAATTATTTTTAGAGATACTTTCCTCTATATGGGTATCAAATTATCTGCACTCTCAAAGACATTAGGCTTAAATCAAAACTTAAAGAAGGGATATTTTCCATACCTATTTAATACAGAGGAAAATCAAAATTATGTAGGAAAGATTACTGAGTTACATTACTTTGACCCGGATTCACGAAGTCCTGAAGAACGCAAAGAATTAATAAGTTGGCACAAAGAATGTATAGAAAACAACATGCAGTACGATCTGCAAAAGGAAATGTTAGATTACTGCCGGAATGACGTTAAAATCTTAGCGGAGGCAGTGATTAAGTTCTCTGATTTAATTGAAGAGAAAACTGGTGGTCTCCAGTGCTTTATCTCAGCAAGCACTATTGCAAGTACTTCAATGTTAACTTATCGTTCATTGCATCTACCGGAAAATACTATTCCAATTATTCCACCCCTTGGATTTGATCATCGTGATCGACAAAGCCTAAAAGCATTGCAGTGGTTACGATATATGGAACGTACCAGAGGTGCGAAAATCGAATATTCCGCAAATGGATTTGAAAGACGTTTCGGTAAATACAAAGTCGATGGGTACGAGAGTGAAACAAACACAGTATTTGAATTTCATGGATGCTTTTGTAATGGGTGTAAAATTTGTTATGCTAATCTTCGTCATACAAGTCTTGATTCGTCTTCAAATCATCGTACAACCATGCAGGATCGATATGAATCAACGATCACAAAAATCGAGTACTTGAAACAACGAAAATTTAATGTTATTGAAATATGGGAATATGAATGGGACGCCAAAGTAAAATCAGACAAAACCATACAAGATTTTATTAAAGATCAATGTGATGATCTTGTTGATCATCTTGTCCCTAAAGAAAGTTTCCATGGTGGTCGTGTAGAATGCTATAAGGCACTGCATGAATGTAATGATGATGAAACTATCTCTTACCTAGATGTTACTAGTCTTTACCCTTGGGTAATGGCTCGTAAACCTCTCCCAATAGGTAAACCAAACATTCACAAAGGGCCGTTTTTTCCAAACGTTGAAAAAATCCATGGTCTTGTAAAGTGTACTGTTCTTCCACCATCCGATTTATATTTTCCAATCCTCCCTTACACATGGAATGGAAAATTATTATTTGGTCTATGTCGATCATGCATGCAGGAAAATAATATTGGAGAATGTACACATTGTGAAAGTGATCGTGCCATTACAAGTACGTTTTGTACTCCTGAATTACATAGAGCGATTAAATGCGGATACAAAATACTGAAAATAAAAGAAATTTGGGAATTTGAGCTTATGGGGTCTGAAGACGGCCATTCGAATAGTTTGTTTCGTAATTATGTAAATACATTCCTTCAAATGAAGCAGGAAGCTTCAGGCTTTCCTGCAGAATGCACTACAAAAGAAAAACAGGAAAAGTTGTAGCTCCTACTCTTTCTACGTATCTATGTTATCTACAGATAATCAGAAGACAATAGTACAAGCTCGTTTAGCCGAGTACGAAATTCCTTGAACGGAGTACAGCAAGAAATATTTGATATCATAGAAATAAATTTCTTATTTGAACTGTTTATTAGTCTGAAGTAATTACTGTATATCAAGACATAGATATGATCATACATAAATTCACGTTTGATATTTTTAGAATACTATATTCACTCACCTTCTTTGAGATTACGCAGAGTTACATGAAATACTTCTCAGTCTAGAATTACGAATGTCGTTCACAAAAAGCAACATATGATTTTCTTTTACAATTGCTTTCATATTTACCTGTCGTAACTGTCTTTGCTTTGATAAAAAAAATACACACATTCACAATAATACCAAGATTACAAGCTTCAAATGTTGAATACTGATAATATTAATCTTCTTTCTTTCCTTCTTGTTGAGATCAACAACGAAATAATTACCAGTACTATATCACTTCACCAAATAAAATAATGACAAAATAAAATGTTGCTAGTTAAAAGAGATTGTAAATGCTTTGTACAGTTCAAATTCTTAAAACGAGCAGCGAGAATTCTGTTGAGCTACTCCCGAAACATCCCGTTTACATAATAAAACTAAAATAACCATATACATGCAAAGATTATCGTTCCTGTACATAAGTATTCAGAAATTATGAAGGAAAAGAAAGGAATACGCTAACATGACTAAATATGACCAATGAATATAATCAAAAGGTAATTACTAAACTATTCAAATAGTTGGCTAGGAAAAGTTCCCTTTTATAGCACTACGACACTCTTTACTTCGTATGTTTTGTTTGTTTAATTAGAAAGGACTTCGATATTCCAATCAACAGATAGCTTCATTATTAACTAATATATTGAATGGGAGATACCAAAAGTAGTAACTGTTTCACTATCTCAAAGTTGACAGTTAAGCATGCACTAGCAAACCTGTATGATACGAAGATAATCTGCATTTAGTCCTCTTATACATAACATGCTCCACTATACTTCATCTGTGCCGGAATTCACCATTAACAAGTTGTAGATAATACCACTACGAATTCTGTTCAAGGGATGAAAATTTGTATTATTCCATGTGTCAAGTTATTCTGGAGATAACCAGTATTACTTTACGTTATTCCACCTTTTCAGCTTCAGGAATTAACTCAAAATCAAACTGTTCACCAACAATCTCCTTTGTTCATCGAACTTACACTGCAGCTTGTATAAACTGGTTCTGGAATGATCCCATTCGAGAATCAAACTACTTCAATTTATGCAGTACTAGCAATACTTTGTACTACAGTAATTCGTACAAATTATAAATGTTACTTTTCTCAATGAGTAATAATATTCTTCCTTTATCCAAGATACATAATGCACACGTGACCAAGTTGCGAAATATGTCAACGGAATATTTTTATAATATGTCGCAAGAATTTCAACTTCGCAATTCTTTCACCATAACTACAGCTCAAAAACAAACTGTATATAACAATTCTATAATTATCACTCACAAGAAACTTTGATAATCAAAATTAAAAATTGCAGTTGAATAACAAATTCCTTTTGTGTTCATTTTCTTCCCATCAGTGCACAGAATAAAGTGCGCCAATTCTCCATTACCAAGTAGAAGAAGAAGACAACGAAAGCTAAATAACTAGAACCAACAAAGAATGCTGAAATGTCCTTATTTAAGGATTAATATAAGTATATAAACTTACTGTTATTTTTGCATCATATTTACCTGCAACTAAAAGTTAAAATGAATGTCACAAGTAAATAAATATACATACATGGAGTAACTAAAATAGGGTTACTACAGAGTTCCCGTGTGGTCGAGAAAAAAAAACTGAAGAGTCAGCGGAAGTTTTTTTTATCTTGAATTTTCTAATAGCTCTGCCTTCTTTTCCCTAGAACAATTGAATAACTTTAAATTAGAGAAGTTTTGAGTACCTATTGGCTTACCATCTAATGTACTTAATTGAGCACTGTTTCTGAATATTCTTTCGACAAGATACGGACCAGTGTAACAGTCTAAGTATTTACCAATTCGTTTATGCAAAGCAGAACTTTGATAATGAGTTTTTACCATTACCAGATCGTGTTCATGCAGTTGAGATTCCGCTAGAGATTTCTTGATTTTATTCTTTCGTTGATTTTTAGTGACATTCACTTCTACCATCAGATGTTTTTCCTGTGGCGACATCTTAAGTTCTTCAGGCCATGGATACCTAGACTTAAAATTATCAATGGCAGAGAAGTTCAGGAACAACTCAGCTGGAGCGAATCCTGTAGGGATAGATCGCGAATTATTTAACAAAGTTTGAACTTCGTGCAACTTAGTACTCCATTTCGTGTGATCTTTACTACAAAAACATCTAATAAGCTGATTTATTGATCTATGCTGCCGTTCAACTGGATTAGCCTTTGGATTGTAACTGCTAGTAGAGATGTGCTTGATACCCTTCTTGGAGCAAAACTCCTTCCACAACCTAGAGGTAAATTGACTTCCTTGATCAGTGATCACATATAAAGGATATGGATAATGATAAAAATATATTTTCTCCAATACACCTAAAATTTCATTAGTATTAGCAGTACGTAAAGGGTAAAGACATACATAGCGACTATAGACATCTGAAACTGACAGTACATAGTAATATTTGTCACTCCTAGGTAGCTTACCAATTAGGTCAATACTGAGCTCTTCGTGTGGCTTCGTTGCTTCTATATGTATGGTTTGCCTGGTGATTAATTTAGACGAATGTTTAATACGAGCGCAAACAATACAATCATTTATGAACTTAGCAAAGTCCTTTTTCATGCCTTTCCAATAAAATATTTGCCTAGCAAGGGAATAACATTTTATTAGTCCAAAATGAGCTCGATTGTGAATTTTAGACACTATTTCATTCACTAAAGACTGTGGTACTACCAAACGCCACTGGACTTGTTTACTGCTTGAAGATTTACTGAAAATCAAACCATTATATACCTGCAAATTCTCGTTTGAATTTACTTTACGTGCTAATGACAAACAATATGGATCTTTAGTCTGTTCTATCTTCCAAATTTCATGGTCCAAAAACAACTCACTTTCCTGAAATACAAAATTCACATTGAATTCCTTTGTTTGTCCAGTTTCTTCTGGAGGATACCTTGACAAAGTGTCTGCTACAAAGTTGAGCTTTCCGTCAATGTGAACGAATTTCAAATCAAAATGTTGTAATCTAAGAAGTAACTTAGTAGTACGTACATCTAAATTTTTAACAGTAAATGCATGTGTAACGGCTTTGTTATCTGTATGTACTATGGTAGGTTTACCTGTAATAAAGCAAGCAAAATATTCACATAAATAAACAACAGCAAGAAGTTCCAATTGATACATTGACAATGACAATTCGTGTGGTTTAATCCGGAGACTGGCATATGCTATTACTTTCACATCATCTTCATCATCAGGGATTTGAGCAACATATCCGGCTAAACTCTCGGAATTTGCATCTGTAAATAAATGGAACGGTAATTCAAAGTTAGGTTGACAAAGTGCGGGAGGTGAACTTAACAACCTTCTGAGAATGTAGAAAGATTCCAAAGCTTTCTCGGTCATCACAAATTTCGCTTCCTTCTTTGTGAGATCAAACAATGGATTAGCAATTTTAGTAAAGTTATTTATGAACTTTTTTCTCCACACAGCTATACCTAAGAATTTTCTTAAGTGCTTCTTCGTACGTGGTACGGGGAAGTTACGAATTGCTTCATTCAGTTTTGGGTCAACCTTAACATGTTTTCCACTAACAACATGACCTAAAAATGTAATCTCTTTCATTAGGAATTTACACTTCTTTAGATTCAATGAAAGATTCGCATTCAAGAGAGTTCTGAAGACTCGCTCTAAATGTTCAAAATGATTATCTAAATTCTCTGAAAAGGTCAATATATCATCAATATATATAATTACAAAGTTTCTAGTGTTCAAACTAAAGAGTTGATACATTATGTCTTGATAAATAGCACAACTAGACTTCAGTCCCATTGGTAAAACACGAAAGGAGAGCTGTCTACCTTCAAACACAAAAGAAGTACACTTATAAGAGTCAGGATGTAATGGCACTGAATAATAAGCATCTTTAGTATCACACGAAGAAAAGTAAGAAGCTCCCGCAACTCGGTTCAACAGGTCATTAATAGGTTCCACCTGAATATGAGGCGCTTCTACTTTCTCATTAAGAGCTCTTAAGTCTAATACAGGGCGAACACCACCATTTGGTTTCTTTAAGCAGTGCATAGAGTTTCGGTATGGACTTGGCATCTCTACTATTATGCCCCAATCCAACCACTTCTGGATATGAGCTTCTAATTCTTTCCTCATGCTACACGGCACTGGATAAATTTTCCCTACTACAGGTTTCTCGTCACTCAACTGTATCTTGTACGGAGAAACATTGAGAAGACGAGGTTTCTCTGAAAACAAAGTTCGATATGTTAATAACAGCTTCAATAGACGTTCTCTGACATCAGGATCCAAGTCTGACCTAGCATTTACAAAGTCATGAATTTCTGTCTCAGAAACTAAATATCTTTCATCAATATCAGCTGAAGAGCTATTAATTTGCAAACCTGCAAGGCAAACATTAACCTGAGATAAATTTATTTTTACTTGACAACCATGCTTATCTTCAACTTCTAAAATATTCTCTCTTAAATTTAAAATAGCCTTGTATTCCTGAAAGAAAGGCATACCTAAAAGCATGTCAGTTTTTAAATTTTTAATTACATACACGAGCATTTCAAACAATGTTCCATTAATGTTTAAATTTAATATCTGCATTCCCTTTACACTATAGTTAGTAGGACCAGCAAAACCTGAAAGTGAAATATTAGTAGCAGGCAAAAGCTTTGCCGAGGGAAATTTATCTTTAATTTTTAACCACACTTCGTAGTTTAACAAGTTTATCTCACTTCCTGAATCTATAGTACATTTCAGTTCCATGCCTGCAATGCAACCTCCTATAGTCGGGGACCTATAGGTAACAGAATTTAAATCGCAGGTATTAGGTAAATCTTCTTCTACCACGAACCTTACTTGTATGGCTACTGGCCTATTAAATTGCTTGCTATTAGATCGAAATTCCAAATTCTCATTAGTGGGATTAACTGAAATAGTTTCCTTAACACTTAAAAGATTATCATGAACTATACTTGAACTATTCACGAAAACAGACCGACTTACTCCTGGTTCACTGCAGCCAATCAGCGGCCTGGATGATGACTGCGTGAGAAGTTTCCCTCATTACTACCCCTTACTGGCGCAGATGGGTAACTTCGACAGTGATTTGTAATATTACCTGAATCGTCTTCAGCATGCACTTCAGCCTGACAAACTTCAACCTCTGATCGCGATTGTGCATTCCTTCCCTTAAACCTACCATGATTTGCATCATAACTCGTGCTCTTGGGTTCAGTTGGCTCAGTGTTATTAATCTGATCACTTATTTCTTGATTATTTTCCTCTGCATTGGTATTATAATACGGACGACGATTTTTCTTAAAATACCAATTTTTCTTTTGATTATGGTATTCACAATTACAGTTACATTTTCCTTGCCTAGCAGTACTATTCTGACTGAAAATTTTCCTGTCAGCAACAGTATTAGCATGTTTATCTGAATAATGAATCACTTGTTTGTCTTTAGTACCATTATTCTTTTCATTATTGTTATCACTCCTCTCCTGCTTTCTACTAGACTCAAATTGTACATTCCTTACATTAAATTTCCTTTTATTATCTCTTTCGTAATTTACTTTATGTGTTTTACCAAAACCGTAACTCGACTCTATTCCCAACTTACTCTTTTCTTCAAGAACATTCGAATCTAATTCCATTTCAGTAATGCACTCTACTAATTTTCCTACTGTACGACAATGTAGTAATCTTAGATATTTAGCATACGAGGATGGAATAGCGTCTAAACAAAGATTTACAACTTCTTCCTCGTCCGGGTTTTCTATTAAGTTGGAATATTGGTAATATAACGACCACACAAAGTCTGCTATGGATGAGTATTCCGTACTATTGTATCTCAAAGACTGTAACTGCTTCAACTGAGCTCTAATGATTCGAGGATTGGTATACTGCTTGAGAAACAGGATGCGAAAATCTTGGTAGTTTTGTATCTGCAATTTCACGCTATTAAACCAAGCTAAAGCAGACTCACGAAGCCTCTTTTCAACAATTATTAGCTTATCTGTTTCATTTATCCTTGCTATTTCAAAATCTTGTTCTATTTCTTTCAAGAACTTTTTGGCACTATAGTTTAGAATTTGACCTGTAAATTCAGGAAAATTAGGTAAATCAGAAAGCTTCAATGCTTTACCAACATTTGTGTGGCTGAAATTGTGATTTTGCCCCAAAGGACTTTCTGTTTCTACCATTTCAAGTGGTTTGATCGAATTTTGGAATTGCGGCTGTCCATTAATTAAATTATTCATAGAAATAGGTGATGAGTGCTTACATGCAGGCAAAAACTCACTGTGAACGGCATCATCAAAACTAACAATAGGTTTGCTTGTGCTAGTGAACGTAAGACCTGTATTACTAGTCTTATTGACCGAAAAGTTTGAATTATGAGACAAATTACTGGGAAATGTGAAAGATATTGATTGATTGGAAACCGATGTTCCAGCTATAGTATTAACCACGCTACTAGTAACTACAGAACAACAGCTAACTGTCACCGGTACGGTTCCTAGGTAAGTATTAGCCGAAGAATTGACTAAAATTTCTCTTTTATTAGTTTCCTTAACTACCGAATTCTGTTCCCGAATGCTTTCTACGACTGAACTTAATTCGGAACGAATTGACTCAACTTCACTTACAAGAGAATTCTCTCTACTCCTACACAAGTGAATTTCATTCTCGATCTCCACGAATCGATCATTCAACCCTGACATTCTTTGTTCTACATCAGTCTCTACATTATTTATTTCTTCTCTTAAACTAACATTCATCTCATCAGTTTTATTCTCAAGTGAATCAACTTTTGATATTATTTCACTTAATGCCTGTTTAGTTGTTCCAACAACCTGTTTAACCTGATCCTTAAGTTCAGCACTTTCTTTAGTAACCTCATTAAATCTTTGATTCATATTTTGATTCAAACTATCTAAATTACCTTGCATAGTATTCTCAAAACTAGCTAATTTCTCTAGGATCAACATTATATTAGTAGTTTCGCTTCCAGTATCTTTAATCACTGAAGACACTGACGCCTGACGACATTCCTTACACACAAAAACAACAGAAGGTTCGGTTAGCGTAGCATAAGCACTTGCTGCTAACCCTTCACATTTTAAGTGCCTCCAAAATTTACACTTACTACACTCTACAGCTCTACCTGTAGATTTATCACAACATGAGAATTTACTATCTACTAGGTCAACGGTTTCTTCTATGTCTGACATTTTTTTTAAAGCCAAACTAAAAGTTATGCTGAACTAATGAAATATGGAATTTACTCCCAAATAAAATTACTCAAAACAGTGAATAGCTCAACTTTCTCACGCTCACCTTACGGATTTGAACCGCAATGTACACATTCGATCTCTCTTTTCTTTTTACTTCCGATCAATTAATACCATACAAGACAAAATCCTGCTGGCTGGGTCGCCATTAAATCTGTAGCTCCTACTCTTTCTACGTATCTATGTTATCTACAGATAATCAGAAGACAATAGTACAAGCTCGTTTAGCCGAGTACGAAATTCCTTGAACGGAGTACAGCAAGAAATATTTGATATCATAGAAATAAATTTCTTATTTGAACTGTTTATTAGTCTGAAGTAATTACTGTATATCAAGACATAGATATGATCATACATAAATTCACGTTTGATATTTTTAGAATACTATATTCACTCACCTTCTTTGAGATTACGCAGAGTTACATGAAATACTTCTCAGTCTAGAATTACGAATGTCGTTCACAAAAAGCAACATATGATTTTCTTTTACAATTGCTTTCATATTTACCTGTCGTAACTGTCTTTGCTTTGATAAAAAAAATACACACATTCACAATAATACCAAGATTACAAGCTTCAAATGTTGAATACTGATAATATTAATCTTCTTTCTTTCCTTCTTGTTAAGATCAACAACGAAATAATTACCAGTACTATATCACTTCACCAAATAAAATAATGACAAAATAAAATGTTGCTAGTTAAAAGAGATTGTAAATGCTTTGTACAGTTCAAATTCTTAAAACGAGCAGCGAGAATTCTGTTGAGCTACTCCCGAAACATCCCGTTTACATAATAAAACTAAAATAACCATATACATGCAAAGATTATCGTTCCTGTACATAAGTATTCAGAAATTATGAAGGAAAAGAAAGGAATACGCTAACATGACTAAATATGACCAATGAATATAATCAAAAGGTAATTACTAAACTATTCAAATAGTTGGCTAGGAAAAGTTCCCTTTTATAGCACTACGACACTCTTTACTTCGTATGTTTTGTTTGTTTAATTAGAAAGGACTTCGATATTCCAATCAACAGATAGCTTCATTATTAACTAATATATTGAATGGGAGATACCAAAAGTAGTAACTGTTTCACTATCTCAAAGTTGACAGTTAAGCATGCACTAGCAAACCTGTATGATACGAAGATAATCTGCATTTAGTCCTCTTATACATAACATGCTCCACTATACTTCATCTGTGCCGGAATTCACCATTAACAAGTTGTAGATAATACCACTACGAATTCTGTTCAAGGGATGAAAATTTGTATTATTCCATGTGTCAAGTTATTCTGGAGATAACCAGTATTACTTTACGTTATTCCACCTTTTCAGCTTCAGGAATTAACTCAAAATCAAACTGTTCACCAACAATCTCCTTTGTTCATCGAACTTACACTGCAGCTTGTATAAACTGGTTCTGGAATGATCCCATTCGAGAATCAAACTACTTCAATTTATGCAGTACTAGCAATACTTTGTACTACAGTAATTCGTACAAATTATAAATGTTACTTTTCTCAATGAGTAATAATATTCTTCCTTTATCCAAGATACATAATGCACACGTGACCAAGTTGCGAAATATGTCAACGGAATATTTTTATAATATGTCGCAAGAATTTCAACTTCGCAATTCTTTCACCATAACTACAGCTCAAAAACAAACTGTATATAACAATTCTATAATTATCACTCACAAGAAACTTTGATAATCAAAATTAAAAATTGCAGTTGAATAACAAATTCAGTGTTGCCAGATCAATCAGTTGGAAAAGCAGGAGATTCGAAGATAAAAAAACAGGAAAAAGCAGTAGACATATACAGTGGTGACGTTTGAATGTAAATCCGGGGGGGTAATAAAATTTGCCATTCTTAAGGGGGCAGTAGTCAAAACAACCAGTCCAGAATTCATTTCCGATGAACTACGTTGAGCAAATAAAAGGGAAAGTCCCGATTTATATTAATATTATTTGATACACACGTGTGTGAAGTAAAACATAGTGAAACAGCAAAGTGGAGTGGGAAAATGTCTTTTCATGCACGTAACGATAATGTAGCTATATGGTACAGTCAGACGTGATCGTGGCGTAAGACGATTTCTTGCTGACGATCGTGGAGAAATGATCTAAGCCACTCTTCCAACCCAAGTCCCAATCTAAACAACACTTACTTGTAAATCTTACAGAAAGTCAGAATATAGACGAATCGTATAGAAGATGACGTAGAGTTGTATTCTTTGCATTTATATATACAGTAAAGCTCTATAACTATATGCTCTACAGAGCGTTGTGTATTATAACAGAGAAATTTCATCTTTTTATGTGAGGAAACCTTGAAAATTCAATATTAATAATCTTCAACTTCTCGAAGTAAGGAAAAAACAGGAGATTGTTCACTTTTCGTTTTCTTTCGCAGTAGATCAGTAGAACGTAGAATAAGCAGGAGATCTCCTGCAAAATCAGTAGATCTGGCAATATTGAACAAATTCCTTTTGTGTTCATTTTCTTCCCATCAGTGCACAGAATAAAGTGCGCCAATTCTCCATTACCAAGTAGAAGAAGAAGACAACGAAAGCTAAATAACTAGAACCAACAAAGAATGCTGAAATGTCCTTATTTAAGGATTAATATAAGTATATAAACTTACTGTTATTTTTGCATCATATTTACCTGCAACTAAAAGTTAAAATGAATGTCACAAGTAAATAAATATACATACATGGAGTAACTAAAATAGGGTTACTACAAAGTATATTGAAAAATACTTCAGAAATGAGGGGATACAGTTAAATTATGAAAACATAGAGTATAATCCCGGATTAAGATATATTTCAAAAATATTTTTGAATTCTCTGTACGGGAAATGGGGACAAAGAACAGATCTTTCACAATCTGTAATCGTCGATACTCCCGAAAAATTTATGTCGTATCTATATGCACCACAATATGAGGTGCAATCTGTAATACCTATAGGAGAGAAACATTTAATTGTAACGTATAAAGACAGAGAAAATGAAAACAAACCGAACAAATTTTCCAATGTTGTGCTTGCAGCATTCATAACATCATGGGCAAGGCTTAAACTTCACGACCTTCTGACTACTGTTGGACAAGACCACGTACTGTACTGTGACACAGATAGTATTATATTTGTTCAACCACGACATGAAAAATCTAAGCTTGCAATAGGGTCTTACTTAGGAGAATTAACAAACGAGGTTCCAGAAGGATGGGAAATAGATGTCTTTATAGGGTGTGGAGCGAAGAATTATGCATACAGAATGAAAAACAATCACACTGGAGAGTTCGATTACGTGCATAAAATTAGAGGAATTACTTCAGATTCTAGGGCACGTCAAGTAATTACCTTTGACCATTATTATAATTTAGTAAAGGAAAAAATTGAAAGTAAAACATTGTTAAATCCACGTAAGATTACTCGTAAGCCTGGATTTACTATAGTTACAAGACCTGAAACTAAAATGCATAGAGTAGTAAACAACAAGAGACGCCGATTAAATCCCCACAGTAAAACAGACTATAGAACATTACCCTATGGATACCAAAGTTAAAGTCTTGCTCAGTGAGTCATAATGCATGCATGTATGTTAATTTTAATCTAAAATCATTGAAAATATAATTTTAGACACTTGTGAAAAAAGGTAAACGTTTGTGAAAATCATACCTGTTGATTCAACTCAATAGTATTTTGTGTATAGTACATTATTAATTACCTGAACATTGATATGTATTAAAATAATGTGATTGTATCATATCAATTATTACTCAACTGTACAACAATATTTTATGTATATAAATATTATCTTGATTACCGAATGTATGTACCTTACATTGTACTCATAATGGTATTGTACAATATTAATTAGTTATATGTATTTAATAAACGTATATTGTTCTAGGTAAGAGTCACTGTATGAATAACTATATATGTAACCCCTTTTTACTTTCTAACAATATAATTTCAATAAAAAACGTACCTTGTAAAATTTTTTTATTTATTTCAACCTCATAATACTCAAACCTATATATGCATTTTAAAATCATATGCTAAATATGTATATAAAGTAGGAATAATTCATCATAAATACTATATTTGTCATAAAAGAGGTCAACATCACGCTAAATAATTGTGGATTTACGTAAAGATCATACAAAATACGATAATTTCTACCAAACAATTACGCAAAAAGAATCATTAATATTTCGTGTATACAAATCAATTTCATATATAAATATAAAAGAGTAAAAAGCAATTAAAATAAGCAGGTTTAACCTTGGAAATGGTGCTCAAATAAGAAAGTTTACCTCGCGGTACATCCGGAAAAGGGTAACTAATCATTATCCGTACAATATTACCAGTGCAATAGGATACCTAATGTGTACTCGCCGACTTTAATGACAGTCCAACAATGAAATTACATACGCAAAATGTTACTTTATATACATACATACAAAAAGTAACACAGTAATTAAACTGTTAGTACGAAAACTAAATACGTTCAGTGTTACGTACGCAAAAAAAAAAGCAACACTGAAGTAATGAGACTACAGTCCGGTACAGCATAATTACATGTCAGTAATTGTTCCTAAAGTACCGGTAAAAAAGCAGTAATAATTCAATTACAATTGAACCTTTGTACTTCAATGAGAGTACTTAGAGTCATTACAATATTCATTACTTCAACGACAGTATGTACCTAGAGTATAAGTACTTTCAAGGTCAAAAATGGAGACGTTTACAGATACTTCTACTCACAACCTCTCTTTTACACTTGACATGTTGAAGTTGGATTCAAAATGAGGGGGATTCCAAGATGGCAGACGGCTACGCAGTATGGTCAGCGACGTTTCCTTCTCCACTTCGATTACTGTCTATCATTCGTTTTTACTGTTATATGATGTCCTAAGACTTTTTGCTTACTATGAGCTATCGCAGACAGTAATAACAGTAGGAAACATCCTTGTTATTAGGAATGGACAGCACTTGATTGTGCAGTATCTTTATTGGTTCTTCTTCGTTATGACATGATTACTACTCTAGTTTACGATAATTACTCAGTGCATTTCTTCAAAGGAAACAGTCTTAAATTCTATGGTACTTACCTTCCGCCACTACCTACGCTGATAATAGTCGTTATAAGTTCCGGACAAATAGAGGGGCGAAGGATCATTGTGTGAAACAGACAGGCAATGGAGAAGCAGTACAACAAAGTCGTTGAGCCAGGAATTACAGGCACATATCCTTGGGAGACCAGTTTCATGTACAACATCTGCGAAATATAATACATAAGGATATTTAAAAATGTTTACGGATAAAACACTTTTGAAAAAGATAGTTATACAAGTATATACCAGATCCTGAACTTATGGCAATAGCATGTGTTCACTGAATGTGAATACGTCATACATTTTCTGAATATTTGTTCTATCTTGTGTTTCTTGTTTCTTGTCTCATATTTCAGATTTCAGATTTTGCTTGGAGGTGGGGATGTACAAGGTCCTTCACAGACATACGAGTTTCACGTTTCTTATTACTATATTAGTATACAATCGATCAAAATATATTACTCAAACTCAAGGAGGCAATTGCCCCCTGTCTTCCTCAAATATGCTCCTGTTCATATGTCTAGGTCAATTTGGTCCTGAACTACGAATATTATGATGGCCAGCAAGGGCGCCGATTTCTTGTGACTTTAGGGGGCATTCATAAAAAAAATACATGTAACAATATGCATAACGATATATATATATATATATATATATATATATATATATATATATATATATATATAACAATAAGATACACGGGGGCCCGCATGAGCATTGGGGGGCAACATCGGTGCCCTTGATGGCCAGCAACATTCATCTTGTTATGCATAAGTTATAAAATATTTTTTAAATTTTTATTCGCAGACCCAATAAAACATACCCGCGAGCCGCCATTTGGGCATAATTGGTGTACGCTATAACATTTATCAACACCTTTACATTAAAATTAAAACACATCTAGAGCAATTTTACCATATTTAGAAATACAGAATAAATCTATCCCTAATATACGAGGTTGGAAAATAAAGTAATGAGACTGATTTTTTCCCTGCCTATGGCGGCAACCCTGCTGCCTGCTACCGCAGGTAATGTGTGACTTTGGTCTTTGCTACGCACCAGAATGTTTCAATCAGGAATAGAAACTTGAAGAGTAAAGTCGTGTGTTTGCTCCTCCTCATAACAACGGTATCACGAAATATTCCGCACGGTTCGGTCTGAAACTCGGTGAGAATGCCGAGGTATCGTCCGGGAAGCTTCAGCAAGCTTTTGGAAACGAGGTTTCATTAAGGGCACAAGTATTGCATTGGCTCAAAATGCTTTCCGAAGACAGAGCCGAAGTCAAGAATGAACACCGCATTGTGCGAACATCAGCAGCAAGAACAGGCGACAACATAGCCAGGACGAGTGAACATGTGCGAATTGAAAGAAAATTAATCGTGAAAATGATTGCGAACGAACTGAACATTAATCGGGAAACTGTTCGCCTGATAGAGATTGAAAATCTGGGAATGAGAAAAAATTGTGCCAAAATGGTTCCCAAAAATCTCTCACAGCAACAGAAAGATCAAGGAGGACTGTGGCTGCTGATTTGTTGGAACAAGTAGAATTGAGCACAGAATTACTGAACAGAGTCATCACTGGTGATGAATGTTGGTTTTTCCAGTATGTTTCTAAGACGAAATGTCAAAGTTCGCAATGTTCAAAAGAATCTCCAAAGAAAAAAGCGCGCATGTCGAAGTCATAGGTGAAATGTTTGTGACTTCATGGGTATTGTGCTCAAAGAGTGGTTACCTCGAAGCCAGACAGCAAAACAACATTAAACAAAATTTCGAAAGACTTCGAAAACGGGTCAATTGTGGTCGTACAAACATTGCTAACAACTGGATCCTGCATCATGATAACGCACTATCTCATATTGCATTGTGTGTTGGGCAGTTGTTGTCGTCAAAGTCCATTGCAGTGCTACCACAAACTCCTGATTTTTTTCTTTACTGACTTATTAAATCAAATTAATGAAACATAAATTCCAATTAAATACATGTACGTTTATCAAATAGTAAAACTCATGTTACAAAATATTTATAATTTTACTGTAAACGAGAAGGAACAAATATATTCTACAAAAGTTATTTACATGACGAATGTGAGGTTGGAAAATAATGAGATTGGTTAGTAAAAAAAGCTTGGCTTACATTTTTAACCGACTACAATGGTATCACATTCAAAGTAATTCTTCCCTTGTTCCTGCACATATTTACTCCATCGGCGTTTCCATTGTCGGTAGTATCAGTGGATCTCCTCTTCTGGTATACCAGCGAAAGCCCTTGTTACAGCTATTTCTTTTTGGGGAATAAACAAAATCATACGGGCCATGTCGGTGAATAAGGAGGTTGTGGTAGCACTGCAATGGACTTTGACGACAACAACTGCCCAACACACAATGCAATATGAGATAGTGCGTTATCATGATGCAGGATCCAGTTGTTAGCAATGTTTGGACGACCACAATTGACCCGTTATATATATATATATATATATATATATATATATATATAGAGAGAGAGAGAGAGAGAGAGAGTCACGGCTATTAAAAAAAATACCAATACTCACTCCAGTTAGTACTATTTCAAGAAATTCCAAAGTTCCAAAGGAAAAAATAGAAACGATGATCTAAGGCTTGTACTTATAAAAAATACGAGAGAATGGGAGGTGTGTATTTGTTAGATAGACTTTTTGCTGCACACAGATCGCGTTTGAGAAGTAAAAATTAGTGGTAAAATTTGTTCGCAAATGCTCTACATATCGACGTGGTTGCAAGCTTTTTACTTCATAAAGAGGTACACTCATGTCCAAAATGATTGTCGCATATCTGTAACTGTCTTCTTGTAAGAATATAATTTGATAATGATTTTCCATTGTACTTTTAATACTGATACTATGTGTATAATCGGGAAATGTATATTTGTTGTAAATTTCATAGGAAAAGAATTATAAATACGAAAATTAGAATGAGTAAAACAAAATGTTGCTAAATGGACAAGAAAGTTTCATTTTCGTTTTATTGTTCTTATTTACTGCTCTTTTGACATGAAATTTGCCACATACATGTCTTCACCGATTATACACATACTAACATTATAAGAAATACCGGGCGAATTCGTTATCAAATTATATTCCTACAATAACACATTTATAGACATGCGACAATAATTTTGGACATGAGTGTACATAACAACGATACCAGTAGTATGACACACCTGGTGTTTGGAAGAGAGATAACATTATGTCTTTTCACCAGAAACTAAAAGTTCCCTCAAGGCCAGGAGACCAAGAAAGGACCGTTCCAAAGAAGTAAGGATTTCTGACAATCATTATTTGATGACGGGGACTCCAGGACGGTGCAAGAGGAACAGCACTAAATTTTGCAAAGAGTGCACTAAGACACTACATGAAGGATACTTCCCTCTATACCATGCTATACCATGAGGAAGTGGAGTAAAGTTTGGAGAACTTGTTTACGGATCACAACAAGAGAAATATTTGTGTTTTATGCTATTATACTTTACGTATTATCACAAATGTTTTACGTGTATTTTGTATGTAACTTTGGCATGAGACCTACATAATCGATTATTGTAACCCTGTATAATGGAATGTATATATTATTATGTTGTAACCCTATGTATCATAAACAATAAATTATATCATTTGAATAAAAATGCTCTAATAACTGATAGAATTACTTAAGTTGGAGATTTGACAATAATTATAACAATATTTGTAACACTAATAAGGAATTAGTACATAAAAATATATTCCAGATCAATAAACTAAAAGTTTTCAAAGTACCAGGTAATATACAAGGCGTATACTGTAACAAAAATGAAATGAAATCTTTGAGTTTTACGTCCCACGGTTATGCCGGTTAGGCTAAAGGAGACGGTGATGATGAGTGATGAATGGAATGGTGGAATGAAGAAAGTGGGAGGAAACGGGAGAACCCCGAGAAAACCCACGCATACGGTGTTTGTCCACCACAAAGTTCACTTGGCGGGGGCTGGGATCGAACCCGGGACCCCAAGCACCAGAGGTTAACGCTCTACCACTGAGCCACCGCGGCCCCCTATACTGTAACAAGCCAATGTTCCAATTTTGGAACACTTAAAATCTACCTTCCAATCATCGGTCGCTTTTTGTTTTGTTTTGTTTATGGATGGTCAATAATACATCCAAAACAATAACATATACAAAAATTAGCTAAAAATAACATCGGGAACATAATTTGGTGAGTTTCGTTTCAGATTGTGAAGGAATAGTGGACCTCCAAACTTTGCAAAATCAATTCTGAAACTAGTCGTAGTAGATCTACCAGTATAACTTCCAGTTGTAATCTCTTTAAGAAGTCCTGACTGACTGACGAATCAACGCCCTGGCTAAACCGCTTCAGCTAAAAACTTGAAATTCGAACAGGTCATAGGATTTCTGATGTTAGATCCCACTTCCGGAAAGGTTGAAAGAGCGGTGGCAATTATTATCACCATAGACATAGAATAAACATTTAAAATGTTATTAAGTGTAGAAGAAAGTAACATTGATTGAAATACTTAATAATACAATATTTCGAAAATATGTATATATGTGAGCACATACTGGCTTTGACATTTATGTTTCTTTTACGAATTTTCGAATGACATCCAGTTTGATATTCCTTTCCATTTGAATTTTTTCAGTTAACCCCTGCTTCCCGGGATCATTCATTTATCACGAGCATCTCAAACAGTGGTACGCTCATGTCCAAAATGATTGTCGCATATCTATAACTGTCTTCTTATAAGAATATAATTTGATAGTGATTTTGCAGGGTACTTTTAATACTGGTACTATGTGTATGATCGGGAAATGTATATTTGTGGTAAATTTCATAGGAAAAGAGTTATAAATACGAAAATTAGAATGAGTAAAACAAAATGTTGCTAAATGGGCAAGAAAGTTTTATTTTCGTTTTATTGTTCTTATTTACTGCTCTTTTGACATGAAATTTGTCTTTGTTTACTATACACATACTAACATTATAAGAAATACCGGGTGAATTCGTTATCAAGTTATATTCCCACAACAACATATTTATAGACATGCGACAATAATTTTGGACATGAGTGTACATACGTTACGTAATAGCAGATGTCTCTAACTCCTATTTCTAAAAAAATGACCTAGGGTCAGACTTTACTTCGTCATAACGAAAGAAATTGAATTTGTAGTTTGACGTGTCATCCATCATTCGTGACCTATTTGGTATATCAGTATGGGATAAACGCTACCATTCGTTGTTTTTTAGGAGCTTTGGAATGCTGCCCAATTTGACATATATTTTCATTGAAAGTTTTCGCTGTCTTTTCTTTCACTGGAAATGCTCTTTTACGTATAGAAACATAAATGACAAAGCCAGCATGTGCTCATATATATATACATAGTTTCGAAACATCGCATCATTAAGTATGTCAATCAATGTTACTTTTTTTTTACAATAACATTTTATCATTTATTATTGTACTTAAAAGAAAAAAAGACATCTCCACAATTTCTCCCAATTTCAAAAGTTGGCTTGAGGTCTCGAATTTAGCATCTTTGGATTACTGTTTCCAAAAATACCCGAAGTTCAACTTAGAAGAGTTTTGAATCAAAACAGCCATAATCAATCTTTTTAGAATAAGGTGTAGATACCTGTAAATGAAGGAAAGAAACAACAACAAAATACAGCTTACAACACCAAAGGAAAATGAAAACAAAGACAGTAAATTGGTAAATAAGGTACACAGAATATCAGAAACAAAACGCGTCTTTTGTTATTCGATAGTTATCAAAATAATTGCAGGTCCCTCTACATAACAAAGTACGTGGAGTTATTTCGATTCCTGGTAATAGAAGGCGTATTCTATTTGCAAGAACAAGAAAGCTCTTAGTGCGTGGTACTGGCACTGTCCGAACAATCGTATCATCTAACTAGTGACATTGTAAGTTAATGTGTGTCCAACGACACTCTCTCTTTAACTGTTCACAAAATCATCAATATATTGTTAATCATTAAACTACGTTAATAAGTCAATTCCAAAGGAGAGCGCGAAGAACGTCGCAAATATCAAGACGAAATTTATCATGCATAATGGAACTGCATAGTGGCTACATAGTGTAACTGCATTCACATATTTTATTGACATATTATTTGCTGTCAACTTACTATCATCATAAGTGACATTAAAAAAAAAAAAAAAGTTTTGTGACATTCCTTGTTTCAATTCCGTGGTCTTTGAGTGTTTTTATCCTTTCAACGAAAATTCAGTTGATATTAATTTCTCCAAATTGAAATTTTAATAATTCTTACGTCGAATAACTATAGTATAACTACATAGCTCTATGAAATTAAATATATAATGAGGGAAGAGCGAAAACAAGAATTTCCGTTGGTGCTACATTACTATAGTTATATAGCGATTGCTAGTTTCTTCCGTAACTAAGTTCCATATAAAGGACGATTATTCCGGTTGTATAATTTGTTTTATTTGTCACTATTGCCATTAGAATGGTACCATGAAATAAAGGAAAAAGCTACTTTCTTTTTGTCATTCAGAAATACCAAAAATAATTCCCAAGACTTACGACGACATTAGATTTGTAATGTCAAAAATACCCATAAAATAATATTATTAAGTATTCTGTCGGTCGCGCACCCAGACATTTTTGTTGAAGGGTCCGAAATCAAAAGACCGGATGGGGTCTGGATCGAATGAGTCCCTCGTAAGAGTGCACCTAGTATAGACAAAACATAAGTATGCCAACAAAACTAATTCTAGCAAACAATCTTCTTGGAAATTAGAAAGGTCGCCCATTTCATACTTTCAGCATCTGGCTGGTTCATTACATACTCAAGTTGTACTGCTTCTGATGTAGTTGTGAGTTTGCCTTCAGACTCACCACAGTCCAAAACTGCGGTCGCCATCCGACCATTGCTAACCCTGATATCTAAATTAATTTAATCGATAAATATAAGTAGCATAAACCTCGCTACTTTTTCATCTTGAGATGATCTGGCAACATGGGTTGAAACTGGCGATGCGATGGTTAATTTCTGCTACTTACATTTTGAATAGGGGATTTTGGGAAGAGGTGGAACGCATTCTTGGGACGCTGAATCGATTTCAAAAAGCCGCTTCTTGATATCTCGTATCGTTTTTACTCTGATACTTGTTGATAGACAGACGGACATAACCATTCTACAAGGCCTTTGATACTGCGATCTGTAGAAGTTTAAAAGAAAAATAACTGTATTTGAGTTTTATGCCGATTGGGGTTTTTGATCAGCATCTTGGAAGCTACATCGTGTAGCTATCAAGTAGTTTTAGAGCTAAATCCGTTTCGCATTACAAGATCTTGCGAAAAACTACAGAGAATAATATTCAAAATTTAATTTCTGGTATTTTCCCATTTCGAGTACGTCAATTAAAAGCAACATATGTAATATTATTCTTGGAGAAGTCAAGACATGGAGATCTCTCCTTCTCTGTCACTGATTAATAAGAGGTCTGCCACTAATAGAACTAGTAATAAATATTATTACTTACGTGCAATATTTGACTTATAACTGAGCAAAGTATGGCAGTGGTAGGCTGAAAATAGAACGCAGATCCTGCAATAAATCCTGCAGGTATTGCGTGGTACTTAGAGTCCTTCTTTCGTATCCAGCAGAGAAAACAGCTCGCCAACTAAAATTTTGAAAAATAAAATAAAATGAATGACGAACAATTTGGAATAGGAATATCATAAGACATGTAGGAAACGTTATTTCTCAACAAATTAGTGCTTTTCTAAGTCTTATCCTAAAATTTTGGGCTAAAGACTTCGTTACTTTTTTCACGCTGTCACTTTATTTATTTATTTATTTATTTATTTATTTATTTATTTATTTATTTTTGTAGTAGTAGCGAAAGGTTTTTAAATCATATTTTGTAAGAAATTGATAATTACAAATCTGCATCTTGTGTTCTAGAGATGGACCTGTTTTATTTACGATCGCTTATTTGGTGTCCCATAATAGCAAAATAAATATGTTTTAAAATACAGGGTGTTTCAAAACAACAGCGACAACGTTTGAAAGGTGATTCCTAACACCAAGATAAGACAAAAAGTATAGACCATCCTGGGTGCACACTTGCTTTTTTTTTTCGGAGTTATAGGCTGCCGAAGACATGAAAAAATAAACTTTAAAGGTCCATAACTCCAAAACTATAGGACCTACCCTATTCGAGCCAAGACTTCACTTAGGAACTAACATGTGCCTTATGCAGGTATCCAAGTTTCAGAATCCTGCAGTACTTCCGCAACAATTTTTATAGAGGTAGTTGGCGAGTACTTCAAATTATATGCCCGTATCAAAACACCCTCTACAAACATTGTTGTGTGAGTACCTTAGCATTTTGAAACATGGATTTTTCGATTTGGCACGTATTAGTTTCTAAGTGAAGTCTTAACCCGAGTACGTTAGAATTTATAGTTTTGAAGCTATGGACCTTTAAAGTTAATTTTTTCATGTTTTCGGTAGCCTAGATAACTCCGAAAGGAAGCATTTGTGCACCCAGGTTGATCTATACTTTTTGTCTTATCTTGGTGTCAGGAATCACCTCCCAAACGTTGTCAGTGTTGTTTGAAACATCCTATATATAAAGTAAAATACCCAGCATAATAATAGTCTGTATAATTGGACAAGTATAAGATGGAGCGTCTAAGTTAATTCATGTGTTTCTACAGATTGTAATTTTAAAGAAAATTAAGTGGTTTTAATAAATTCAAGATAATTACTTTGATTTGTTTAAAAAAAATCAGAGTTAAATTTTAGAGAAATGTTTTGCCTGATTCGTTTGTTAAATTTTGTCAATTTTAATAAAATTATTAAACTTTTCCAAATTTCTCATGTCAGTATAATGAACCTGTTCTTGCCAGAATTACACTAGTTTATCAATTTTAAATTACTGTGTTAAATATGTATGGAGAAAGGCCGTATTTCTCTCAAGTGAATGTGAAATTTAAAACTTGACCATTTTAAGTAATGCATTAGCTCCGTGATACTCACTCTATATATGAGAACAAATCCACCAGCAAATGCCCCGATGTTGAAATGTTCTCGACTAAAGAACAATCGTTTAAGTAGTCCTGGCCGTCCTTTTGGAACTAGAATTTCGCCGCAGAGGCGTTCAGCTATAGCGAAGAAATATCCAAGAGCGAATATATTAGCTGTACCCTGAAACATTACATACAGATATTGAAACTTCAAAATTTTAAGATGAAAAAAAATGCATCTATAATTATTTGTACTATATCCATAAATATTTTACTTTCAAAATTTTCTTTCTCTCTCTCTCTTTTTTTGTAAAAACATTTACCTAAACTGTTCAAGACTGCTCAGATAGCACACGACATCCCGTTTTGATCCCAATTATCCCATATAGTTCCCGGGATTATCGGGACAATGAGTACACATCTCATGGGCGTCCTGCATGGGATATCCTAAAGGATTTCCACGTAGAATGTCCACAGAATGTCCGGGATGGGACAGGAAATCCCAAGGATATCCCACGCCGGACATACCTAGAACCACATTATCCCACGATTAAAGTACCTTTGTTTTATCTTGGCACGATTTCCGCCTAAAGGATGGATCTGTCTGCTACGCGTTCTTGCCACGCCACGGTTAAGTTGTGAGTTACAATATGCTAAGAAACAGCAAATGCCACACCGCTCACAAATCGGTGTAACACACTTGTTCGCGTGTGGCAACTAAGCACTTCAATTACAAGCCAAATAGCAATGACCTCATTTGATGGGCTGGCTGAGAACTAACGTCACATCTACACAACAAAGCCAGTAAGACGTCTATTGGTTTAAAACGTTCTCGTGAGTACTAGCAGAAAATCTTTAAAAGCCAACCGAGTGCACTAGCGGGAATTGTGCCAAGATAAATCAAACGCACTCTACCAGTGGACATCCCTTTGAGGTCCTGTTGAATACGTTTTCCGGGCTAGTAGCGGGCATCTGGATATTCAGCAGTGGTCCTATGCAAGGGCGCCCATGTTGTGGTTTCCAAGGGGGGCAAGTATAAGCGACATTTCAAATATAGTTTCAAATTTTGATGTAACTATTCTAAAAATTCTATTGGATTTTCGATATTCCGAAGTATAATTTCCTCTAGGGGAGCGAGCACCCCACCTTACCCCCTGATGGGCTTCCTTGGTCCTATGGATGTCCCCGGATCAAATTCGGATGATCCTGGGATTTCCATTGTCCATTGGAGATCAGTAACGGAAGTCCTGTGGACGTCCGTGTGTTACGTAGGGTATAATAAACTACCTGCCTAATTAAAGAAAAAAATATATATATTTTTAGTTGAACGTTTCACAATTATGCATCAAGGCTAAGGGAGACGGAGATGATGGGATTGATGATAATGATGGGAAGATGAAAGTGGGGGGAAACAAGAAAACCCCGAGAAAACCCTCGAGCACGGTGTTTGTCTATCACAAAGCCCACTTGGTGGGAGCTAGGAGATTAGAAGCTTTCTATACATTTAGAGCATGTATGTTAAATCAGCGTTTCTAGAATTGTGGTTTTCGAGATCTGTCATTGTGGTCCTCTTACATTGTACTTTAGTCCAAAGAAGAAGAAGAAAACGATTCAAGTGAATTGCATATATATAAACATTAAAGTTGAGAATCTCAAACATGAGTTTGCAAATAACATATGCATTACTCTTTTACTTTTTCTTCTATTTTATGGAATTTTATGAAATTTATTACTCTATCCGCTCTATAATGAAGTATTCTTCCTAGTCGACAATTATTAAAAGATATTAACATGTGTTTTCTTTTATCAATACCAATGTACAATTAAGGAAATATAAAATAACCTTACTTAAAAATATATAGTGGTATTAACATTTATGCTAAAAACAACAACACAAATAATAAATTTCTTTTCGAAGAGAAAAAGAGTATTGTGGACTGTAGAACATTTTGACAAATAAAATCGGCCTTCTACTTCTGTATGGATCAGAAACATGGTCATTACGCAAAAATGATTAAAGATGACTGGAAGCTTTCGAAATGTGGATGTGGGGAAGAATGGAGAGAATTAGCTGGATCGATCAGAAAACGAATGAGTCTTAGAAATGGTAACGGCAAAGAGAACAATTTTAAATATTGTTAAAAAGAGGAAGGAAAACTGGTTGGGATATTAGCTAAAAAGGAGCTACATCATGAGGGACGTGCTAGAGGGTATGGTGGCAGGAAAGAGAGGAAGGGGACGAAGGAGACTACAATTAATGGATAGAATTAAAACAGAAAAATTGTATGTGAAGATGAAGAGGGTAGCTGAAGACCATGGACCATGGAAGCTTCTCAGTTACAGCAAGTGACCTGCAAATAATAGCAGAATACCTATGATGATTATTATGATCTACTTTTTAAAAAGGTTTGGGAAACGCTGTACTAAATCGTTTGATAAATGAATTCTATTATTGAATTACTGTATACCTGTGTGATAGTTAGACATTTGTATTAATACAAAAATATGTATTACTGAATATTAGACTAATGTATTTTTCTATTACGTAAGCACTATGATTGTGATTTTCATCTATGTATTAAACGTATTAGTATTTGTATTCATGACTCTTACTATATTTATATTCATGACTATTTTATGTTCAATTTGTATTATATATTACGTTATACAACTTATGAGTCTAACAGACAAGCATAATATGTAAATATGTGTACGTCAAATGAATCTGATGTTGCAAGGTAGTTGCTCAACCAAGGAACACTTAATACAGGGTGTTTCAAAACAACACCGACAACGTTTGGGAGGTGATTCCTGACGCCAAGATAAGACAAAGAGTATAGACCAATCTGGGTGCAGAAATGCTTCTTTTCGGAGTTACAGGCTGCCGAAAACATGAAAAAAATGAACTTTAAAGGTCCATAGCTCCAAAGCTATGAGACCTACCATAGTCGGGTCAAGACTTCACTTAGGAACTAGTATGTGCCCTATCCAAATATCCAAGTTTCAAAATCCTGTGGTACTTCTGCAACAATTTTTATAGAGGTAGTTGTTGAGTACTTCGTATTAAATGAGCGTAGTCAAACTGCCTGTAAAAAAAATGTTGCATGACTACCTTATGATTCTGAAACATGCATTTTTGGATAGAAAAATGAATTAGTTTCAGTTAAGGAAATGTCTTGTATTTGCAACATTGATTCAAGAGATACACAGACACAATTCAATGGAGGGGTAATACAGAATCTACTGACTTCGATAAGAACATCGTTGTTGGGTATAATTTGCGTAGCTTATTCTGCAGAGATCGCTGCAAAACTCAACGTGACCAACTAGATTGTGGTGTTTATGCTGGGAAATCGAAAGGCAAAGGAGAATTGTGGAAATTCTGCATATAATGGACTCACGGAATGTAGACTGCAATGTACTACAACGTAAGATTCGGAAAAATAGTACACAGCCAATTGAGTCTACCATTTGCAAAGGAGTTTCGGGATGTACTAGGACTAACAGTCTTCATCGAAATACTTCGCAACAACGATCGCCGTCAGAGAGTATTATCCGACCACGAGGTAGATTGATGGAGTGTTATGGCATGGAACTGCTTCTTCTGGTATGGCGCCAGATCATTAGATATTGTTCGTAACACAATGAGGCAGAGGCCTACCGTGACATTTAGCTTAATGAAATGTTTCCAACACTATGAAGCTATTACGGTATTAAATCATGCAACTTTGAAGACAATAATGCTCAATGTCATGTTTTAGTTGTTACATGGACAACATCTTTACAAGCTTGATTGACACATATAAAGCCCTGAATTGAATCCGATTGAAAATTAATGGGTTGAATTGAAACGCATACTGTAATTAAGGGGATGGAATCAATGTCTGTGGCCCAACTAGTTGGCATATTAAGCAAAGAACAGTGGTAGTTAGAACCTAAGCATGTCATCAACTCATGCAAAGTTTACCTCAGAGAGTGATTGTCATGCTCTCAGCATGTGCTAACTAAGGATTTTCCTAGCATGTGTTAGGCACGATGCCCGATTATTTTTTTGGTAAGAAGTGTATTAACGGTATACCTTTCCTGCGAATTGCAAACAGTTATAACGATGTGTACAAACATCATTTCTCGCACCAGTACTCAAATCGTACAATCGTTGCAGTAAAGTTTTGTACACGCGACGTAGTAATCTTTTACAATCAGGTACTTCATAGTTGTTATTCTTTGTTTCCGAAGCAGATACAGATTCTTCATCTTCTCCTGTATCTGGAGGTATTAAAAACCTAGAAGAAAGTAGTAACCAATATTAATTTCAAATTAAGACAAAAATAATCAATTACAATTATAAATTATACCGTATATATGGAAGTTTCTAGAATAAAACAGTGAAACTCAAAGATTATACCAATAATTCTTCTACTAAAAAGAACTTTATAATTTTAAGCCTTACTACTAGCAGGGGAAGATGTACTTCAACTTTGAAGAGGTTTATAGGAGAAACAATCTAGAAACACACGATTCTATCAAAGAAACACTCGAAAGATTCAAAGGAGAAACAGAGCAAACAGTGGCGCAACCAGAATTTTATTTCGGGAGGGACCAAGACTAATTAGTACAGTAGTCTGCAAATGATGTGCAGCACCATCTGATGTGGACAAAATTGAAAGTTCAAATTCTCCCCCATTACAAGAAATTTAATTATCCCTATTATTAACATGCTAAAAGGCCTTAAAATAAAAATTCAAACTCACAAATTCCCTATTATTAATGATTACAATAATTAAAACTTGCACTGTAATTATTATTTTGTACATCTTTATTTTTGCATGTGATTGCGCACTCTTTACTACATTTATTACTCTAACAATACACGTATTATCATTTTGCTCATAAATCTCGACAGATTAACTATTTCATCCATAGCACATTCTTATTAATGAAATATACCTTATTAAATGATCCCTAACGCAATTCAGTACAATATTCTACAATTAATTCACAATTTGAGAAGTTTTTCATATTTACAGTTTGATATCAAATCTCCTTGGCTTCTTTGTAAGTCCAGTGATTCGAAAAGGACAGCAGTAAACTTTCGCAGGACGATATGTCGCACGTGATGTATCATGCCTCAATGCAGACTAAGAGCACTCTTCACGAACGGTGCATGTGTGTGTGAGAGAGTTTGCATATTTTTAAAGATACTGGACAAATGACAAGCAATAATGATTTTTTTTTTAAATTTCACCAAAATTTGTCTGCAGCGCTTCTGTATAAGATAGGCCAGGTTAGTTTCGGGAGAGGCCTGGATTCCCCGCGCTTATAGCTGGTTGCAAACCACGATTTTACACTTTGGAGTCACCCATATTAATTCGTTTTGCTGTTATAATTAAACATTACTGAGGAATAAAATAATCGTTCTTAAAATGTAGTCTTTGAACTGAATATACGCTTTTCAATTATAAGCAAGTAGACTTTGTTTCACATTGTAATTCTACGGCAAACTTCCAAACTAGGTACGTAGCGGATCCAATATTGTAAACAGGAGCGATAGATTTGTCAGTTACAATGAATCTATATCAAAAAATAATTTCTCATCTCTTACCATTTTGGCTCAATTAAAATTCAACATTAAAACCAGAAGTGGGATACTTTAACAACTTCTGGTTTCAATAGAGGGATTAATACTGAGATTCAATCCAACAGGGTGCTTCAGAAATGACAATTTTGTAAATTATATAAATTTACCTATTCAGACTACTTACAGAGCTCGTTATAGTGTCATTTTATAGCAAAATAGATCAAATTTTTACTCACGTAGTGCATAATACCGAATAAAACCACCGCAAGCGCTAGCGACAGTTGTGACAAAGATGGTTGTCTTCACTGATCCCGAGTGCAATGTGTGCGTTGGTTCAAAGAATCGAAGTTTGCGTCAATTGTGCAATGAAATTTTATACCAAATATAGCAAAGATTATCCTAGTAAATCTAACACTTATAAGTGACATATAATGTTTTGTTGAAACCGAGTGTTCAGTGACGCTGCGCCTCACATGCTCCTGCGAGTTTGGTAGGAAATTGACTTTAGATGTGGTGTCAACAAAATTAGTAATGGAAGTCACATTGAAGCTATCTAACTATAAGATAAAAAAATCATATATTTTGCTACAAAATGAAACCCTCAACAAGCTCCATAAGTGGTCTGAATAAATTTATATGAAATTACAAAATTGTAAATTGTTTTTTAAAGCATCCTCCGTTTTGGGGGTAGTAAATTCATATGAAAAAATATTTTAGCATCCTGTGTTTTGGGGATGTTAAATTCATATGAAAACATATTTTAGTATCCTGTGTTTTGGGAATACTAAATTCATATGAAAAAATATTTGAGCATCCTGTGTTTAAGTGATATTAAATTCATATGCAAAAATATTTTAGCATTCTGTGTTTTGGGGATGTTAAATTCATATGAAAAATATTTTAGCATTCTGTGTTTTAGGGATATTAAATTCATATGAAAAAATATTTTCGCACTACATTCTACAGCTTTTGATTTTTAGGGATTAATATTGAAACTGAAGATTATAGTAGATTTCTACTACTTGTGGTTTTAATACACAAATTAAAACAGTGTTGATCTTCTTATAAAGACACTAAATATGTATCAAAAAATTTACTGTTGTCATCAAGAGCCGTTTATCCTCCACAAGGAGCAATCTTGAAACATTAAGTGGTAGATTCTGGCTACTTCCGTTTTTAATTGCAGGATTACATCTGAGATCGAATCTATTCTTGTATCGACACTATCAATTGGCATGTTTGCTGATTGGGTAGAAATATTGAAATCGGCAGTTGCAGTATATTTCTACTACTTCCAATTTCAGCAGAAGAATGAGAGCGAAGATAGCATCTGTTGTTGGAACGTTAAATCGGTATCAAACAAATGTTTT
This sequence comes from Thermobia domestica, assembly GCF_964235325.1. Classification (NCBI taxonomy): domain Eukaryota; kingdom Metazoa; phylum Arthropoda; class Insecta; order Zygentoma; family Lepismatidae; genus Thermobia; species Thermobia domestica. The sequence continues at coordinate 228,307,457 of NC_137463.1, forward strand.
TTGCTATTTCTTATTGTTCTTCATCTTGGCAATTAACATTGAAAGTGGATATGATAGAATTTAGCCAATTTCGGCTATAATAGAAGTGGGAGACTAAATTAATATTGAAAATGTTTCTTGCTGTCTATTATAGTTTTTGTAATTATTGATACTAAAACTAAGTTGCAGTGTATTTCATACACTCATAATCTCAATAGAGTAATAAGAATACACAAGGGATCGATTCTTGAGACGTTGATTCAAACCGCAAGTTGGAACGCAGCAATAACAGAATTGTAACCTATTCTTGTGACGCTAACCCATATTAGAAAACCATTTATACCTGTCTCTTACAGTTTTTGCTCTGAAACCTGTCGACAGGCAAACGGACATATATAACATTCCCATAAGATTTTTCATACTTCTGGTTTGAATAAAAGGACAAAGATCAAAAGATGAAATTTATTGTAAGGCTACGGAATGTATGTATTGAAAACTCATTTGTCGGTATTTCTGACCGGTTTTTTTCTCTTTGGAGATTAATATTGGAGAGAAGAGAAATAGATACTGAATCCACATCGTATATCCGCTTCTCGCTATCACCTACCATCTTACGACAATCAATTTTGAAACTGGAAATAATATATTTCTAACAATTCTGGTTTGCATAGAGGGACAAACGTCCAAATGGAACTTCTAATGACGGTGAACGATTATCAAAAATTAACTTATCGCTATCCCTCAACTTTTTTCATCCATGGAGTGCAATTTAAAACCAGAAACAGTAGTGGATTTCTACTATTATGGAATATAATCTTGGAATACTGAATGGATTTCAAATAACTGCTTCTCGCTATCTTCCCGTGTTTGTACTGATACCTGTCGATAGACTGACGGATGGACTTAGCCATTCTATAAGACTTTCGATATTTCTACATAGCATAGTTTGGAAGTCTACAAAAACAGTTATTTTCCCAAAACTCTTCAACTAATTTTAGGTCTACATTTCAGCATTGTATCAGCTCCTAGCGTTGCAATTTACACATTTAGTATTTAAAAAGAAATATATCGAAAAATAATTTTCCTTTAATCTGTTGGGCAAAACAGCATATAGACGAAGTATACATACAGGTTAGAAAATCAACGCATGATTTTGGGTTTGTTACCTTTGTACACCATTTAACAATTTACGATTTTCAAATGTCAATTATACTCTCTAATTCTATTATAGTACCATATTTTATCTATAAGCAGTATTTTGCTTGAAAAATACCTTCAACATTATGTATTTATTTATGAAGTAATTCTATTACTTTTTATCAACACTCAACGTTAGATGTTCCATTGTAATATTTATAAGATTTTTCTCACGTACATACATGTCATACTAAAACTGCGAAGTTAATGATAAAATTAGCATATTCGTATGTCGTTTTACCTCAAATTATGAACAACAATATTTCTACTTACACCATTTAGGGGCAGATCATATATTACGTAACGCTATTTTTGATCAAGTTTACCCGCTTCCAACTCCTTTTTCACGTTCCATAACGCAACCCATCCCCATTTGCCACGTAAAACTTTTTGATTTTTTTTATCAATTTAGCTTATTTTGGAGTTTATTACGATAAAAATCTAATTGTAATAGCAGTACTTTCTACTACAAAACGATTGTATTCTGAAGAAATTTGTAGTATTTTTCGCCAACAAACTAAAGTATTAGAAAATGGTGGTACCGTAATAATATTTTAACCCCCTAAGGTTGTTTAATTACCCAGTCTTAATTCTTCGAAAATACATATTGTCGTTTTTCCAAGGAGTTCGCGCCCACTGTTTTAGGTCACCGATGATTGGCAAAGAGGAAATACTACGGGAAGAAGTAGGTAGAAAAGGATCTAAAGAACTGACTTCAGTTTACCCGTTTTGAAATTCTTGTTGTTCTAAATCAATGTCAGAATGCACATAAACTCGATTTCTCCAGGAAAATTCAAATCCAAAGAGAAAAAAAATCAGTACGAGATGAATATCCGACAAATTTGATTCTTAATATATTATTTTGCTCTGGAAATCGTGGATTGGCCGTCGCAGAAAATATTATTTCGGAAAAAGGGTTTCTTCTATTTCACACGCAAAACTCCTGATAAGAATAGAGTGAGTTATGATTCAAATCAAAAGTTTTGAATCACATTCTTAGAAATAGCGATACGAGTGGGAACGCGAGGGTATTTTTAAGCGATGGTTACGATCGCTAAAATCTAACTCCGGAAAAGCTACGTGTGCCATAATGCAATGTGGCGATAGCCACAAAACGCAGGTTTATTATATTGTAATACACGCAGAGTTCGTCACCAGGCATGCTGGTGCATAGTAGCCTCTTCGAATTCCATCTACGCGATTCATTTTATACAGGCTATATGTTAGCAATTTCCCAAAACAGTAGAAATATTACCCAGATTTGTTCAAGTGATTACATATAGACCTGAGAATTGGAAAAAATACAGCTAAAAGCCTTTACGTAACGAAGGCATAAACTCTCTCCTCCCCTTGTCACACCTCGTAATGCGACTGAATCCCTCCCTCCCCCTTAACGCGTTATGTAATATGTAAATGACCCCTCAAAATATTATTCGGCATACATTCAAAATCTTAGTAAATTACTACAAGAAATAGCTTAGGCATCCTTAACTTAAAGTGTTTTAAGGATTTCAACATACATGTATTTCTCAACAAATATTTACAAGGTTAGAAACTAACTTACTAAATCATTTCTGGACGCTGCAAAGAACAATTCTTATCTCTAACAACATGTTTAATATTAATTGAAAGTAGCATTCAGATAATACACGAAAATGTTATAATATAATTGTCTTTCGAAATAACTTACAAAGCTTTTAAAACTAATTATGGCTTAGAAAAATATTCTCTATATATTTTAGGTGTAAAATAATTAAAGTTTATAACTCATCACTTACTTGAGACTATTATACACTCCGTCACTTTTAAAAGAGTTTGTTCTTAGCATAAAGAGTAATATACTACTGCATGTCATAAACATCCATATTTTAAGCCTTTGCGTTACTTTCACCAAACCTTCAGCATTCAGGTACTTCAGGAATAATTCTAGAGACTGAAAATATATTTAAGTATCAAGGTCACAGACAAAAAAGTTTGGGGACACAAATATATAAGGGAAAGTACAAGCTGTTGAAAAATCTAAACCGCTCTACATCAAAAATTACTTACGAGTAATACTGATAACCATAACTCATGTTTCTTCATTCAATCTCCTTACTATACTTCTACTATTACTACTTAATAATAATTATTATTATATATGAAGGAGGAATTAAAAGAAACATGACTTGTTCTAAAAATAATTTATTGCTTTTTCACAGAACTCTTCCAGTCTCCATCAAAGTATTCTGCATTAAATGATGCACTATTTAGTGTATCATTTAAATAGTGCGAAGTTTTCTTTCGCACTATTTGAAGCATCTCTGGAACTCTTTGATATGTTCCAGTGCCCTCTGCGAAGCTCTTTTTACAACTTCCACATCATTAAACCGCTTCCCCCTTTCGATTCGTCATTCTTGAAAATAGAAAAATGTCGCACTGGGCTAGGTCTGGTGAATACGGAGGGTGGAAAATGATAGCCCATCTCTCTCAGAGCCCAAATAGCTGTTCACAGACAAGACCTCGTATGTAATTTCATGCTAATTTCAAAATAATTTCATGAAACAATTGGCTATACATTGATATACAAAACTACATACTGCTGATATTCTTCTCTGACTTACATTTAAAAGAATTCAACTATATCAAGTAATTATATATATCAAGTTTGCTAAAATCTCATCACTAAAGGATTGTAAGATATCTAGAGATGTAATAAGCAGATCAGTCTTACGTTTTATAATTTGGGAAAGCCTTCTCCCATCGAGATATAATCGAATTTTCCCGTGGAGTTTCTCTAAAGTAGTCGGTGGCTTTCTAATTATCTCCCACGCGAGCCATCTGTTGATCTCATTTCGAACTTGATTTTGATATCTTATGGGAAAGTTGTACATATTGAACCTAATTTGTGTAGGACCACGTTATTTCGATACAATGTTCATATCAAAAAGTCACGCTGTTTAACTAATAAAACACTATCATGGCCTTTTTATATTTATTTAATTCTTAAACATAAATTAAATATAATTTTCTTGGGTTGTCTATATTCTTTATTATAAATTAACGAGAAATGTTACAGTTTCGGAAGTATATCACTTCCTTCTTCAGACTACTATTCCAACTGAAATCATAGATAACGTAACATAATTTTTATAAAAATATTTATTTAATTCTTCATAAGCGTTTACATGTTTGTAGATTTCTTGTATGGTGCTTTTGTTATCCACTTGTAACCATTCTGAGGAAGACAACATTCTTTCTTGCAGTCCTGTAGTTGTTGGAAACTTTCTGAGATCCAAAGTTTCGTTCAGCCATTCTTTGAATTCCTATAAAGCACTTGTTGCAATACATCATGTCCCTCTAATTTAGAAATATTCTCTACAGAAATTACATTATCTGCATCAAGGATATTATAAAATAGAGGATCTGTCCATACAACAAAATCGTGAAACCATACGCCACAGTTTTGCCACACCTACTCTGCTCGCTCCGCGCCACTAAGATCGCAATGTTTCGAGTCAACAAATATGGCGGAAACGAGAGTAGCCGATCAGACGTGCCGGCTCAGACGATGCTCAGTTGTTTTTTGGCTTCGCCGAGTTCATAGGATGAAGATACGGATGGGCAGATCCTCTATCTTAATACTGGTTCTTGATTATTTATTTTCACGTCATGATAACTGATTTCTACAGTATGCAGCCTATGTAGCACTTATAATGCTCTAGGATAATCTAACACAGCATGTCCTTCTAGAAAGATCTAACATCCAAGTATTAAATCGAGATTAAGATCTTTCTCTGATCCGTACTGTATGAAAGTTTTCTATTAATATATAATTCTAATAAAGTCTCTTCCTTTATAGTGGCTATCTTTTTTTCCAAAAGCAGAGGTGACATTCATATTTGTATCTTTTAAAAGGTCTGTGTTATGTCCCACTCTAACTGTATTCCAAAGTTCTATACTAATGACAGAAATAGATTACCCTGTTTCAAGCAAGGTATTGATTGACGGAATAAATGATTATATTAATTTCTCGCCAAGTGATAATATTGTTTCGAGCTACTGGCTTGTCTGGTATTTCGAGCAAATCGTCAAATTTTTCACTCACAGTTCTTTTTCATTTTAAAACATACTACCATTATTAATATTCTGACTGTCATCGAGCACGTACTGGGGGTAGACCTCTCGCTGAATACTGGGTTCTTTATTGCGGATGTAAGGTATTAACGTTGGCTCAGTGCAATCTGAAAAATCTCATCGTTCGTTGGGATAAGTGTCCTTTGCATTAGTGGCATTTTCCTGTAGTGTGTAAGCGTTGTAGATTTGTCTGTTGTTATAACCTTTTAACACCTGAATCTTGTTCAATGTCATCATAAGTGTTTCTGTTACTAATAATTTTATTACTACTTCTGCTATAAAAATTTCCTGCATTCACAACACGTATACCTGCATCACACCACGTATTATTCCTGCATGCACCTCTCTGGGGTCTAGTGATTCATAAGATGTGTTATGAGCGTTTTGACGGTTATTTCTAGTAGAATGATTTGGACTATATTTCATGCCTTCTTGAGGACTCTTCATTTGCATTAGAATTTCGTTCAGTCGTTTCTACGCGACCTCTAGGACTTCTAGTATATGAACTACAGTTTTGCCCATGTACACGACTAAACCGTCGCGGTTGGGCGACCTCGTGTTGTTCACATGAGACCTGTAGTATATTAACATTAATGCTCCGTCTCTGAGGAGCATTAATCCTCTCCTGGTTCGGATGTTGAATTTCAGTCACAAGTATGAGTAATTCTGAAATGGATTTTAGTTTGACAGCGATTATGATCCTGATGAAATGCCAAGGTGAAAACTGTTGTTTAAGGACTTTCAAAAAATTCTTTCTTTCAGTGGGAGTGTAAGATGGCATTTTGGTGCAGTAAATTGAGAAAGAATTCCGATGGAATTTTATGTACCTTGGATCGAAATGGCTTGTCAACATGTTTGCCCTTAAAGTAGTTAGCCTTTCTTGATTCAGATACATGGCTTTAAATGCTGTTATAATTTCTGTGTATGTGGTGAACTTGTTTTTCATTGCTTTGTACCACTGTAAGCGCTTCCTTTGAGTGTCCAAGACACAAAGGATGCTTCAGTATTGACACCGGTAAACTAAAAAAATTATCCAGGTAACAAGAAAGCCATATGTCTGTGCTTCGTTTTTCAGCCCTTGATAGTTTCGTAACTTTAAGCCTCACTATATCATCTTGCATTAGCAAATAGCATTAGCCTCACTATATCATCTTGCAAATTGACTTGCCATACTAATACATTATCTAACTTATGCTCAAACTCTGACCTTGTATGAGCAACTTCATTTTGAATAGTGCCATTATTTTCTCGCATAATTTTGATCCAATTTCTGCCCTAACACCCTCAATTGAATTTTCAGTGATCTGAATCCTATGTTTACATTCCCTAATCCTCACTGAGGTGACATACTGTCTTTGCAAGGTCAGTATGTTAATATTTCCTCTAAATACTTACAAGCAGTTTCCAAAATCTTTACGTGTATTTCCGCATTGGTATTCTCTACTTTCCTTCAACCTGCGAAAGTTTAATTTTTATTGATTTCTGTGAAGTGTTTGTTTGGTCTAATTTACAATTGGCACTATCCCTTTTCTGTTCAACACTACTTTATTTTGAGTGCTATCTATTTTCTTTTCTATTTCTTTTCAGGAAGCAACAATTGTTAATCTGATAAATTCCATTATCTATCATATTTATTCATTATTAACTCCTACTGGTGGTATTACGGGATTTTTTGACCTAGTTTTATGCTTTTTTATATCTCTTCTTTACTACTTTCTGCTCTATCTCTTAGCGATTGTCTAATTTCTGTTGTTCCTACACTATCACATAGTGTAAATTACATACTTGCTGTTCATTCATTGTCTTTCTTTGGAACACTATACCCTTGCGGAAAATCTAAACATTAGATACCAGTATCGATTTCCCGCTTTGCTGGGTTAAAACTTTGGAATGCACAACTCTTTACCTCATGTGTTTGGTATCTGTGAAATATGATGTTTTTGTATTTATTAGCATCGATTTAAACGGTATCGGAAGTATCAGTGTTCATTCCAGCGGCCCCGAAACTATTGATTCGACACTAAAATCGGTCATTTTCGATCATTTTTATACATCTCCTTATCCTCCTCCTCCAAGTTGCGGCCAACGGGATCAGAAGTTTTACTGTTCATCTCAGCGACCCCGTAAGCTATGTAGTCGACACTCTTATCGATCATTTTCGATCATTTATATATCCCCTTCCCCTTTTGCCAAGTTGCGAGGTTGAATTTGGATTTGGACGGCATCGGGAGTATCAATGTTTATCTCATCAACCCCGAAAATTGTGGATTTAGTACTAATATAAGCCATTTTCAATTG
>NC_137463.1:228320046-228339579 GCF_964235325.1 Thermobia domestica
TTTTAGTGACTGTGGAAAATTATCTAAGTTGATTTCGTTAAGTCTGCTGGCTAGATACCTCGAGCTGTTAGACCACAGACGTGGCGGTGTGAGAATTGTGATTGAATAAACTATTTCACACTTATTGAACTCTAAACTTGGTATATAGGTGTGTCAAGTTAATCAGAAGTTTAACTCTGACTTTCTAATGCCAATATTGTCCTTGTCCATCCTCAATGTTTAGTTTCTTACTCTTGAGGAATATTGCTGGAATAGCTAGTATATGTTGAATATATCATATTCACAGTATTTCTTAGATAATCTAAGATGGTAATTTTAGATGTTGTTGAGGTCGCTAACTTCTGTGTCCACATGTGTTTCTATAATTTGTTTTTGACTTCAAGAAAATATATCAAACAATATTCTATCTTATAACTAAATGTTAATAAAATTAACTAAAATAATGTAAAGATGATTATTCTGGAGTATAATGATAAAAAATAACCACACTAAACGAATACGCTTTAATTAAGCTAGTATAATATTTAAATAACATATGAAAATTTTATGAATAATAAAAAAAATGTGTATGTTAAGCATGCTCTTAATGTGTACTATGTAATTGATTAGCAATTGTATAACATACCTGGTTGAAAGCTAATTTAGCCATTACACTTCTTTGTCCTGCATCAACAAGTAGTAAAGCAAATGAACAAAAGAATGCTGGTAAATATACCGATGTATAGTAATAGTAACGTCCAAGCGCTTTCCTGTGAACACAGAGAATAAATAAAATGACATAATAAATGACAAGGAATCCTATCCTACCAGACAGCGTTGTTTACTCTTTTCTGTTATGTCTAAAAATTATCTTGTTTAAGGATATACGTATATAAGTAATTATACTAATCTTATTTTCTAATTGGATTACTTTGGATTTGAGTGTGGCGTTCCTTTCATCAATGATACTATATAAGATGGACTTATAGCTTAACGTGAAATCAATTACATGAGCTCCTGCAAGGAATCATACCCGGGTCTCTTGCACCAAAGACGCATACACTAACCATTATCGAGGAGCTCATTTTATTTTCCAAATAATAATAATAATAATAATAATAACGAAATAATATATGTGATAGAAGAAAGACCGAATAAGTGCAGTCAATAGTACTGAAATATTTTTTAAAAATAAACTTTAGAAAGACATAACTTGCGACTTTCGCAGCTTCTGTTGTATTACTGAATTCAAGTAATGTTAGCTTAGCTTTAATTGACAAAAGAGTAAACATTACCTATTACTATAGACCCGGTCTCCAAATATGGAGTATTCATTTCCACGACTGGGAAAAATTGTCATAAAAAATGTTAGGCAAATTAGTCATTATAAGTAACAGAAGAGATACAACACAAATACTCCTACAGGAAAATGTGACTCGCAGAATTTAACTAAATAAATGAATTAATGAAACAAAAATGCAATTAAAATTTAAAAATGAAATGAATAGGTATGATAGGGATAATGGCTTCTGCAGTTTGGCGTTAAGTTGTTCTAATGCATCAGTTATAGGCACTGTACCTCGGAAAAATATAGAAGTTCCATATGCAAATAGCGTTGTCGTATCAATGTGATTGATGTAAAATTCTCAATCGCACTGCCCCGACCCAAGATCGAGCAAGTGGTTTTGTTTAACAAGCAGAATTCGAAGCATCTCCTCCAAATTGCCACAAGCCCAAAAAAGCTAAATCATCAAGAGATCAGCAATCTATCTACTTCAACGTCAAAGGGTGACGTAATATCTGGACATACAGGTTGAGGACATTCCAGAGACTTCTGACTGGCTGGTGACCTCTCAAGCTGGCATATCTCTTCATTGAGGAAATCAGAAAAATGTAAAATACAAACCTAAACGTGAAAACAAAAATCGAGTAATTCCAGGCAGAAGACATATCGCAAACGAAGAAAAAAATTTGAAATCCTTGTTATTGACGAGGTGATCAATACATCCTTAAGGAATTCAAAGCTGTCGGAATTTACTCCTCTTTTCCAAAGTAAAGGTGATGTCCTCAAGCATGCTCCTACAACGAAGGCTAGCGCATAGGAAATGCGGAGGATTGACACATAGAGCTTAATTGGAATTAAGGGGAAATAATAAAAAAATACAAATACCGAAAAAGTAAAGGATGTTAATGTAAAAGTACAAAAATAATAGTTGAAAAGGAATCTGCTACGCCCACTTACTTTAACTCAAGATGAATTACAACATTCTTCGTAAGAAGCCTTTAGACTACAATGGTTTCCAGTAAAACAAAAAATTCGGAGACATACATAACCGAAGTTCCAAGTATGAATCCTCTACGAACAAACATGGGACCACTTGGTGGGCCAATCCCAAAATTCCATATTGTAACACTTGTAACTTCGAAGATGAGTACAGTAGAATTCAGAGCAAAGCTATCGTTGAACGAATCACGAGCGGATGTCTTCGTTTTCTTTGAAATTTGAGACTTTAGAGGCTCTTTCGCTTCAGAAATACTTCTGCACTCTCTCTGAGACTCGTGTAGACTTCAAAAATACTAAATTCCAAGAATCTCGTCGGTACATCGTATTTTGTTTGGGAAGCTTTGACACTCTTCTGCTACTCCTTGCAACACTACTGGACTACCTTCTGAGTATCGAATTTGAGAGAAATTGATGTAACAGTTTACTGAACGTTAGAATAACCTTAAGACAGCTTTAAAACTTTCCCCCACCTCTTTCTTAGTAGAGCAACACATACACACATACACACATACACACACAAAGCGCGGTTCCCGAGATATAGTTTCTTAAATCTCACGAAATCGAAACTTTATGGGAACGGTAAGTCATATAGAGATGATATTGGTGTTGATCAATATTTAAGAGGATAGTGATCATTTTGGTACCAAATAGTAACCGGTAGCCACCGGTTACTAAAATTGTACTATATGTATTCTAAAATGGCATTATTTTTACTATTAAATGACATAAATAATTTTTCATGAAATTATTTAATTTTCAAAATTTCCCGTTTTTTAAAATTACCCTGAACTATAATAATAATAATAATAATAATAATAATAACAAATAGTAATAATAATAAAATCAGTAAGTTCTAATACGCAATTCTGTGCAGTGTTAACGCCCGGAAGTTTTCAGATATCATGCTGTCGTAAAAACTCGCCATCTTATGGCTAATTATACAAGGTTCGAGATAGATTCTCAGTGGCTCAATGCACAATTCAGCAGTACAGTGGTGATGGTATGAAGTGGTAATGTGCAAGCTGCGAAGTGGGCATGTAAGAGGAGGAGCAGGATATAAACATTTAATTTGTTTAAAATTAGGACTTTTCGAGGCAGAAACTTTACATATGATTCAGCAGGTGTATGGAGATGCAGTTGTTAATCACGTTATTTTCTTCAGATAACGTTGGTTGTTCCTTGCCGGCGAGAAAAATCTTCAAGATTGCATGATGTCGCACAAAACTAGTATAGAGATATATCCATAAATCAGAACAGATTCTGTGTGATACACTAGTTAACAAAGGTTTTGTTACATAAAAGGAAATACCTGTTCTTAAAGGAACTTTTTGCGCTGAATTCGAATATGCACTCGGTTTTTCTCCATCACGTACGATTTTTCCGTAACAGAGGGATTTTCGGGAAAATCCCTCAAAAATTTCCCTTTTCGTTTATTTTACACCCCAAGATCTTGTCCCCTTGCATATACTAACATATAAATTATACCTAAGTATACTTTGATTCATATTTAACAAACCCTCTAAGTTTCGTAATAATCGCTTTATTCTTTCTAGAGAAATAAATATGTTTGTATGTATACTGTGTGTACTGTTTATTGCACCTTATAGTAATGCTTTCAGATCTCTTAAGTTGAGGTAAAACGTTTTGCTTTATTACCACAAACACATATATAAAATATAATACAATATAATTTACAAGTGTGACAATTTACAATAAACAATAATACAAATGTACCAAAAGGTCATGAAAAGACAATCAAAACTATCACAATATATGAAACTTCCATTGGGTTACAAAAACGTACACTACTTCCTTCTTTTGTAAGAAATGTTGCATTCTCTAACAAGACCCCAACAATAGTCCCCCATCATTGAAGGATCCCATCGTCCCTGGTACCTTTTCTCCATTGCCATTATATCTTGGTGGAATCTTTCCCCCTGTTCGTCGCTGAGAGCACCTAGGTTAGCAGGAAAGAAGCTGAGGTGGGAGTGCAAAAAGTGGATTTTTAAAGACATCCTACAACCCAACTCTTTGTATTTCTGTATCATGTCCTGTACGATTTCTGTGTAACTCTCAGCTTTGTTATTGCCCAGAAAGTTGCGCACAACACACTTAAATGCTGTCCAGGCAGCTAGCTCAGCACTGTTTAACTTGCTGTCAAAGCTATCATCAAGCATTAATTTCCTAATTTGGGGACCAATAAACACTCCCGCTGAAATCTTAGCATCTCTCAGGTTAGGGAACTTATCTCGCAAATACTTGAAACCTTCACCAGATGTGTCCATGGCTTTGACAAAGTTTTTCATAAGTCCTAACTTGATATGAAGTGGCGGTAGTAATATCTTATTAGGATCTACCAAAGGAGCGTATTTGACGTTGCATTCTCCAGATACGTAATTCACTCTAGGTTCCCATTCCTTCACTTCATAATGTTTGTCATTTGCTCGGCTATCCCATAAACATAAAAAACATTGGTACTTCGTGTAACCGCACTGCAGTCCTAATAAAATACCAACTACCTTGAGATCACAACATATTTGCCAACAATGGTCCTTGTAATTTATAAGATTTAGCAAAGTTGACATGGTGTCATAGGATTCCTTAATCTTCACTGAGTGCGCAAGTGGTATAGAAGGTTTTTTTTTATTTCCATTATGTAAAAGGACAGCTTTAAGGGTGACCTTTGACGCGTCGATAAATAACCTCCATTCTTCTGGAACGTAAGGAATTCCTAGCTCCGCCATCAACCCATTTATATCCGTACATACGCACACATTATCTTGCATTGAGAAATAGCTTGAAAATTGAACATGCCTTTTCCTGTACACTGATATGTTCGTTTCTGCATCCAATAAGTTCCACTGCTGTAGCCTTGATCCCAGAAGTTCCGCCTCTTGTTTTGTCAGGTGCAAATCACGGACTAGGTCATTAAGTTCACATTGCCGGATGAAATGTGGCTCGCGAACACAGTCAGAGATGAACGTTGGATCCTTGGATGTACATGTTGATGTCGATGGTTCATCAAGGTCATGATCATCATCAGAGTCTTTTGGCCATATCTCTTCCCAGTTGGTAGGGGGCTCGAGAAGTGGAAGTTCTTTTGCATTCTGTTACATTTGATAACAAATATTGATAACCATTTCATGAACAAAACGAAAAAACTTGGAGAATTGTATATATATGTATTAAGATATACATATACTGTACGTTTAAAAAAATATACGTTGGAAGTACATTCTATTTTTATACACGTTTCTAATTTACATAGAGCAATACAAGTGTGTTGTTGACTATTGTAAACATTCATTTTTATGTCTGTGTTTGTAGTAATAAAGCAAATCGTTTTTACCCCAACTCAGGAGATCTGAAAGCATTACTATCAGGTGCAATAAACAGTGCACACAGTATACATACAAATATATTTATTTCTCTAGAAAGAACAAAGCGATTTTTACGAAACTTTTAGGGTTTATTAAATATAAATCAAGGTATACTTAGGTATAATTTCTATGTTACTATATGTAAGGGGACAGGAGCTAGGGGAATAAAATATCTGAAAAAGGGAAATTTTGGAGGGAATTTCCCGAAAATCCCTCTGTTACGGGAAAACTGTACGTGATGGAGAGAAACCGAGTGCATATTCAAATTCAGCGCAAAAAGTTCCTTTAAGATCAGGTGATTTTTCTCATGTAACAAACAAAAAGTTTAAATTTGTTAACTAGTGTAATTATTTCCGCACAATTATGACAAGGAATCAGGCGTGGCAGATGTCACGTCATTCTGACAGCGGACTTGCATGTGATACATGCCGTTGAAAAAGTGTTCCTCACACTTTGACAGGCCATCATCGAAAAATATATATGATTCCCACAGGAACCTGACTGATAATACGGACAACGTTTCTAACAGTCCTGAACTGCAACATTACGAGGCTAATTATGACGTTTTCTGTAGGCCTACAGTTGAAGCGCTAATCTGAGACCTGGAAATTGCCTAAGTCTCCACGAAAAATAAAAGATATCACGACATGTCAAAATCTATTGCATTGTCTACAAGAATCCACTCCTCGGAAACGTTCTGGTCTGTAGAAAACAAAGTTATTTACTCATTGACAACACTCCTGCGCAAGTACTTCTATTCAATTTAAACTTGCGAAATATGGAACGATAGCGCTTCTGCATCCTGCATATTCTCTCGACCTCGCCCAATGCACTTTTTATTTTCTATGAAACAACTGCTGCATAGGAGACGTTTCCGATTGTCGTCGCAGCAGCTCAGAAGTTGATTGCAATTCCTGAATTCCAGAAGTTCCTCTGCCAACAATTGTATCGGCGGCGGCGCTGGTAACATTACGTAACATTCGAAATTCTCAAGGGGAATGTTATATCAGATATGAGCTCAAAAACTCCTAGTTTTAACACTTATTGACTCTAAAGAGCAATGTAATGAAAAGCAACTGACCTGAGCTGACAACAAATGACAACAAATCCCGTTATATTGAATGTAATGAAGGTCACTGCACGTAGCATCAGACGAGGAACTTCCTTCAACTTTTTCTTTAAATCCTTGTTTCCTTTTGCGAGTCTAGCTATCTGTAAAGAAGACATCAACATTTATACCATTTGTTTAATATGCTTAATAGAAATTGTGTGCAAATCAGTAAAGGTTAATTAAAATATCTGAATTCTTACTTTCCAAAGTAACATATCGGTTCTTACCTTTTAAATGGTTGACAGTATGCTGTTCAAAAAAATTATTGTTATTAATAATAGTAAACTTACTCTTATTGCTAAATCTCAAGCGAAACACAATACTACCTCATAATAATTTAATTCAATTTATATATTTTAAAATAATTCAATAAAAAACGTATAATAACAATATTCACGGACTTCAACTAAAACGCTAGAAAGTAGACGAAAATAACAAAACCGCTGGAAAGCAGAAAATAATAATAATAAAGCTGTTCAAAACAGAAAATAATTCATTATCATTATTTTTTAAAAAAATTGAAGACTCTGACAAGCCAAACAAACTAATTTCCAATATAAAATTAGTTGGATGGTAACACAAACATCTAGTTCTTTTATGCAGATAATGGTAATTAATTACTTTTTGCTTTTAAGACTTGTATAATAATAATAATAATAATAATAATAATAATAATAATAATAATAATAATAATAATAATAATAATAATAATAATAATTATTATTATTATTATTATTATTATTATTATTATTATTATTATTATTATTATTATTATTATTATTATTATTATTATTATTATTATCTGCTTTTTTAGCGATTTTATTATTTTCTGCCTTTTAGTGCGTTATTGAAGTCGGTTGTTTTTCTTTTAAGTTGATTTAATTTTTCCAATTTTTCGCTACCTTAGTAGTTTAGTTATATACATAGACTAAAGATAAGGTAAGACGCATAAAGTGAGTCCCCCTTTAAAACTCCCATGACCATTCACATATCGTCGGTAAAGGCACGTAGGGGCGTAACTCCCAAAATTGTGAATTTGAGTTATTAACACTATGCATGCTTATTTAACCTGCTCTATCAACCATAAAACTTTGAGAGCTGAATTCCTTATATGGGTCGAGATATGAGCTGTCTGCAAATGACGTATCTTGAAATTATGCGTTTAAAAACATCTGCGAAATGTCGTAACATACTCGCCCGTTGATTATTTCCTTTGTGATTTTAAAGCCTTTGGGTCATTCCATGTCAAATCACCTAGAGCACTGTGCTTCAATGTCCCAGATTCTCTTCAAAAATTTTTCATACATAAATACCAATGAAATTATGCTAAATTAATTTTTTCCGATTTTTTGGATGAGAAATGGGCCGAAAAGAAATTTTTGAAAAATATGAATTTTGCTTCAATTTCACATTTTGGCACTCAGCAACATGGAACTAAATTCCTTGTTTTTGAAGTTATTGGGCTCATGCAGGTGTCAAATGAAAGCTTAATTTTTGCTCTTTCAGTAGATCTTAAGTAACCTTGCGAAAAGTTACACTGTTAAACATTAATGGGCATACAAAGCAAATTTTAGGGTTTTTACAAATTGTGCCGTTGTTCAAAAGTTACAACTATGAAACTTCAGAAACTTATTTTTGTACATTCATCTTAACAAGTACATGGTATGGTTAAAAAATAAAGAAAGTGCTTTTGGTATTTTTGTAATAATAATAATAATAATAATAATAATAATAATAATAATAATAATAATAATAATAATAATAATTCTTATTATATTATTATTATTATTATTATTATTATTATTATTATTATTATTATTATTATTATTATTATTATTATTATTTTGGTATTTTACATGTATGGAAATATACAACAAATTGTGTCATTGCTCGTAAATTACACTTGTGAAACTCTTGAAACCTTTTTTATAGGATCATTTTAGCACATACATGATATGGTTAAAAAATAAAAACTGTGCTTTTGGTATTTTTGTAATTATTATTTTTATACGTCAGAGTGCAATTTATGAATCGCTCTGGGCCTTCTATATTCAACTGGCCAAAAAATGAAGATTTTTGTTGGATACCTTTTGAAAATATCATCTGGGAATTTCCTGTTTCATCTCTTACAAGCCAATCAGCCCAGACTTATGCAACTGAAAGCAAAATTAAAACAAGACATCATATCATCAATGGAAAGAATGAGCTGCGAAATATAGGTCACAATATTTTGTATGTAAATCTATGAAATTCTAAGAAGTATTACTGGTATGTATGTTTGTTGTTTTCAAAGCAAAATTAAAAGAAGACATAATAGCATCAATGAAAAGAATGAGCTGTGAAATATAGGTCACAACATTTTGTATGTAAATCTATGTAATTCTAAGAAGTATTACTGTTATGTATGTTTATTGTTTTCATCTATGTACATTAGTTTATTATTTCTTATTTCTGTTGATAGAGTTTGTAATAATCACTCAACCCCTTACATTGCTAGGCCTATATTTTTCATTGACGAAACCGCAAGATTATTACAAAAAAAAGTATCCCTTTTTGTTATTTAATCATACCCAGTAAATGCAAACTAATCCTATAAAAAGTTATTAAAGTTTGATAGTTGTAAGCGATGGTACAATTGGGAAAAAGTTGAAAGTCATAGTTAAAGTACAAAAATATAATATCATATTATGGTAATACCAAAACTACCAATTACACCAGTTCTATTTTTAAGCATACCTAATATTTACTAAGATGATTATTTGAAAAAAAAGTTTAAAGTATGACAGTTGTCACTTCAAAGTATGGGTGGACAAAATCTTCCGAAATCAGAAATTTCATTTTAACGAATTTTTCCGGAATTAGAAATTTTCCGAATTCCGAAATTTTTCCGATTTTACTTTCCGGAATCCGGAAAGTAAAAATTCCGAAATTGGCCATCACTACTTCAGAGGAAAGGCTAATCTGTTAACAACAGTAAATCTGTATATTTCTGTACATTTAAAACACAAATAATAATAATAATAATAATAATAATAATAATAATAATAATAATAATAATAATAATAATAATTCCAAAAATACCAAAAGAACCCTTTTATTTTTCAACCACATCATGTATGTGATAAAATGATTCTATGAAAAGAAACTTCAAGAGTGTCATAGTTGTAACTTATGAACAATAACACAATTTGTAACAAAACTTAAAACTGTATATTTCCGTACACATAAAATAAAAAAAAATAAAAAATACCAAAAGCACCCTTTTTATTTTTTAATCATATCATTTATGTGCTAAGATAATTCTATTAAAAAGTTTCAAAAGTCTCACAGTTGTGACTTACGAGCAGTGACACAATTTGTAACAAAACTTAAAACCTTATATTTCCATACATGTAAAATACCAAATAATAATAATAATAATAATAATAATAATAATAATAATAATAATAATAATTTTTATTTTTAACCATATCATGCGTGCTAAGATGACTATTAAAAAGTTTCAAAAGTTTCAGAGTTGTAACTTACGAGCAATGACACAATTTGTAACAAAACTTAAAACTGTATATTTCCATACATAAAAATAATTATTACAAAAATACAAAAAACACCCTCTTTATTTTTTTAACCATACCATGTACTTGTTGATATGAATGTACAAAAAAAGTTTCAAAAGTTTCATATTTGTAACTTTTGAGCAACGGCACAATTTGTAAAAAAAACCTAAAATTTGTTTTGTATGCCCATTAATGCTTAACAGTGTAACTTTTTGCAAGGTTACTTAAGATCTGCTGAAAGAACAAAAATTAAGCTTTTATTTGACACCTGGAGGAATCCAATAACTTCAAAAATAAGGATGTTATGATAATTTTAGTTCCATGATGCTGAGGGCCGGAAAGTAAAATTGAAGCAAAATTCACATTTTTCAAAAATTTCTCCTCGGCCCATTTCTCATCCAAAAAATCGGGAAAAAATAATTTAGCATAATTTCATTGGGATTAATGTATGAAAAATTTTTGAAGAGAATATGAGACATTGAAGCATGGTAATGTTTTAAAATTAGGTGATGTGACATGGAATGACCCCTTTGCAGAATACCTCAATACAGTGTTAGGTTTCTACTTTTCTATTCTTAAGAACCTATTACATGCTCTGACATGAAGTTAGTACATGATATGATTATTATTTTCTCTAACACTAAAAAACAGTTCACTGTTTTGCTAGGTATATAACAAAAGTAACATTTAAATGTTGCAAAAAGTAATCGAACATTTAAAATAATGGAACTGTATTACACTTGGTACTGTTAGCAATTGCAATGTGCAGGATTAGTTTTAAGTTGTATTAAAAACAATATTTTTCTGTAGGATTCTTAATTTCTTATACAGTATTCTTATTTTGTAACACCAATTTGCTAACTAATAGATATATTCTCACTGAGTTCAAGACACAGGTATAATACTACAAAATTCTTTATTTAAAATATAACGTGCCAGAGGAAAACATTTGTACTGATAATTTAATTTGTTCCTTTCAAAAGAAAACAGCACATTTACGTATATCATGGTCATTATTACTTCCTGGACACAATTACAAACACATTGGAGTGTCATCAGCAGTCATGTACGACAGTGGTGATTACGAAAGTACCGGGGCGCCCAACTACGCGTATTCTTATTTTTATAATAATTATTATTATTATTATTTAAAACAACGGCAATACATTCAGAAAAGTAACCTTTTTGAACCCCGCACAATCTTTATGGAAATTGGATTTCGGTGGAATTGCTTGAAACCGTGATATGTTGTAGATATTGTGATCCTCGGAAAAAGTCTCAATGGGCACAACCACCACTCACTGACCGTTTGGGCACTACAGGGCCACTTTTTGGAAAACAGCCACAGATAATATTCTGCATTTCGGTGAAAATGACTGAAACCGTAATATGTTGTAAATATTGTGATTCTGAAAAAAAAATTAAAAGTAGGCACAACCACCAATCACTGACCGTTTAGCTACTACAGGACCACTTTTTTTGAAAACAGACAAAGGTAAAGACATTCTGAATTTCGGTGAAAATGACTGAAACCGTGATGTGTTGTAGATATTGTGATCTTCAGAAAAAAATTCAATCACCAATCACTACCAATCACGGACCATTATGAGGCCACATTTTTTGAAAAGAGCAGAAGGTAAGGATTTTGTGGATTTCAGTGGAATGGCTTGAAACAGTGATATGTTGTAGATGTCGTGATACTGAGGAAAAGTCTCAATGGGCACAACCACCAATCACTGACCTTTTGCATATTACGAGGCAACTTTTTTTAAA
Organism: Thermobia domestica; assembly: GCF_964235325.1. Classification (NCBI taxonomy): domain Eukaryota; kingdom Metazoa; phylum Arthropoda; class Insecta; order Zygentoma; family Lepismatidae; genus Thermobia; species Thermobia domestica. The sequence goes on from NC_137463.1 coordinate 228,332,131, forward strand.
CACCAGAAAGTAACGATATTCTGGATTTCGGTGGAATTGTATAAAATCATCAAAAGACTTACATCTCATCTTATCCCATAATCCAGAAAAGGGGTGGGGAGAGTAGCGGTCAACACCATTTAAACATAGGTAACATCTCGATATTCATCTTGTGGGACAAAGGAAAGTCATGGAAAACTCTAGATAGGACTGAACTTCCCAAATGCGAACAAATGTTTCATCAGCTGACTTACAGTTGCTCGGAAGCCATAAATTAACGCTTTTCCTCAGGATCACATCTACAATATATCACAGTTTCATTCATTTTCATCGAAACTCAAAATATCATATTACTCGGGTGTTTTAAAAAATTTGGACGTGTAGTGGCCAATCGGTCAATGATAAATGGTTGTGCCTATGAAGAAGATTTTTTTCTCTCAGGGTGACAATACCTACACCATATCACAGTTTGATTCATTTTCACCGAAATCCAGAACATCACTACATTCGATCGTTTCTTAAAAAGTGGTCCTGTATTGGCCAAACAGTCAGTGATTGGTGGTTGAGCCCATTGAAACATTTTCTCAGGGTTACAATATATAAACAACATATCACGGTTTCAGTCTTTTTCAACGAAATCCAGAATATCATTATCTTTGGTTGTTTTTTTTTTTTAAAAAAAAAGATGTCTTATAGTGGCCAAACGATCAGTGATTGCTGATTGTACCCATTGAGACTTTTTCTGCGGACCACAACATATACAACATATCACGGTTTCAAGCAATTTCACCGAAATCAAATTTCCATAAGAATTGTGCGGGGTCCTTTGTATGAGCAATGCATGAGTGGTAATTCTTTTCTCGCGTTTAGAAATATCAACAAGAAATAATGAAATAAACTATATTTATCTTTGAAACATTGAGGTAATTGTTATTTAACTATAAAATATAAAATACCCGAATGAAGAATATGTAAAAATATGTTTTTTATATATAAAAGAAACAATACAACATAAAAGATGTAACTTCACTCTTACCAGAATTTCTACTGAAATTTCTATTAATAAGCATAATAAAGAATTTAATTGGCCTGAGAGCTGTGAAAGAAATAAGATGTTTGAATAAAGAAGAAAAATTAAACGAATAAAAAGTTTCCCCTTACGACTACAATTGCTAAGCAATGAAATCAAACTTTACTTTAAGCTCTCTACAATTGTCCTGGGTAGGGTGAAAAGGCGATGAAGGATGATGAAAATAAGTTATGAAAGAACTGGTGGAACACAGAATGTGGGAATCAACGGGAGAATCACGAAAAAGCCCACGAGTACGATGTTGTTCACCACAAACTCACATGACGGGACCCTTGCAACCAGAGGTGAGCGCTCTTCCACTGAGCCATCGTGCTCTCTACGACTATCCCAGAAAGGAAAAAGAGGTATAGAAGTCAGGTCGTATTGCATATGGAAACATGAAAACTTGGTATAATAACCATTTCTGGCAATAACATGAGATATGTCTTTCCTAATTTGGCTACACATTGGAACATATTGCAGAATGCAGTTGGAAATAATCCCAGTATTCCATGACATGAGCGTGAAAAAGTTCCTGGTCCTTTCAACGTGTATCCCGCTGTTGAACCATAGATGCCCAGTGATGTTCTATGGAGTTAAGATCAGGAGATTTGGGAAGCGAATCTAGGCGGATCAGTTCAGGGTTATCATCGAACCATTCATTGCCTGTCTTGATACATGAATAGCACTATCTTGCATGGAAGGCCCGCAAATTTACTACGCCACTGGTGTCCTTTATTCTGTGTTTGTCTCTTTTTCCGTTTCATGTGGATGTTTTTCTGCTGTTAGGCTTTTATATTAAACCTTTATAATATGTAACCTTTTTTTATGAGGTTATTTTTGAGAAAAGGAAAAAAACTGCCTCTGACATCTATTTCTTACCGTTCATTTTGTTCGAACTGGTAAAGTAAGATCATTTTGTAACTTTTTATGTCATCCATTGCCCTCACGATAATAAAATCATAATTCTTGACAATTTATTTTATTTTCTTGTTTGCAGTTTGCCATACTGACATATTTGTAACAAAATTGAGGTTTGGTCCAACGCCTATCTAATTCACAACCACTCCAACGAACCTGTTTTTGGGTTGCCTACTATTGCAGGAAAAAGGGAATTGCAGGTGGGAATGCACTTTTGGAGTCGTCCGTAAAAGTAATGAGAATTTATCGGAATCTTACGTCTTATATGTAATAAGTGGAATTATGAGATGGAAAGTACGCTCTTTACCACCTAATATTGCATAAAGAAGACATGAAGTGAAGTACTATGTGAAGTCAGTGTACAAAGTGATCATAAAAGTGTCGCAAGCTGTGCTACGCGCAAACACATGTCTTTTTGTGCCATAAGTTTTTCTCATTATCCTTGTTTATGCATATACCTACCGTTGATGTTGTTGGATGACAAACTCGGAATGCTACTGTTGCTTGTCTCATGTTTATGCATTCTATTATAAAATAATAAAAAATAAGCGTATATTGATAAAATAGAGCACATTAATGATCAGGGATATTAATTTGAGATTAAAGTCTAAATAGTTGGATAGGTTTAGCCTTATAGCTTTAATGGACCCACGTCTCTGATTAAATTATGTTATTTGAAAGGGAAAATTCTTTAGATTCCATTCCTTCTCTTTTCTTTTTTTATTTATTTATTTCTTTACAATAGAGCAGCAGGAAAATATGTTGTCACTGAAAATTTAATTTCTTTCCTGTATATTAATATAAAAATATTGATTTACTGCTGAATAACTCCTACAAATAATATATCCTAGTGACAATAAATAGTATCCTGTTGTTCTATATGGTTGCGAAACATGGTCGCTTACTCTGAGGGAAGAACATAGACTGAAAGTATTTGAGAACAAGATCTTGAGACGAATATTCGGACCCAAGAGGAAAGGGAATGGAAAATTGCGGAAACTTCATAAAATGAACTACATAATTTATATGATTTACCAAACATTGTTAGGATCATCAAGTCTAGGAGGCTTAGGTAGGCAGGTCATGTAGCTAGGATAGAAAAAAGGAGAAACGCTTTCAAGGTCTTGACTGGAAGACCAATCGGAAAACGACCATTAGGAAGACCTAGACGCAGATGGGAGAACAATATTAAGATGGATATTGCTGAGATAGGAATACAAAGTAGAAACGGACCCATTTAGCTAAGGATAGAAGTCAGTGGACAGCTTTTGTGAACGCGGCGTTGAACCTCCGGGTTCCATAGGCCATAGAATTAGTTAGTTAGTTAATAAATACTAGTATAGTAGCTTACATTTTTATATAATAGAACTTACTGTAACTAACTGTAACTCATTTACTTTCGGTGAGTTTTTAGATGTTTTTTGGGAACCCGAAATTTATTTTTGTAGGCGGTCTCCACAGTTATCGTTACGCCACTGCCCGTAGCCTCTGGACTCTTCCTGCAGCAATGATTCCAGTTTCAATGTTGGAATCATTGACACTATATCAGGGGCAGATCCAGGACCAACTCTGGGAGGAGCGGTGGGTTGTTATAATGCCACTTTTAAGGGCTCCAAACTCTGGGATGGATTTTATTTATATATATAATGTAAGAAAGTTTCCTCTTCTGGGGATCGCGCCCCCTGGATCCGCCCCTGCACTATATCTAGTAGTGTCATTTCATATTTTGCTGGGGTGGGCTGAAGGCAACATTGTCCACTAACATAAGAGTTTCACGTTTTCTTTGTTAGTATATTAAAATACAATTTATTTAAAAGCATGTGCTTCCCAGACTTAGAAGGTGCAATTGTCCCCTATCCTCCCAAAATTACATTCATGTACTGACTATATCTCAATTTTGAATCGAGATCTGACAGTAAAACTCGGAAAGTTGCTACTACACTATTTAATGTTCAATAAATACTGCACAACAATGGATTCAAGTATCTAGGAAACACTAAAAAAATTGTAATTTAAGTATTAAATTATTGTTACCGATACGCATAATTAAAACAGGTCTAGTGCATCGTCGTTGGAAAATGAAGATGTCGTAAGTAGGTTTAAATAGAATAGATAAATGTAATATGTATTGGACGAAATTTAAAATGTTAAATTATTCGTATATTTGAATTGAAAAAAAAAATGAAATGAAATCTATAAGTTTTACGTCCCACGTTATGCCGGTTAGGCTAAAGGAGACGGTGATTATGAGAGAAGAGTGAAATGGTGGAATGAAGAAAGTGGGAGGAAACGGGAAACCCTGAGAAAACCCACGAGCACGGTGCTTGTCCACCACAAAGTTCAGTTGGCAGGGGCTGGGATCGAACCCGGGACCTCAAGCACCAGAGGTGAACGCTCTACCACTGAGCCACCGCGCTCCCCTGTATATTTGAATTGAATGTAATGTATACCACTTGATATTTTTCCATGTTTTTAATGACAACATTTCATTACAACTTCTAATAATATATCAAACTTTACTGTTGTTATAATACTATTTTGACAACGAAATAATATACCGGTATTTGATTATTAAACTGGTATTTATATCTTCCGGCGTAAGTCAATGATACAGGACACATCTTTGTGAGAAATGTTGCATGTTCGATTCTAGGCAGGCCGGTAGCCTGAGCAATAGCGTGAAAAAAACTCGAATTTTAAAATTTTATTTCTAATAGTGCGGAAAAGTTGCCTTTTGATGTGAAAAACAAACAAACAAACAAATAAATAAATAAATAAAAATAAAATAAGACTTTATAGGGTAATCGAAGAATACTTTGAGGTGCCGCAAGTAAGATAAAGTTTCACAAATTTGACAATTCTTATTCCATTTCAACCTCTTTCGCCCTTCTTTTATTTGGACTATATAAACATTTATTGTTACTTGTCAGGGCCGGATCCAGGATTGTCTGAGAAGAGGATGCACCATTATACCAAAATAACCAATCACACTGAAACTCTTCAAAGTGACGTGGTAATACAAGGTGTGATTGAAAAGTACCGGAACTTTTCCCGCCGTGCGGCTCCCTGGCGTTCGAAAAATGTGAGGGGTGGGGGAAAATGTGCGCGGGACCTTCCTCTTTCAAGCGGAACTTGGGCCCAGTGCGCTGCAAGCAGCGGTTGAGAAAGCATCGCTGTCCGCGCGAACGTCGTTTTGGTCGTCGGTCACGTTTTTGAGCGCCGAAAATGGAGTCAAAGATTGACCAACGCTACGCCATCAAGTTCACCGAGGGGTCGTACTCGTAGCACCATGTTTCATCACCACTGATCACACTGTCTAATAACTCTTCGTCGGCTTCCACACAATCCAGCACTTCACGACTCATTTTCACTCGCAGTTCTTTTTGCTCCTCGGTCCACACCTTGGGGACCAGTTTGGCGCACACCTTCCGCATGTTCAATTCTTCAATCACAATTTTTTGCACGGTCCAAGTTCAGGTATTCGCGAACTCGGTCGACGTTTTCATCGGTTTTCGACATCGACGGCCTCCCAGAGTGTGGTTCGTCATCGGCGTCCTCCCGGCCTTCCCTGAAGGCCTTGTGACACTCAAAGATCCGAGTACGGGACATCACATATTCCCCAAAGGCTTCCTTGAGCAGGTCCTGGGTCTCGGTGAACGTCTTTTTTAGTTTGACACAAAACTTGATGGCGTAGCGTTGGTCAATCTTTGACTCCATTATCGGCGCTCAAAAAACGTGACCGACAACCAAAACGACGTTCGCGCGGACAGCGATGCTTTCTCAACCGCTGCTTGCAGCGCACTGGGTCAAGTTCCGCTTGAAAGAGGAAGGTCCCGCGCACATTTTCCCCCACCCCTCACATTTTTCGAACGCCAGGGAGCCGCGCGGCGGGAAAAGTTCCGGTACTTTTCAATCACACCAAGTATTCCTTACACCTGACAACACTGATGCATAGAACGGAGGAAAGTATTTTAAAGATGGCCGCAAGTGGAATGCAGGATAAAAATGTTCTCTTCTCCTGCCTTCTGAATTCTTCTTTACTTGATGAATGTTATATTATTTTCCTTGGTGCATCCTTTTCCTTCAACCTTTTGAAAATCGACTTTGCAAAGCTCTGCTTTCTTTCAAGCCCCAAACGGAAACATGATGGCAGAAAGTTTGGAAAGAGTTGCTATTTTCACTGCTAGCTTCTCATTTCAGATAGTGTATATTTACAACGAAGGCGGGGGGGGGGGGGAGTGTACCTTTGCACACCCCTAAATCCGGCCCTGGTACTTGTTATTTCTTTATATTGAAGAAACAAACTTTTTGGAAGGAGGAGGAGAAGATAGAATTTTAGTCGGGATTTTTTTTTTCTGAGAGAAGACTAACTTGACTAACCTGATATCTATAGTTTGTAAATACCTTATATGAATATGAGAGCTACGTAGAAACAGAAATACTTGACGCAATTTCCAGTGGTTTGATGGCTAGCGCGCGCGCCTTTGTTGCACGTGGTTACCGATTTGGATGCTGGTGAGAAAGTATTAAAATTTGAAGGCTTTATAGTAGTTTGGATTTCGCCTTAAACTGTGGGTTCACGTTTCATATATTCTCGGTGCTGAAATGGGGAGCTAAATTTCGACAAAGAAACAACAACAAAAAAAATATATATATTGCAAATACATTAAACAATTAGCACAGTTTAATGTAGTTTTAAAGGTTCTGAAAATTCTTCCAAGAAAACGCATTTCAATTGTTATTTATACCGTGATTCTATTTCCAATTACATGCTGGGCCGTGGTGGCTCAGTGGTAGAGCGTTAACCTCTGCTGCATGGGATCCCTGGTTCGATCCCAGCTCGCGCCAAGTGAACCTTATGGTGGACAAACATCTGTGCTTGGGTTTCCTCGGGGTTCTCCCGTTTACTCCCACTTTCTTCATTAGACTATTTCATTCAATTCTCATCATCACCGTTTCCTTTAGCCGAGTCGGAGGTCTATAACCTTTGGACGTAAAACTCAAAAAACTCATTTCATTTTTAATTATATGCTTCCTTTATATTAAGAAGTTACCCACATGGAATTGAGCTTGCATTTTCGCATCTCAGAATATAGTAATTCTAATTATAACCAAGTTAAGTTAAAAACGAAAGAAGATAGAGAAAACTTCAGGAAAACAGGGGTACAATCAAGGTTGCTTGAAATGACCTTGGGGTCATTTCAAGCAACCTTGGGGTACAATGGGAGTGATATTCTAAGTTGGTTTTTTATTCCACCCCGACAATCAAATCGGATTTGTTTATTTTCAATGCTTGCAATAGGGCAGAAGAACTTCTTAACTGTTTATGTTCTTGAATATTAAATTATATAAATAAACAACTGAAACTTTCAGAGGGAATGAAGCATAGGCGTCTCTAACATGTAAAAATTGAGGGCGACGGCTAGAAGAAAGAATGCTTGCATATCCCAACCAAATTTTCGACAAAATCGTGAGCTACT